>NC_141941.1:11026296-11334261 GCF_057802395.1 Ceratotherium simum simum
CTTCTTTTTAAATTCAAATATAATAGACATGACATTGCGTAAGTTTAAGACGTACTACATGATGATTAGCTACATGAATATCTGCAAAATTATTAAAGCAATAAAGTTACTTAGCATCTTCATCACCTCACAGAATTCTTTATCTTGTGGTGAGAAAAATTACTCACTTAGCAACTTCCAAGTATATATTACAGTTTAACTATAGCAACTATACTGTACAATAGATCCAGAACTTATTCATCTTATAACTGAAAGTTTACACCCTTTAAGCAATAACACCCCACTCCTCTGATCCCCAGTCACTGGCAACCACCTTCTACTCTCGATCAGTTCAGCCTTTTAGATTCTACATATAAGAGAGATCACACAGTTTTTGTCTGACTCTGACATATTACACTTAGCAAAATGCCCTCAAAGTCCATCACGTTGTTGCATATGGCAGGTTTTTGTTTTTGTGGCTGAGTAATATTCCATTTGCATATATGCACTATCTCCTTTATCCATTAACCTGTTGATATATACTTAGGTTGTTTCCATATCTTGGTCATTGTGAATAATGCTACAATAAATAAGGAAGTGCTTATTTTTTTCCATAGTGGCTGACTCAATTTACATACACACCCATAGAACACAAAAATTCCCTTTCTAGGGAGGAAGTCAAGATGGCAGTGTAGGCAGACTCTGAACTCACCTCCTCCCACGGACACAGCCAATTTACAACTACTCCTGGAAAAATTACCCCTGAGAGAGAACTGAAAACTGGATAAGAGGAACTCCTGCAACAACAGACAATCCTAATGGAGGTAGGAGAGGCAGAAACTCTCATCTGGAGAGGAAAAACGTCGCCTTCACAAGCTGCAGCACCTCATGGCCGCCCAGGAGCAGCCCACAGGTAAGCAGCCCTCCCTGGAGGAGTGGGGCCTTGAGCCGGGAAGCGTCCCCGCTGTGGACGTTTTGTGGACCCAGATCAATCGAGATGGGTGGCATAATATCTGGCTTTGCCTGGTACTAAAACATTGGGGAGTACCCCCAGAAAAGCTGGTTCACAAAGAAATTAAAACTGACTCTTAAAGGGCCCATGCGCAAACTCACCCGTTTCAGAAAGCAACCTAAAATCACCAGAAAGAAATGTGCATAGTACTTTGGTGAAAAGAGACTCACCTAATAGGCCCTGAGTGCAGCTCAGTGAGAGGCGAGACCTCTCCAGGGACTGGGACATTTGTGGTGGCCATTGTTGTGGCCTGGTGTGGGTGTGCTGATGCGGACGCAATTGGAGTTCTCCCTGAGGCCTGCTAGCCCAGGGTCTGTCCCACCGGCTAGACCACCGATTTAATCCAGCTCAGCCAGGACAGGCAGCCCACCCTAGAGACTGGCCCCACCCAACAACAAGCCCTCAGGCAACTTGTGGGCCTGCTTAGATTGGTAATTGGATTCTCTGCAGTCTGGCAACTGAGCCCACTTCAGTGGTGTAGAGCGTAAGCAAGGAGCAGGTGGAGAGTGTGGGGCGGTGGTGGAGTGTGTGGGCTCCTGCTGTGGAGAGACTGAGTCTGCTTCGGGAGGTTAAGGTGCGCACATGGGGCAGGACTGTGTTGACTGTGTGTGTGGACCTGTGGGCAGCAGGGCTTGTCAGCTGCAGAAGACTTGTGCTTCTCAAAGACCCACGTGGGGGTTTGCCCCACCTGCCAAAACCTGAAACAATTGGGTGCTCCCGTGCCTGAGGCCAGCCCCACACAGCTGCAGTCTTCAGAGAGCTGACAAGAGACCTAAAGGCTGGAGGCTTATAGCAACTGTAAGGCCCTGAGTCTAACAACTTGCCACACGGGGGCCTACTCACTTAAAAGAAATACTGCAACACAAATGTGGTGTTAGAACTTGTAGCCAACTGTGATGGGGCTCCCCACACCTGATAAAGAGACTGAAGGGCCCATGACAACTATAAGTAGCTGAGCATTACAACAGCTGTCTAGAAGCATAACTCAGCCTCCCTGGGCGCCTACAGGGAGAGCAAACAGGCCCCACAGAAGGACACACATCACCCCTGGAACATTGAGAACTGAGGGACGCATGCTGCAGGCATCCTAAGCCATCACTTACATAATGTCCCCTATCCAAGAGCAGGAGACGTAGCTGACCCACCTAATACAGACACACAAACACAGGGAAAGAGGCAAAATGAGGAGGCAAAGGAATACATTCCAAGTAAGGGAACAGGACAAAACCCCAGAAAAGGAACTAAGTGAAACAGAAATGAGCAACCTACCCAACAGAGAGTTCAAACAAAGAGTGTTCAGGATACTCACTGATCTGGGGGAGAAGAATAGAGGAAGTCAGTGAGAATGTCAACAAAGAAATGGAAGATATAAAAAAGAACCAATCAGAAATGATGAATACAATACTGGAAATGAAAAATTCACTAGAGAGACTCAAAAGCAGAGTAGAGGATACAGAAGAACGGATCTGTGAGCTGGATGAAAGACTAGAAGAAATTACCCAAGCTGAACAGGTAAAAGAGAAAAGAATTAAAAAGAGTGAGGACAGTCTAAGGGACCTCTGAGACAACATCAAGCACACTAACATCCGTGTTATAGGTGTCCTGGAAGGAGAAGGGTGAGACAAAGGGGCAGAGAATCTATTTCAAGAAATAATAGATGAACACTTCTCTAACCTAAGGAAGGAAACAGACATCCAGATACAGGAATCACAGAGAGCCCCAAACAAGATACACCCAAAAAGGCCCACACCAAGAGACACATCATAATCAACATGTCCAGAATTAAAGATAAATGGAGAATCCTAAAAGCTGCAAGAGAAAGTCAAATTACGTACAAAGAAACCCCATAAGGCTATCAGCTGACTTCTCAGCAGAAACCTTACAAGCTAGAAGAGAATGGCATGATATATTTAAAGTGCTAAAAGGAAAAAACTTACAGCCAAGAATACTCTACCCAGCAAGGTTATCATTCAAAATGGAAGGAGAGATCAAAAATTTCCCAGACAAGCAAAAATTAAAGGAGTTTGTCACCAAGAAACCAGTGCTACAAGAAATGTTAAAGGGACTGATTTAAGGGGAAAAGAGAAGACCACAAATAGGAAAAATTATCTATTTCCATGATAAGAGGGTAATGGATACAAATGCACAATAAGGAGGTTAGATATGATATCCAAAACATAAAATGAGGGACGAGGGGAGTTAAAGAGTAGAGCTTTCAGACAGAGGTCAAACTAAAGAGACCATAAATTCTGTATAGAAGAAGAAAGGAACAGAGAAGGACTCCTAAAACACTGAGAAAAACAAAAGTTAAAAAATGGCAGTAAGTACATACTTATCAATAGCTACTTTAAACATCAATGGACTAAATGCTCCTATTAAAAGCCATAGCATGGCTGATTGGATAAATAAACAAGACCCATATGTATGCTGCATACAAGAGACACACTTCAGACCTAAAGACACTCACAAACTGAAAGTGAAGGGATGGAAAAAGATACTCCATGCAAATGGCAATGAAAAGAAAGATGGAGCAGCAGTACTCGTATCAGACAAAATAGACTTTAAAACAAAAACTGTGAAAAGAGACAAAGAAGGGCATTACAAATAATCAAGGGAACAATCCAATATGAGGATATAACACTTGTAAATATCTATGCACCCAATGTAGGTGCACCTAAATATATAAAGCAATTATTAACAGACATAAAAACAGAAATAGACAGTAACACAATAATACCAGGGGACTTGAACACTCCACTTACACCAAGGGATAGATCATCCAAACAGAAGATCAATAAGGAAACATTGGCCTTAGACGACACACTAGAACAGATGGACGTAGTAGATATATATGGAGCATTCCATCCAAAAACTGAAGAATACACGTTCTTTTCAAATGCACATGGAACCTTCTCCAGGATTGATCACATATTAGGCCACAAAATAAGTCTCCATAAATTTAAGAAGATTGAAATAATACCAAGCATCTTTTCTGACCACAACGGTATGAAACTAGAAATCAACTATAGGAAGAAATCAGAAAAGCCACAAATATGTGGAGATTAAACAAAATGCTACTGAACAATGACTGGGTCAACGAAGAAATCAAAGTAGAAATCAAAAAATAGCTGGAGACAAATGAAATTAAAATACGACATGCCAGAATTTATGGGATACAGCTAAAGCGGTTCTAAGAGGGAAGTTTATAGCAATACAGGCCTATCTCAACAAACAAGAAAAATCTCAAATAAACAATCTAACAATGCGCTTAAAGGAACGGGAAAAAGAAGAACAAACAAAGCCCAAAATCAGTAGAAGAAGGGAAATCATAAAAATCAGAGCAGAAATAAATGAAATAGAGACCAAAACAACAATAGAAAAAATTAATAAAACCAAGAGCTGGTTCTTTGAAAAGATCAACAAAATTGACAAACCTTTAGCTAGACTCACCAAGAAAAAAAGAGAGAAGGCACAAATAAGTAAAATCAGAAATGAAAGAGGAGAAATTACAACACACACCTCAAAAATACAAAAGATTATAAGGGAATACTATGAAAAGCTATATGCCAACAAATTCAACAATCTGGAAGAAATGGATAAATTCTTAGAATCATACAACCTTCCAAAACTGGATCAAGAAGAAGTAGAGAATTTGAATAGACCAATCATCAGTAAGGAGATTGAAACAGTAATCAAAAATCACCCCAAAAATAAAAGTGCTGGACCAGACAGCTTCCCTGGTGAATTCTACCAAATATTCAAAGGAGACTAAATACCTATCCTTCTCAAACTCTTCCAAAAAATTGAGGAGGGGGGGGAACTCTCTAACTCCTTCTATGAAGCTGACATTACCCTGATACCTAAACCAGACAAGGACAACCCAAAAAAAGAAAATTACAGGCCAATATCACTGACGAACATCGATGCAAAAATCCTTAACAAAATACTAGAAAATCGCATACAAGAATACGTTAAAAATATTATACACCAATGATCAAGTGGGATTTATTCCAGGTATGCAGGGATGGTTTAACATTTGCAAATCAATCAACGTGATACACCACATTAATAAAATGAAGAATAAAAATCACATGATAATCTCAATAGATGCAGTGAAAGCATTTGACAAGATACAGCATCCATTTATGATAAAAACTCTGAATAAAATGGGTATAGAAGGAAAGTACCTCAACATAACAAAGACCATATATGAAAAACCCACAGCTAATATATTCCTCAATGGTAAAAACTGAAAGCTATCCCTCCAAGAACAGGAACCAGACAAAGATGCCCACTGTCACCACTCCTATTTAACATAGTACTGGAAGTCCTAGCCAAAGCAATCAGGCAAGAGAAAGAAATAAAAGGGATCCAAATTGGAAAGGAAGAAGTGAAACTGTCACTATTTGCAGATGACAGGATTTTATATATAGTAAACCCTAAAGAATCCACCAGAAAACTTTTAGCTGTAATAAACGAATATTGTAAAGTTGCAGGATAAAAAATCAACATACAAAAATCAGTTGCATTTCTATACACTAACAATAAAGTAGCAGAAAGAGAAATTAAGAATACAATCCCATTTACAATTGCAACAAAAGGAATAAAATACCTAGGAATAAACTTAAGCAAAGAGGTGAATGAGCTGTACACAGAAAACTATAAAACATTGCTGACAGAAATTCAAGAAGACACAAAGACATGGATAGATATTCCATGATCTTGGATTTGAAGAATTAACATAGTTAAGATGTCCATACTTCCTAAAGCCATCTATAGATCAATGCAATCCCTATCAAAGTTCCAACAACATTTTTCACAGAAATAGAACAAAGAATCCTAAAATTTATATGGAACAACTAAAGACCCCAAATAGCTAATGGATACCTGAGAGAAAAGAACAAAGCTGGAGGTATCACACTTCCTGATTTCAAAATATACTACAAAGCTATAGGAACCAAAACAGCATGGTACTGGCACAAAAACAGACACACAGATCAATGGAATAAAATCAAAAGCCCAGAAATAAACCCATACATCTATGGATAGCTAATCTTTGACAAAGGAGCCAAGAACATACAACGGAGAGAAGAAAGTCTCTTCAACATATGGTGTTGGGAAAACTGGATAGCCACATGCAAAAAAATGAAAGTAGACCCTTACCTTACCCCATACACAAAAATTAACTCCAAATGGATTAAAGACTTCAATGTAAGACCTGAAACTATGAAACTTCTAGAAGAGAACATAGGCAGTACACTCTTCGACATTGGTCTTAGCAACATATTTTCAAGCACCATGTCTGACCGGGCAAGAAAAGCAATAGAAAAAATAAACAAATGGGATTACATCAAACTAAAAAGCTTCTGCACAGCAAAGGAAACCATCAACAAAACCAAAAGACAACCTAACAATTGGGAGAAGATATTTGCCAACCATACATCTGATAAGGCCTAATCTCCAAAATATATAAAGAACTCATGCATCTCAACATCAAAAAAACTACCATCCCAATTAAAAAATGGGCAGAAGACCTGAATGGACATTTCTCCAAAGAAGATATACAGATGGCCAACAGACATATGAAAAGATGTTCAAAATCTCTAACTATCAGGGAAATGGAAATCAAAACTACAATGAGATATCACCTCACACCCGTCAGAATGGCTAATATTAACAAGACAGGAAACAACAGGTTTTGGAGAGGATGTGGAGAGAAGGGAACTCTCATACACTGCTGGTGGGAGTGCAAACTGGTGCAGTCACTATGGAAAACAGTAGGTACAGAAAGTTTTTAGTTTGATGTAGTCCCACTTATTTATTTTTGCTTTTGTTTCTTGTGATTTTGCTGTTTGTCATATCCAGGTAATTGCTGCTGTGATAGTGTCAAGGAGCTTTGTTCTATGTTTTATTCCAGGAGTATACTGTTTCAGGTCCTAAGTTTATTTTTAATCATTTTGAGTTCATTTTTGTGAGTGGTGTTAGATAGGGGTCTAATTTCAGTCTTCTGCATATGGCTGTCCAGTTTTCCCAACACCATTTAGAGAAGAGACTATCTTTTCCCCATTGAGTTCTAAGCTCCATTGTCAAATCTTAGTTGACTATATATTTGGGGGCTTATTTCTGGGATACTCACTCTATACCATTGGTTTGTATGTCTGTTTTTACATCAGCTCCATAATGCTTTGCTTACTATAGCTTTGTACTATAGTTTGAAATCAGGAGGTGTGATGTCTCTGCTATAGTTCATCTTTGTCAGGCTTTTGTGTCTTTTGAGTGTCTTTTGTGACTCTGACAAATTTTAAGATTTCTTTTTAATTTCTTGGAAAGATGACAATGGAATTCTGACAGGCACGGCATTGAATCTATAGATGGCTTTGGATAATATATGTTTTTTGACAATTAAAAACTCCCTATCCATGCACATGGGACATCTTTCCATGTGTTTGTTTTCTTCAATTTATTTCACTGAAGTCATGTACTTTTCAGTGTACAGATCTTTTATCTCCTTATAAATTTATTGCTAAATATTTTATTATTTTTTACGCTAATTCGAATATGACTGCTTTCTTATTTTCTTTGATATTTTGTTGTTAGTATATAGAAGAGATCTTTTTTCTGCATATTAATTTTGTATGCTGCAACTTTACTAAATTTGTTGATTAGTTTTAGTAGGTTTTTTAAGGTTCTTTTAGGATTTTCTATATAAGTTCATATCATCAGCAAACAAGATAATTTTACTTTTTTTCCTATTTGGAAGTCTTTTTTTCTTTCTCTTGCCTGATTGTTCTGGCTTTGACTTCAGTATTATTTTAAAAAGGAGTGTGAGAATGGACACCTTTGTCTTTTCTCTGATATTGAAGGAAAACTCCCAACCTTCACCATTATAATTTTGATTATGGATTTTTCATTTATAGCCTTTATTGTGTTGAGGTATATTTCATCTTACTCAATTTGTTAATTGTTTTTATCACAAAAGATGTTGCATTTTGTTACACCTGTCAGAATAACTATAATTACCAAGACAAAAAACAACAAATGTTGGAAAGGATGTGGACAAAAAGGAACCCTAATGCACTGCTGGTGGGAATGTAAACTGGTGCAAATAATATGGAAAACAGTGTGGAGATTTCTGAAAAAATTAAAAATGGAAATACCATAAAATCAAGCTATCCTACTACTGGTCATTTATCCAAAGAAATTGAAATCAAAGATCCAAAGAGATTTATGCATCCCTGTGTTTGTTGCAGCATTATTCACAATAGCCAAGACATGGAAGAAAACCAAGTGCCCATCAACTGATTGTTGGATAAAGAAAACACGGTATATATCTATACAACAGAATACTACTCAGCCATAAAAAAGGTAAAATGGCCCCATTTGCAACAACATAGATAGACCTGAGGGTATTGTGTTAAGTGAAATAAGCCAGACAAGGACAAATACTGCATGATTTCACTCATATGTGGAATATAACAAATACATAGATAAAGAGAACAGATTAGTGGTTACCAGAGGGGAAGTGGTAGAGGGTGGGTGAAAGGGGCAAAGGGACACATATGTGTGGTGACAGACAATCATTAGACCTACTAGTGGTGAGCACTATGAAGTCTACTCAGAAAATGATAAACATGATAAACAATAATATAACTGAATTTTCACATTATAAACCATTATTATCTCAAAAAAGTTACCGGGAAAAAATAAAAATTAAATTAAAAACAGTAGAGAACAACTAAAGCATACAAGACAAGTGAAAGCTAGAATCATTTAGCTAAAGGACATAAATTATAAGTAACCCAATTAGAATAGAACAATGAAAAAAGAATAAAAAGAACAAATTCTGCCAATATGATCTAGGACTCCAGAAAATGTGCAAATACTAGAATTATTGGGGTCAAAGAAGAGAAGAGAGATGGGACCGAAGGTTCATTTAAAGAAATATGTGCTGAAAACTTCACAAACATGGGGAGACACTTAGCCATCCAATTTCATGAAGCTAATGGATTACACCATTATCCCAACTCAAAACAACCTTTTCAAAAAGACTTTCACTTCTTCCTTCAAATTTGGATTCCTCTTACTCCTTTTTCTTGCCTAATTGCTCTGGCCAAAACCTCCAGGACTGTGTTGAATAGGACTGGTGAGAGTGATCACTCTTGTCTTGTTCCTATTCTCAGAGGGATAGCTTTCAGTTTTTCACCATTAAGAATGGTATTGGCTGTGGGTTTACCATATATGGCCTTTATTTGTTGAGATACTTTCCTTCTACATCAATTTAGTTGAGAGTTTTTATCATAGATGGATGTTGGATCTTGTCAAATCCTTTCTCTGCATCTGTTGAGATGATCATGCGGTTCTTATTCTTTATTGGGTTAATGTGGTGTATAACATTGATTGATTTGCAGATATTGAACCATCCCTGCACCAATGGAATAAATCCCACTTGATCATAGTGTATGATCCTTTTAATGAATTGCTGTATTCAGTTTGCAAATATTTGGTTAGAGGTTTTGGATCTATGTTTATCAGCAATATTGGCCTGTAATTTTCCTTCTTTGTGTTCTTCTTGTCTAGTTTTGGTATCAGGGTAATGTTGGCCTCATAGAATCAGTTAGGAGGCATTCCATGTTCCTCAATATTTTGGAATAGTTGAGAATGATGTGTATTAAATCTTCTTTGAATGTTTGGTAAAATTCTACAGAGAAGCCAACTGATCCCACACACTTGGTTTTTGGAGGTTTTTGATTACTGTTTCAATCTCTTTACTTGTGATTGGTCTATTCAGATTCTCTATTTCTTATTGATTCAGTTTTGGAAAGTTGTGTGAGCCTAAGAGTTTATCCTTTTCTTCTAGGTAATCCAATTAATTAATATATAGTTTTTCATAGTATTTTCTTATAATCCTTTGTATTTCTGCAGAATCTGTTGTAATTTCTCCTCTTTCATTTTTAATTTTATTTATTTGAGCCTTCTCTCTTTTTTTCTTTGTGAGTCTGGCTAAGGCTTTGTCAATTTTGTTTATCTTATCAAAGCATCAGTTCTTGGTTTCATTAATCCTTTCTCCTCTTTTTTGTCTCTATTTCATTCATTTCTGCTTTAATTTTTATTATTTTCCTCCTTCTTCTGACTTTGCACTTTGTTCTTCTTTTTCTGGTTCTGTTAGGTGCAGTTTAAGGTTACTTATTTGAGATTTTTCTTGTTTATAGAGGTGGGCTTGTATTGCTATGAATTTCCCTCTTATGATGTTTTTTGCTGTATCCCATAGGAGTTGGAACATTGTATTTTCATTTTCATTTTTCTCCAGATGTTTTTAAATTTCTCCTTTGATTTTTTTATTGATCCAATGGTTATTCAGTGGCATGTTGTTTAGTCTTCATATATTTCTGACTTTCCCAGGTTTTTCTTTGTAATTGATTTCTAGTTTCATACCACTGTGGTCAGAAAAGACACTTGGGATGATTTCAATCTTCTTAAATTTATTGAGGCTTGCCTTGTTGCCCAACATATAGTCTATCTTTGAGAATGCTCCATGTTCCCTTGAAAATAATGTGTATTCTGCTGTTTGGAGATGGAATGCTCTGTATATATCTATTAAATCCATCTGATCAAGTGATTCATTTAAATCTACTATTTCCTTATTGACTATTTGTCTGGATGATCTGTCCTTTGTGTTGCTGCTAATTTCCCCTTTTAGGTCCTTTAATAGTTGTTTTATGTATTTGGGTGCCCCTGTTTTAGGTGCATATATATTAATGTGTTATGTCCTCTTGGAGGAATGTCGCTTTTATCAGTATATACTGCCCCTCTTTGTCTCTCATTGTCTTTTTTAACTTGACGTCTGTTTTGTTTGATATAAGTATCTCAATATCTGCTTTCTTTTGTTCACCATTAGCTTGGAATATCATCTCCCATCCCCTCACTCTGAGCCTATGTTTGTCTTAGAGCAGATATGTGTTTCCTGGAGGCAGCATATTGTTGGATGTTGTTTTTTCATATATCCTGCTACTCTGTGTCTTTTAATTGGACAGTTCAATCCATTTACATTTAGAGTGATTTTTCATATGTGAGGGATTAATACTTTCTGCCTCTCTGTCTAGACATGATTCAAGTGTAAGAGGAGAGAGAACTAAGATTCAAAATAGGAGGAAATATTATGAGAAATATCTGACAATGAAGAAAAGCAATATAAAGATAATGTTTATCCTAGAAGTAAAAGAGAGGGAGAAGGGAACAGAGAGCTTATTTAAAGAAATAATAGCTAAGAACTTCCCAAACCTGGGGAAGGAACTGGATATACAAGTATACGAAGCTAATAACACACCAATTATCTCAATGAAAAAAGACCTTCTCCATGATACATAATAATAAAGTTGTCAAAAGTCAATGACAAAGAGAATACTAAGGGCATTCAGGGAGAAAACAATAGTCTACAAGGGAATCCCCCATTATGTTCTCAGCAGATTTCTCAGCAGAAACTCTATAGGGTAGGAGAAAGTGGAATGATATATTCAAAGTATTGAAAGATAAAATCTGTCAGGCAAAATACTCTATCCAGCGAAGTTGTCTTTAGTATATGAAGAATAAATAAAGACTTCCCACTCAAACGGTGAAGTTCATTGACACTACACCTACCTTACAAGAGATTTTGAAAAGAGCTTTCCTCCCTGCAACAAAAAGGCACAGAAAAAAAAAAAAGGCACAGATATAGAAAGCTTTAATCCACATGATAAATTGACAGAATCAGAAACTTGCAACTCTGTCAGAATAGATTAGTAAATACAATTATAACATAGATTAAAGGGAAAGAAAGCATTAAAAATAACTATATCTACTTTAATATGGTAACAAACTCTCTATTTAAAAAGAGACACTTTATGATGACAAAAACATAGAAGGGGAGGGGCTAGCCCAGTGGACCAAGTGGTTAAATGCTGGGGTTCGCCAGTTCTGATCCATGGTGCAGATGCACCCTGATGCACTGATGCACTGTTTGGCAAGGTATGCTGTGCCTCCATATAAAGTGGAGGAATATGGGCATGGATGTTAGCCCAGAACGAGTCTTCTTCAGAAAAAAGAAGAGGATTGGCAGATGCTAGCACAGGGCTGATTTTCCTCACAGAAACAAATAAACAAACCAAAAACAAACAAACAACAACAAAAAAATGTAGAAGGGAAAATAGAAAAGGATGGAACCTGCATAATAGAGATAAGATGCTATCATCCGAAAAAGGACTATTTTATCTATGAGATCTTTCTTTTGTGAGGAGGATCAGCCCCAAGCTAACATTCATTGCCAGCCAATCTTCCTCTTTTTGCTGAGGAAGTTTAGCCCTGAGCTACATCTGTGTCCATCTTCCTCTATTTTGTATGTGGGATGCCACAACAGCATGAATGGTGTATAGGTCCATACCTGGGATCCAAACTTATGAATCCCAGGCCACTGAAGGAGTGCATGTGAACTTAACCACTACACCACCAGACCAGACTTTACGAGATCTTTTATCAAAACCTTATGGTAACCACAAAACAAAAATTCAGAACAAAGTCATGGAATGTAAAAAAAGAGTTGCTAAGAAACATATCAGAGAAAACCACCAAACTGTAATTGCAGACAGAGACATGAGGAAAAAGAAACAATGAAAATCTAAAGCAATGAAGAAACAAAAGATAAAATGGCAGTATTAAGTCTTCATTTATCAATAATCTCCTAAAAGTAAATAGATTGAATTCACCAATCAAAAAACACAGAGTGGCTGGATAGGTTAAAAAACAAGACCAAGAGAAGTCAAGATGGCAACGTAGCACAACTCTGAACACACCTCCTCCAGTGGACACAGCCAATTGACAACAACTCTTGGAAAACTTACCCCTGAGAGAGAACTGAAAACTGGATGAGAGGAACCCCTGCAACAAACATCAATCCTAATTGAGGTGAAAGAGGCAGAAATTCCCTTCTGGAGAGAAAAAATACCACCTTCACAAGCCAAAATTATTCATGGTGGCCCGGAAGCAACCCAAAGGAAGGCAGCCGTCCCTGTAGGAGTGGGGGACCTGAGCTGGGAGGCATTCCTGCTATGGGCATATTTTGGACCCAGCACAATTGAGATTAGTTATATAATATCTGAGTTTGCTTGCTACTAACAAGATTGGAGAATATCTGCAGAAAAGCTGATTCACAAAGTAACTAAAGCTGGCTCTTAAAGGGCTCATGCACAAATTAACCCATCTCAGAAAGCAACCTAAAATCACCAGAAAGAAAGGTGCACAGTCCTTTGGTGAAAACAGACTCGCCTTATAGGCTCTGAGTGCACCTTGGTGAGAGGTAGGACCTCTCCAGGGACTTGGACATTGGTGGTGGCTATCATTGTGGCCTGGTGTGGATGTGCTGACACCATTGGAGTTCTCCCTGGGACCTGTGATCCCAGGGTCTGCCCCACTCACTAGAGCACAAATTTAATCCAGCTCAGCCAGGGACTGGCTGCACCCAACAGCAAGCCCTCAGGCAACTTGTGGGCCTGCATAGATTGGTGACTGGATTCTCTGTGGCCTGATGGGTCCACCTCTGTGGGGCAAGGCAGGCACAAGGGGTGGGTCGAGAGTGTGGGGCATTGTTGGAGTGTGTAGGGCTCCTGCCTTGGAGATACTAGGTACACTTCAGGGGGTTGGGGCATGCACACAGGGCAGGACTGTGTTGACTGTGTGTGTGGACCTGTGGGCGGCAGGGCTTGTCAGCTGCAGAAGACTTGTGTTTCTCAAAGACCAACATAGGGATTGGTCTCAGTTTGCAAAGCCTGAAACAAGTAGGTGTTCCTGTTCCTCAGCCCAGCCCCATCCAGCTGCACTCCTTAGAGAGCTGACAAAAGCCTTACAGGCCAGATACTTATAGCAATTTTAAGCCCCTGAATGTAACAACCAGCCATGCTGGGGGCCTATACAGTTAATAGGAAAACTGCAACAGGAACGTGCTATAAGACAATGCAGCCAACTGTGATGGGGCTTCCCACACCTGCTGAAGGGCCCACAACAACTACATGAAGTTGAGAATTACAACCAGCCAGACGGGGGACGGCTCAGCATCCCTGGGCACCTATGAGAAGAGCAACCCGGCTACAACAGAAGGACATATGTAGCCCACACAGGAGTCACTCCTGGAACATTTGGAACTGGTGATGAAAGGGAAGCACACTGCTGGGCCTCATAAGGCATCACTTATATAAGGTCAAGTCTCCAAGGTCAGGAGATGTAGCTGACCTACCTAATACATAGACACAAGCACAGGGAAAGAGGCAAAATGAGGAGGCAAAAGAATACATACCAAGTAAGGGAACAGGAAAAACTCCCAGAAAAGGAACTAAATGAAACTGAAATGAACAGCCTACCCAACGAAGCTTTCAAAGAAAGAGTGTTAACGGTGCCAACTGATCTTGGGAGAAGAATGGTTGAACTCAGGGAGAATGTCAAAAAAGAAATGGAAGGTATAAAAAGGAACTAACCAGAAATGAATAATGCAATACTGGAAATGAAGAATTCACTAGAAAGACTAAAGCAGAGTAGAGGATACAGAAGAACGGATCAGCGAGCTGGATGAAAGACTAGAAGAAATCACCCAAGCTTAACATATAAAAGAAAAAAGAATTAAAAGAGTGAGCACAGTCTAAGGGACGTCTGGGACAACATCAAGTGCAGTAACATCCATGTTATAGATGTTCCAGAAGGAGAAGCGTGAGACAAGGGGCCAGAGAAACTATTTGAAGAAATAACAACTAAAAACTTCCCTAACCTAAGGAAGGAAACAGACATCCAGGTACAGGAAGCATGGAGAGCACCAAACAAGATAACACCAAAGAGGCCCACATCTTTAATTAAGACACATAATAATTAAAATGTCCAGAATTAAAGATAAGAGAGAATCCCAAAAGCTGCAAGAGAAAGATGAGTTACAACAAAGGAAACCCCATAAGGCTATCAGCTGACTTCTCAGCAGAAACCTTACTGTCTAGAAGAGAGTGACATGATATATTTAAAGTTCTAAAAGGGAAAAACCTACAGCCAAGAATACTCTATCTGGCAAGGTTATCATTCAAAACGGAAGGAGAGATAAAACGTTTTGTAGACAAGGAAAAATTACAGGAGTTTGTCATCAAGGAATCAGTTCTATGAGAAATGCTAAAGGGATTTATCTAAGGGGGAAAGAAATGACCACACATAGGAAAAATGATCTATTTCCATGATAAGAGGGTAATGGATACAAATGCACAAAAAAGAGGTTAGATATCATATCAAAAACATAAAATGTGGGACGAGGGTAGTTAAAGAATAGAGCTTTCAGACAGAAGTCAGACTAAAGAGACCATGAACTTAATATAGATTCCTATATACTTAGGTTACTGTATATGAACCTCATGATAATCACAAACCAGAAACCTACAATAAATACGCAAAAAACTAAGAGAAAGAAACACAAATATAACACTAAAGAAAGACATCAAACCACAAGGTAAGAGAGCAAACAAAGAGGAAAAGAATAGAGAAGAACTACCAAAACACCAAGAAAAAATATTTAAAAAATGGAAGCACATACTTATTAATGGCATGGTACTGGTACAAAAACAGACACACAGATCAATGGACAAGAATCGAGACTCTGGAAATAAACCCACACATCTATGGATAGTTAATTTTTGACAAAGGAGCCAAAAATATACAATGGAGAAAAGCAAGTCTCTTAACAAATGGTGTTAGGAAATCTGGAGAACCACATGCAAAAAAATGAAAGTAGACCATTGTCTTATATCACACAAAATAACTCAAAATGGGTTAAAGACTTGAATGTAAGACCTGTAACCATGAAACTTCTAGAAGAAACATGAGAAGTATGTCTATGACATAAGTCTTAGCCAAATATTTTCAAACACCATGTCTTACTGGGCAAGAGAAGCAATGGAAAAAATAAAGTAATGGGACTACATCAAACTAAAAAGCTTCTGCACAGTGAAGGAAACCATTAACAAAATGAAAAGACAACCTAACAATTGGAAGAATATATTTGCAAACCATATATCTGACAAAAGATTAATCTCCAAATTATATAAATTACTCATACATCTCAACAGCAAAAAACTAAAAACCCAGCGAAAAAATGGGCAGATGATCTGAACAGATATTTCTCCAAAGATATATACAGATAGCCAACAGGCACATGAAAAGATATTCAACATCATTAACTATAAAGGAAGTGCAAATCAAAGCTACAATTAGATATCACCTCACTCTCATCAGAGTGGCTATAATTAATAAGACAGGAAACAACAAGTGTTGGAGAGGATGTAGAGAGAAGGGACCTCTCATACACTGTTGGTGGGAGTTTAAACTGGTGAAGCTATTCTGGGAAACAGTATGGAGATTCCTCAAGAAATTAAAGGTAGAACTACCATATGACCCAGCTATTCCACTGCTGGGTATTTATCCAAAGAGCTTGAAAACACCAAGGCATAAAGACACACGCATCCCTGTGTTCATTGCAGTGTTATTCACAATAGCCAAGACTTGGAAGCAACCTAAGTGCCCAACAAGGGATGGATGGATGAGGAAGATGTGGTATATACACACAATGGAATACTACTCAGCAACAAGAAATAATGAAATCCAGCCATTTGTGACAACATGGATGGACATTGAGGGTATGATGCTAAGCAAAATAAGTCAGAGGGAGAAGGTTAACTATTGTATGATCTCACTCATAAGTAGAAGATAAAAACAACAACAAACAGGGGCCGGCACAGTGGCACAAGCGCATAAGTGCACACGCTCCCCTGCAGTGGTCCAGGGTTTGCCGGTTCGGATCCCAGGCACACACCGATGCACTGCTTGGCAAACAATGTTGTGGCGGCATCCCATACAAAGTGGAGGAAGATGGGCATGGATGTTAGCCCAGGGCTAGTCTTCCTCAGCAATAAAAGAGGAGGGTTGGCAGATGTTAGCACAAGGCTGATCTTCCTCACAAAAAAATAAAAAACCACCACCACCACCACCACCACAACAAACACACACATAGAGACAGAGATTGGATTAGTGGTTACCAGACTGGAGGAGAGGAGGGAGTGGGGTGAAAAGGATGATTAGGCACACGTGCATGGTGATGGATTGTAATTAGTATTTGGGTGGTGAACATGATGTAATCTATGCAGAAATAGAAGCATAATGATGTACACCTGAAATTTATACAATGTTATAAACCAATGTTACTGCAATAAAAAATAAATAAATTATGGAAAAAAAGAAGAAAAAGGCCCAACAATATGCTGCCTCTAGGAGACCCGTAGCAGCTAAAACATAGACAAACATAGCTCAAAGTGAAGAGATGGAAGTCTGATACACCAAGCAAGTGGCAACAAAAAGAAAGTGGGAGTAGACATATTTATATCAGACAAAATAGACTTCATGCCAAAAATAAAATAATAAGAAACAATGATGGGCAACACATAATGATAAAGGGGACAATAAATCAAGATGAAATAAAATTTATTAATATATATACCTAACATAGGAGTAAAAATATATAAAGCAATTATTAACAGACCTAAAGAGAGAAATTGGTAACAACACAATAATGGTAGGAGAATTTAACATCCCACTTACATCAGTGGATAGACAATCCAGATGGAAGGTCTACAAGGAAATAGTGGCTTTAAATGAAACAGTAGACCAGATGGACTTCATAGAAATATATAGAACATACCATCCAAAAATAGCAGAATACACATTCTTCTCAAGTGTATATGAAATAATCTCAAAGTAAGACCATATATTGGGAAACAAAAGAAGTCTTAATAAATTTAAGAAGAATGAAATTTTATCAAGCTTCTTTTCCAAGCACAATGGTATGAAACTAGAAATCAACTACAAGAAGAAAGCTAGGAATGTCACCAATATGTGGAGACTAAACGACATACTCCTGAACAACTACTGCATCAATGAAGAAATAAAAAAATACCTGGAGACAAAGGAAAATGAAAACACAATAGAACAAAATCTATGGAATGCACCAAGGCGGTACTAAGAGGAAAGTTTATAGCAATATGAGCCGACCTCAAGAAACAAGAAAAATCCCAAATAAACTAACAGAACACCCAAAAGATCTAGAAAAAGAAGAACAAAGCCCAAAGTCATTAGAAGGAAGGAAATAAAAATCAGAGTGGAAATAAGTGAAATAAAAACTAAAGAGACATTAGAAAAGCTGAAGGAAGAGTTGGTTCTCTGAAAAGTTAAACAAAATTGACAAGCTCTTAGCTAGACTCACTACAAAAAAAAGAGAAAAGACTCAAATAAATAAAATCAGAAAAAAAGAGGAAAAATTACAACAGATACCACAGAAACACAGAGGATAATAACATAATACTATGAAAAGCTGTTTGCCACCACATTGGATAACCTAGAAGAAATGGATAAATTCTTAGAATTATACAACCTCCCAAAACTGAATGAAGAAGAAATAGAGAATCTGAGCAGATCAATCACTAGTAAAGAGATTGAAGCAATAATCAAAACTTCCAAAAAAACAAAAGTCACAACCAACTGGCTTCTTTGGTGAATTCTGCCAAACATCTACCAAACATCTTTCTTAAACTCTTCCAAAAAATTTAAGACGAGGGGACACTTTTTGCTTCATTTATGAGGCCAAAATTACCCTGATACCAAATGAGAAAAGGATGACACACAAAAAAGAAAAATAACAGGCCAATCTTGTTGATAAACATAGATGCAAAAATCTCTAACAAAATACTAGCAAATCAAGTCTAACAATACATTAAAAGAATCATACACTGCAATAAACTGGGATCTTTTCCTGGAATGCAAGGAAGGTTCAGTATTCACAATCAATCAATGTAATACACCACACTAAGAAAATAAAGATTAAAAATCACATTATAATCTCAATAATTGTAGAGAAAGCATTTGACAAGATTCAGCATCCGTTTATGATAAAAAAAAACAAAAAACTCTCAAGAAAACGTGTATAGAAAAAAGTACCTCAACACAATAAACACTGTATATGACAAATCCAAAGCTAACATCATTCTCAACTGTGGAAAACTGAAAACTGTTCCTTACGAACAAGAATAAGACAAAGATGCCCACTCTTGCTACTCTTATTCAACACAGTATTTGAAGTCCTAAACTGAACAAGCAGGTGAGAAAAGGCATACAGATATTCAACATCATTAGCTATCAGAGAAATGCAAATCAAAACTACAATGAGATATCACCTCACACCTGTCAGAATGGCTATCATTAACAAGACAGGAAGTAACAAGTGTTGGAGAGGATGTGGAGAAAAGGGAACCCTCATATATTGTCGGTGGGAATGCAAACTGGTGCAGCCACTATGAAAAACAGTATGGAGTTTCCTCAAAATAGTAAGAATAGAACTACCATCTGATGTAGCCATTCCACTTCTGGATGTTTATCCAAAGACACAAAAAACACTAACTTGAAAAGATAAATGATACCCTATGTTCATTGCAGCATTATTTACAATAGCCAAGACTTCGAAACAACCTAAGTGCCCAGCAATGGATGAGTGGACAAATAAGATGTGGTATATATAAATATACATATATATATAATATATATTTATAGATACAATGGAATAGTATTCAGTCATAAAAATAGTGAAATCTTCTCACTTGCAACAACATGGATGGACTTTAAGGGTATTATGCTAAGCAAAATAAGTGAGATGGAATAATACAAATACAGTATGATTTCACTCATGTGAAAGATAAGAAAACAGATACAGAGAGCAGATTGATATCTACCAGAGGGGAAGAGGAGTGAGTGGAGGTCAAAGGAATTAAGGGACACATGTATATATTCATTACGTTGCACATCTCAAAGTTACACAATGTTATATGTCCATGATATTCAATAAAGCTGTATAAAACAAAATAGTTTTTTAAATCAGTTATTAAAATATGCCATAAAATTATAGTAAATAAACCAGTATGGCAATTGCAAAGAAATAGACAAAACAATGGCTGTGCAGAAATAGGCCAATGACAAATGTATGTAAATTAATAATGGAATATTTGGGATAGACTATTCAGTAAATAGTTGGGACAAGAAGCTGTCCTACTATGAAATAATATTATTAGGATATTACCTTTCAGACTCTTCATTGAAGGAAACCCCAGATGTATTGAAGAAGTAATTTGTTTTTAAAGCTATTGAAGAAGTTCCTATATTGGTTAGAAAATATTTTTATAATTTGAGAGAGAAAAGTATTTTGTAAGCCACACATAATCCTTAAAAACCTTTAAAGAAAGTATTCTCAGATTTTAATACATAGGTTTTAAACTTTGGCAAAACGAAATTGTCATACATAGAATTAAGACAATTCAAAGTTGAAAATTGGAAGGAAATGATTAATAGACTCTATAAAGAGCTCTTACAGATGAATAAGAAAAAGTCAAACTATCCAATAAAATACAGGAAAATGATACAAAATCAATTTACTGAAAAATTCAAGTATCAACAGACATACAAGGATATTCTATATCTATTACTCTCCTGGAAGTTCTTAGTAAGACCATGTGTTTTGTCCCCGTAGATCAATAAAAATGAAAATTATAGATAACTTCTAGTGTGGTAAGTGATGTGAGGCAATAAATAAAAACAAATACTGTATTATTTGGAGTATGTGTATGGCGTTTTGGGAGAACTGTATGGCATTATTTATTAAATATCTGAATGTATATCCTATTACGTACTTTTGTGTTAGAATGTTTGCTATGATGGTTGTAATAGGAAAAGAATACTTATTAGATGTTCATCAAAAAGGGAAATAAAAAATAAATTAATAGTACAATTTTGCTATGCAGAAGTTTATGCTTTTTAAAATAATGGCCATCCTAATAGTGTGAAGTGATGTCATACTGTGGTTTTGAGTTGTATTTTCCTCATAATTAGTGATGTTGAGCACATTTGCATGTCCATGTTGGTCATTTGGATGTCTTCTGTTGAGAAATGTCTATAACATTTTCCCAGTTTTTGAGTGATTTGTTTTTCTCCTATTGAGTTGTATAAGTTCCTTAATCCATTAATTCATACATAGTTGGCAAATATTTTCTCCTATTCTATAGGTTTTTGTTTTTTGATTGTTTCCTTTGCTGTGTAGAAGCCTTTTGGTTTTATGTGATCCCAACAGTCTAATTTTGCTTTTGTTGATTGTGGTTTTAACGTCTTATTCAAAAAATCATTGCCAAAATGCATGTCAAAGATCTTTTTCCCTCTATTCCCTACTGGGAGTTTTATGGTGTCAGGTATTATGTCTAAGTCTTTAATACAATTTGGGTTTATATTTTGTATGGTGAAATATAAGGGTCAAAATACATACATGTATATACTGCAAAATGCTTACCACAATAGGGGTAGTTAACATCTCCATCACTTCATATAATTACCACTTTTTTTCATGTGATTAGAGTATTTAGGATCTACTCTCTTAGCAACATTCAAGTATATAACACTGTTGTTAACTATAATCACTATGCTATACATTAAATCTCCAAAACTCAGTCATCTTAGAACTAGAAATTTGTACTATTCAACTAACATCTCCTCCTTTTTCCAAAGCCTCAGACCCTGGCAACCACCAATCTACTCTGTGTTTCTAAGAGTTCATTTTTTATAGATTCCATATATATGTGAGATCGTATAACATCTATCTTTCTCTGATTTATCTCACCTAGCACAATACACTCAAGGTCCATCTACATCGTCGCAAATGACAGGATTTCCTTCTTGATCATGACTAAATAACAATAACAATTACATTGTGTGTATATACCATATCTTCTTTATTCATTCATAGATGGACATTTAGGTTGTTTCCATGTTTTGGCTATTGTGAATAATGCGGCAATTAATATGCAAGTGCAGATACGTCTTCAAGGTCCCATATTTCTTTTGGAAATGTGTCCAGAGGTGGAATTCCTGGATCATATGGTAATTCTACTTTTAAATTTTCAGAAAACTCCACATTTTCTATAGTTGCTGTGCCAGTTTACATTCCAACAAAGAGTGTCCAAGGTTTATGTTTGCAGTCTCCTAACACTTGCTATCTTTCTTTTTGATAACAGCTATTCTGAGAGATTTGAGGTGATATCTCATTGTGGTTTTGATTTGAATTTCCCTGATGATTAGGGATGGTAAGCATCTTTTATGTCATGTGGACATTTGATTGTCTTCTTTGGAAAAATGTCTATTTAGGTCCTTTGCCCATTTTAAAATTAAATTTTTCTTTTAACAGAGGTAACACTAGTTTATAACATTATATAAATTTCAAGTGTACATTGTTATAATTAGACTTCTGTGTAGACTACATCATATTCACCACCAAAAATCTAGTTTTCATCCATCACCTGACAAATGTGTCCCTTAATCATCACCCTTCTTTAAATGTTTGGTAGAAATTAACTTGAAACCAATCAGTCCTGGCCTTTTCTTTACAGGGAGGGTTTTGATTATGTCTGCAGTTTCCTTACTTATTGGGCTGTTCAGATGTTTATTTTTTCATGACTCAGTCTGATGTCTGGAATATATAACATAATTCTTATATCTTCCTGTTGATTTGACCATTGTATTATTATATAATGACCTTGATTTTCTCTAGAAATAGTTTTTGATTAAAAGTATCTTTTGTTTGATGTAATTGCAGTCACCCTTGCTGTCCTTTGGGTATCATTTCATTGGTTATCCTTTTCCATACCTTCATTTTCTGTCCATGTGTGTCTTTAAATCTAAAATGACTCTTTGGTAGACAGTGATTGCTGGGTCTTATTTTTTAAATCCAATCAACCTTTTGATTTATGAGTTTATTTCATTTACATTTAAGATAACTATTGATAAGTAAGAACCTGTTTCCATTTTGTTAACTGTTTTCTGACTGTTTTGTAGTTCCTTTGTTCTTTTCTTCCTCATTTCTAATCTTCCTTTGATAATTTTCTACAGTAATTTGTTTCAATTATTTTCTCTTTATCTTTTGTGTATCTATTTTATGCATTTTTTGTAGTTAGCTTGAGGCTTGCATAAAATCCTTTGCAGTTTTAACCTTCAACATTGTTTATAACAACCTAAATTTAATCATATAAAAACCTCAATATTTTACTATTCCCCAACATTTCATGATTTTTTGTCAGAGTTTGTTTCTATTTATATTGCATATTCATTATCAAATTATTTTCTTTTACTATTATATTAGTTTTATAAGAAACCTTGTTACATTAATGTGTATATGTCTATATATTTACCTCCACCAGTGAGATTTGTGCTTTCATATATTTCTGTACTGTTGTTTAGTGTGTTATTATTGTAAATTGAAGAAATTGCTTTAGTATTTCTCATAAGGCAGTTTTGTAATGACCAAGTCCTTTAGTTTTTGTTTTTCTAGGATAGAGTTTTTCTCTCCCTCATTTTAAGGATAACTTTTCTGGGTATAATGTCCCTGTTTGCAGTTTTTTTCTTTCAATTCTTTGACTATATCAGCACACCTCTTTCTAGCTTACAATGTTTTCTAGAAAAGCTACTTACAGTCTTAGATTTCACTCATCTATGACAAGTTTTGCTATCTTCAACCTTTTCTATTGAATTTTCTGACTCTGACTTTTGACAATTAGATTATAATATGTCTCAGTGTAGTCTTCTTTGGACTGATTGATTGGGAAGTTCTGAATTTTGTGAATCTGAATGTATATTGCCCTTTCAAGCTTTCAGATTTTTTCACTCACTGTTTCTTTAGATAATTTTATGCCCTTTTTTCTCTTTTTCTTATTCTTCTGGTACTACCATACTGTATATATATTAGTTTTCTTAAAAGAATTACATATATCCTGTAAAATTTGTTCATTTTTTGTCAACTTTTTTTTCATTTTTTTTCCTGACTGGATAATTTCAAGAGTGCTGTCTTTAAAACCATATTCTTTCTTCTGCTTGATTAAGTCTGTTGTTGATGCTCTCCATTGTGTTATTCATATCCTTTATTGTATTCTTCAGCTCTAGAATTTTTCATTTGATTTTTTTTCTTTTCTCTTTTTAAAGATATCGATCCCTTTGTTGAACTCCTAATTTTGTTTATTATTTTCCTGATTTCATTGATTTGCCTTTCTGTGTTCTCTTGTAGCTTGCTGAATTTGCTCAAAACAATTATTTTGAATTCCTTGTCAGGCAGTTCACAGAACCCCATTTCTTTGGAGTTCCTTAATTGGATAATTACAGTATTTCTGTAATTTTTTTACAGATTTTTAAAAATATTTTTAATCTTTCTTGACTCTTGAATGGATGTTTATACATTGACGGAGCTGTCATCTCTAGGCTCTATAGTTGAATTTCTTTATACTTTTCTTTGGTTGTTGTGGCTTTTGTAAATAAAATTGTCTTTCTAATTTTCTCTTAGAATTGTTTATTGTTAGTGTATAGAGATACAACTGATTTTTATTCATTTTCTATCAAGAAACTTTTAAAAATGTATTTATTTGCTCTTATAGTTTTTGTGTGTCCATGTAAATTCTTTAGGAGCTTTTATGTATAATATTATGTCATATTCAAATAGAGTTAGTTTCTGTTCTTTTCTGTCTGGATCATTTATACGTATTTTCCTTGCCTAATAGTTCTGGCATAATTTCCGGTACAACGTTAAATAGAAGTGGTAAACGTGGACATTTTAATTTTATTTCTGGCATTAGGGAGAAAGATTTAAGATTTTCCCTATATGTATGATGATACCTATAGATTTCTCTAAGATATCCTTTGTCAGACTGAGTAAATTCCCCTCTACTTTTAGTTTGTTGAATAATTTTATAATGAAATACTGTTGGATTTTGCCATTTTCTGGTATCTACTAAGATAATTATGTATTTTTTGTTCATGTTATTAATGTGGTATTTCATTTTTGAAGATGATATTGTAAATTGAATTGTTTGGCAAGAAAAGTCCTTCATCTGTGGGTGTGCCACGTACTTCACAGCATGCTTTAGCTGTGATTAAATGGTGCATAGTTTAGTGGTGCACGTTCTCAGAAATGGCAAAATTCCTGTTATTTTATAGCGGAATGATATTTCATTGTATATGTGTAGCACATCTTTTATCAATTTATCCATTAATGGGCACTTAGGTTGCTTCCATGTTTTGGCTATTATAAATAATGATGCAATAAACATGGAGTGCATCTATCTCTTTTAGATAGTAATTTTATTTACTTCAGATAAGTAGACAAAGGTAAAATTGGATCATAAGGAAGGTAGTTCTATTTTTTTCCGTTTTAATTCAGGTAACATTGATTTTTAACATTGTGTAAGTTTCAGGTATACATCGCTATATTTTGGCTTCTATATAGACTACACCATGTTCCCAACAAGAAGTCTGGTTGCCATTTGTCAGCATACATATATGTGCATTTAAATCTGTTCCCTGTATCTATGTGTTAGTTTATCTTCCACATGTGAGTGAAATCATATAGTATTTGTTTTTCTCCATCTGACTTTTTGCTTAGCATAACGCACTCGAGGTCCATCTATGTTGTCACAAATGGCATGATTTCATCTTTTATATGGCTGAGTAATATTCCACATATACACACCACATCTTCTTTATCTATTCGTCCATTGATGACCCTTAGGTTGTTTCCAGGTCTTGCCTATCGTGAACAATGCTGCAATGAACACAGTGGTGCATATATCTCTTTGATTTAGTGTGGTACTCTTTTGTATTTTTTGGATGAATACCCAGAAGTGAAATAGTGGGATCACATGGTAATTCTATTTTTAATTTTTTGAGGAATCTCCATACTGTTTTCCATAGTGGCTGCATCAATTTACATTCCCATAAGCATTGTACAAGTGTTCCCTTTTCTCTTCATCCTCTGCAACGCTTGTTAATTCTTGTCTTTTTAGGATAGCCATCTTGGTTGGGTTTTTGTTTTTTGTTGTTGAGTTGTATATGTTCTTTATGTATTTTGGATATTAACTCTTTATTGGATGTATGATTTGCCGATACCTTCTCTCAATCAGTAGGCTGTCTTTTAGTTTTGTAGATAATTCTCATTGCTGTCCAGAAGCTTTTTAGTTTAAGATAGTTCCATTTTTAAATATTTTTCTTTTGTTTCTCCCTTGCCTGGGGTGACATATTCCATGAGGTACCCTGAAGACCAATGTCAAAAAGTGTACTGTCTTTATTTTCTTCTAACAGTTTTATGATTTTAGCACTTACGTTCAAGTCTTTAATTCATTTTTGGTTAATTTTTATGTAGGATGTAAGACAGTGGTCTAGTTTCATTCTTTTGCATGTTCTTGTCTGGTTTTCCCAACACCATTAAATGAAGAGACTTTCCTTTCTCCTTTGTGTATTCTTTGCTGTTTGTCATAAACTAATTGTCCATAAATCTGTGAGTTTATTTCTGGGCTCTCAACTCTTTTCTATTGATTTGTGTGTATGTTTTTCTGCCAGTAGTATGCTGTTTTGATTACATTAGCTTTTTAGTATACTTTGAAATCAAGGAGTGTGATACCTCCACTTTTCTCTTTTTGTCAGATATTTTTTGGCTATTCAGAATCCTTTTTTGTTCCATATAAATTTTAAGATTATTTGTTCTGTTTCATGAAAAATACCATTAACATTTTGATAGGGATTATACTGAACCAGAAGTTTTCTTAAGGTAGTGTGGACATTTTAACTATGTTAATTCTTCCAATTCAAGGAAACAGAATATCTTTCTATTTCCTTGTATCTTTTTCAATTTCTTTCAACAATGTTTTATAGTTCTCAGTGTACAAGTCTTTCACTTTCTTAGTTAAATTTATTTCTAGATAATTTATTCTTTTTTGTTGCAATTATACCTGGGATCGTATTCTTGATTTCTCTTTCTGACAGTTTGTTGTTAGTGTATGGAAATGCAGCTGATTTTTGTGTACTGATTTTGTACCCTGTTACATTACTGTATTTGTTCATTATTTCTAATGCTTTTCTGGTAGAATCTTTAGAGTTTTCTTTATATAAAATTTTGTCATCCACAAGTAGTGACAGTTTTACTTCTTCCTTTCTATTTTGGATATCTTTTCTTTCTTTGTTTTTGTTTAATTGCTCTAACTAGGAATTCCAGTTCTAAGTTGAGTAAGAGTAGTGAAAGCCGACATCGTTGTCGTTTTCTTGTTCTTAGAGAGACAGATTTCAGTTCTTCACTGAGAAGATGTTAGCTGTGGATTTGTCATATATGGCATTTATTAATTATGCTGAAGTATGTTTTTTCTATTCCCATTTTATTGAGAATTTTAAAAGTCATAAGTAGATGTTGAATCTTGTCAAATGCTGTCTGTGCATCTATTGAGATGACCATAGGATTTTTTTTCTTCATCATGTTAATGTGTGTAGCATGTTAATTGATTTGCCAATGTTGAACAATTATTGCATCCCTGGAATACATCTTTCTTGATTGTGGTGTATGATCCTGTTAATGTATTGTTGTATTATGTTTCCTAGTATTTTGTTGTGAACTTTTGCATCTATTTTCAATAGGGATAATGGCCTGTGGTTTTCTTCTTTTGTTGTTGTCCTTGCTATTTTGATATCATGGTAAAGATGCCCTCATAAAATGAGTTAGAAAATGTCCTCTCCTATTCACTTTTTTGGAGGAGTTTGAGAGGTACAGGTATTTTAGTATTTGGTAGAATTTATCAGAGAAGTCGTCTAGTCCCGGACTTTTGTCTTTTTTGGCATTTTTGGTTACTGTTTTAAGTTTTTTACTAGTGATTCATCTATTTAGTCTCTATTTCTTCTTGATTTAGTTTTTGAATGGCTATGTGATTCTAAGAATTTATCTATTTATTCTAGGTTTTCTGCTTGTTGGTGTACAGCTTTTCATATTAGTGTCTTATAATCCTTTGTATTTCTGTGTTATCCATTGTAATTTATCCTCTTTTGTTTCTGATTTTATTTATTTGAACCTTCTCTCTTTTTCCTTAGTGAGTCTAGCTAAGGTATTGTCAATTTTATCTTAGTATAGAAACAGCTTTTAGTTTCGTTGGTCTTTTCTATTGTGTTTTTATTCTCTATTTTGTTTACTTCCATCTACTGTTTATTTTTTTTTTTTTTACTGATATTGGGCTTTATTTTTTCTTCTTTTTCTACTTCTTTTAGTTGTAATATTAGATTGTCTTTTTGAGATTTTTTTTGTTTCTTGCGGGAGGCCTGTATTGCTAAAACCTTCCCTCTTGGTATCACTTGTGCTGTATGCCATAGACTTAGGTATGTTGCGTTTTCTTTTTTATGTGTCTTCAGGAATTTTCTTACTTTTCCTTTAACTGCTTAGTGACCCAAAATTTTATTTTTAATTTTTGGAGGAACTTCGATACTTTTTTCATAATGGGTGAACCAATTTACATTTTTACCAACAATGCACAAGTATTCTCTTTTCTCCACATCCTTGCCAATACTTATTGTTCTTTGTCTTTTTGATACTAGTTATTCTAACTGGTGTGGTGATATCTTATTTGATTTTGATTTGCATTTCCTGATGATTAGTGATGTTAACACCTTTTTATGTAGCTATTGGCCATCTGTATGTCTTCTTGGGTAAATGTCAGTTTGGATCTTCAGTCCAGTTTTTAATCGGAGTGGTTTTTTTTTTTTACAATTGAGTTGCATGGGTTTTCTATATATTTTAGATATTAATCCCTTATCAGATATGCAATTTGCAAATATTTTCTCCAGTTTAGTAGGTTGCCTTTTAATTTTGTTGATAGTTTCCTTTACTGTGCAGAAGCTTTTTAGTTTGCTGTAGTGTCCCTTGTATATTTCTGCTTTTCTCACTTTTTATTTATTTGGCAAATCCAAAAAAATTATTGTCAAGATCAAGGTAAACGTGCTTACCATGTATGTCTTCTGGGAGTTTTATGGTTTCAGAATTTATGTCCAAGTGATTTGTTTTTGTGTGTTGACTTTTGTATTCTGCAAGTTTAGTGAATTTGTTTATTAGTTCTAATGGTTTTTTTGTTGTTGTTGTTGAAATCTTTAGAGTTTGTGTATCAGATCACGTCACCTGCGCAAAGAGACCATTTTAATTCTTTCTTTCCAATTTTGATAAATTTTATATCTTTTCTTGATTGATTGCTCTGGCTAGGACTTTCTGAACTATGTTCAATAAGGATGGTGAGGGTAGGCACACTTGTCTTGTTCCTGATTTTTAGAAGAAAGGTTTTCAGCTTTTCACCATTGAGTGGGGTGTTAGCCAGGAGCTTTTTGTATATGGCTTTTGTTATTTTGACATACATTTTTTCTCTCCTAGTTTGTTAATAGTTTATAATGAAAACATGTTGAATTTTGTTAAACACATTTTCCTGAATCTATTGAGATGATCACATAATTTTTTTCTTTTATTATGTTAAATAGGGTATCACATTTATTGATTTATGAATGTTGTACCATTATTGCAACCAACAGATAAATTCCAGTAGATCATGTTGTATAATTCCTCATGTGTTGAATTTGATTTGCTGGTATTTTGTTCAGGGTTTTTGAAATACGTACATCAGGAATATTGGTCTTTAGTTTTCTTTTTTGTAGTATTCTTCTCTGGCTTTGGTATCAAGTTAATGCTGGTGTTGTAAAATGTGTTTAGAGTGTACACTCCTTTTGAATTTTTTTGGACAATTTGAGAAGAATTGGCATGAATTGTTTTTAAGTGTTTGTAGAATTTAGCTTTGAAGTCATCTGATTCTTGGCTTTTCTTTCTTGGAATTTTTTTTTTTTTTTCCTGCTTCAATCTCTTTACTCAATAGTGGTCTGTTCAGATTTTCTATTTCTTCACGATTCAGTTTTGGTACATTATATGTTCCCTGGAATTTCTCTCTTTATCCTAGGTAATCTACTTTTTTCATGTATAATTGTTTGTAACAGTCTCTTAAGATCCTTTGGATTTTTTGTAATGTCTCCTCTTTCATTTATAATTTTGAGGCCTCTTTATTTCTTGGATCATCTAGTTAAATGTTTGCCAATTTTTATGATCTTTTCAAAAAAACAACTCTTAGTTTTCTTGATCTTTATATTGTCTTTCTGGTCTCTAGTTCACATGTATATCTTCTTAATGTGTACTATTTTATGTTTTTTCTACTAACTTTGGACTTATATTGTTCTTTTTCTAGTTTCTTGAATTTAAAGTTAGTTTTTTTATTTGAGGTCTTTCTTTTTTCTTCATGTAGGTGTAATTACTGTAGAATTGCATCTTAAAACAGCTTTACTTTATTCAAACTTTAAGTTTTGATATGTTTTGTTTTTATTTTTGTCTCAAGGTATCTTTTTATTTCACTTTTGTTTTCTTCTTTGACCCACTGATTGAGATATTCTGTTTAATTTCTAACATATTTGTGAATGTTCCAATATTCCTCCGGTTATATATTTCTAGTTCCATACCATTGTATTTGGGAAAGATACTTTATATGACTTTGCCTTCCCCAATTTGTAAAGATTTATTTTCTGGCTGACCATATAGTATACCTTGGAGTGTATTTATTTGTACTTGAGAAGAATGTATATTCTGCTGTTATTGGTTAGAGTGATATTGGCTGTATATGGCTTTTAGTTTTATTTGGTCTATAGTGTTATTTGAAACTGCTGTTTACTTATTGATTTGCTGTCTTCTTATTGATTTGTTGTCTGTATAATTGATACATTTTCAAAAATGAGGAATTGAAGTCTTGTACTATTATTGTGTTGGTGTTTATTTCTCATTTCAGTTCTGTTAATGTTTACTTTATATATTTAGGTTTTCCAATATTCGGTGCGTATATACTTATAGTTCTTGCATCCTCTTTGTGATTTGGTCCTTTTGTCATTTTATAATCTACTTTACCTCTGGTGACACTTTTTTAATTAAAGTCTATCTGACATATATAGATAAAGCCACCCCAGCTCTATTTGGGTTACCATTTGCATGGTCTTCTTCCATCCTTTCACTTTTAGTCTATCCATGACCTTAATGTTGAATAAGTCTCCTGTAAGCAGTACACACTTGGAATGCTTTTTATCCATTCAGTCATCCTATATTTTTTGATTGGAGAATTTAAACAATTTACATTTAAATTAGTTACTGTTAGATAAGGACTTATTTTTGCCATTTTGTTGTTTTTTGGTTGTTTTATAATCCCTTTGTTCCTTTCTTCTTTTTAGCTGTCTTCCTTTGTGATTTGATGTTTTTCTTTGCAGTATGCTTCAAGTTCTTTCTATTATTCTTTTGTGTGTCTACTAGAGGTTTTTGGCCTGTGGTTACTGTAAGGCTTACATGAAACATCTTAAAACAGTCTATTTTAAGCTAATCACATACAAAAAAATCTATGCTTTAATTTCACCCACTCACATTTTTGTTATTGATATTACAATTATCTTCTATATTGTAAATCCATCAAAAATTGTAGCTATATTTATTTTTAATAATTTTTTAATTTAAACTTTCACAGTGGATTTAAAAGTGATTTATGCACCACCGTTACAGTATTAAAATATTCTGAATTTGACTACATATTCACCTTTATTAGTGAGTTTTATATTTTCTTATGTTTCATGTTAATTTCCATCCTTTTCTTTTCAACTTCAATATACCTTTTAGCATTTCTTGTAAAGAAGGTCTCGTGGTGATGAACTCCTCGAGCTTTCGTTTGGGAAAGTCTTTATTTCTCCATTTCTGAATTACAGCTTTGCGAGGTTTATTACTGTTAGTTGTAGTTTTTTTCTTTCCGTATGCAAGGTTTCTGTTAAGAAATCTGCTGATACCCTAATGGGGATTCTCTGGCATATAAGAAGTCCACTCTTCTCTTGCTGCTTCGACTTCTCTCTTTGTCTTTGAAAAATTCATTATAATGTGTCTTGGTGTAGTCTTCTTTTGGATTCTACTTGTTAGTAACCTTTGACCTTCATCTGTAAGTCCATATCTTCCCCAAGATTTGGGATATTTTCAACCATTATTTCTTTAAATAATTTTTTCCCAGTTTTTTCTCTATTCTCCTCCTGGGACTCATAAAGTGCATATGCATTATGATATCCCCACATTCCACAGAGTATCTTTACTCTGTTTTATTCTTTTTCCTTTATCTCACATGACTGAATAATTTCAAATGATATATCTTCGAGTTTACAGATTATCTTTTCTGCTTGACAGATTGTCATTGAAGTTCTCTTTTGCATTTTTCAGTTCTGTCACTGTATTATTCAGCCCTAGAATTTTTTTCCAATCTTTTCACAATTTTTATTTCTTTGTTGAACTTCAAATTCTCATTTTGTTCACATATTGTTTTCCTGATTTCATTGAATTGTCTTTCTGTTTTCTTGTAGCTCACTGAACATCCTTAAAATAATTAATTTGAAATCTCTATCAGACAATTTACAGATCTCCATTTGTCTGGAGTCAGTTACTAGGAAATTATTGTGTTCCTTCCAAGGTGTAACATTTCCTGATTTTTCATTTTTGAAGTCTTATGTTGCTATCTTTACACTTGCAAAGGCAGTAACATCCTCCAGTTTGTACTGATTTGCCTTAGGCTAGGAAGACCTTCACCACTCAGACAGCTAGAGATTCAGGAGGTCCCTCACACTTTTTCTAAGGGTGCACCCCTGCCACTCCTTCCTGTTTTCTCTTGAGGGGGACATCTTAGGATTATATGCCTTATCTGGATCTGCCAAAACCATGCTAGGAGCTGAGGGTATCTCATTTATTTTCCTTAAGACTTTGCCCTAAAATGTTTGTATTGTGTCTTTTGTATTGTGTAATGATCTCTCTATTACACTCCCAGGCTCCCACAAAGATCCATAAATAATTCTCAAAATCAATGTTTTTTTGAGGAGATGAGGGATGAAACATATTCTGCCAATTTTCTGCAGTTTAAATATTTGATATTGATAAAATATTTTAAATTTTATCAAGATTTGCTTAATGGCTTATTATATAGTCTATCCTAGAGAATATTTCATTTGTGCTCATGAATTATGTATTTCACATTTGTGGTTGTATATATGTAACATATATAAAATATATATCTAAATATATTATATGTTAGGTCTAGTTCACTTATAATATGGTTCAATTACTCTATTTTCTTAGTGATCTTCTGTCTAGTTCTATTTATTATTGAGATTGTTTCCAACTATGCTTTAGGTATTTTTTCCTCATATATTTTTGTGCTCTGTGAGGTGTGTACATGATTATCATAGTTCTATCTTCTTGATAGATTCAACTTTTTTATCTTTTTCTTAATATATCATATACTTGTTTGTCTTCTGAATAACTTTCACTTAAAACCTATTTTACACGATTTTAGTGTAGACAAACCAATTCACTTTTGATTAGTTAGCATGCAATATTTATTTATAACCTTTAACATTTTATGATTTTGTATCTTTAAATTGAAAGTGAGTCTCTTGTAGAGAGAATATAGATGTCATGTAATTTTTTTCCATTCTGTCAATTCCTACATTTTAATTGGAAATTTTATACAATTTCATTTAAATGATTACTGATGAGAAGGGATGTTTTTCTGTCATTTGGATATTTGTTTTACATAGCTTATGACTTTTATATTTAAATCCTTTTTACTGCTTTTCTAAGATTAATTTGCTTTTCTATGCTATTACTTTCATTGTTTCTTTTTTTATGATTTAAAAATTTTTCCTCTCTTTTGAATTATATGGATGACCTATTTTTCTTTCTTTTTAAACTGAGGCATAAATGACACAAAATTACGTACATATTTAATGTATACATCTTGATGCATTTAAGGGTCAGTATACTCCCAGGAAACTATCACCATAAATAAGGTCATGAGGTTAACCATCATCTACAAAAGTTTTCTCATTGTTTTTTCTGTAATACAGACATCAAATTTTATACAAAAGAATATTGTTAACTATATGCACTATAATGTACAGTAGATCTCTAGGACTTATTCTTTTGCAGAACTAAAACTATGTATGCTTTGACAATTATCTCTTTGATTCTCCTTTCCTCTAGTCCCTAGAAACCACCCTTCTACTCTCTGCTTCTGAATTTTACTATTTTAGATACATCATACAAGCAAGATCATGTAGTATTTGCTTCTGTGTGTGATTTACTTCACTTAACATAATGTCTTCTAAATTCATCCATGTTTTAGAAAATAGTGGGATTTCATTCCTTTTTAAAACTGAGTACTATTTCATTTTATGTCCATATTATATTTATTTGTCCGTTCATCTGGTGATATGCATATAGGTTTTTCTATGTCTTTGATATTGTAAAAAATGCTGCAATAAACATGGGAAAGCAGATATGTCTTTGATATCCTGATTTAAATTATTTAGATGTATAAATAGTAGTGAAATCTCAGAATTATATAATAGCTCTATTTTTATTTTATTTTCAATTTTTACTTAATTTTTATTGATAACATTGGTTTATAACATTATATAAGTTTCAGATGAACATCATTGTATTTTGACTTTTTTATAGACTACGTCCTGCTCACTGAAAAGTCTAGCTGCCATCTGTCACCATATCAATTTACCCTTTACCCTTTTCATCCTTCCTCCTCTTCTTTCCCCTCTGCTCCGTGTCTATGAATTTGTTTGTACTGGTTGTTTTATCTCCCATAGGTCAGTGAAATCATATAATCATATTTTCCTTTGCCTGACCTATTTATTTTGCTTAGGATAATATCCTCAAGAGCCATCCATGTCACTACAAATGGCAAGATTTCATCATTCTTTGCAGCTGAGTAGTGTTCTGTTGTGTATATATAGGATATCTTCCTTATCCATTCATCTGTTGAAGGGCACTTATGGTGTTTCCAAGTCTTGGCTATTGTGAAAAGTGCTGTGATGAACATAGGAGTGCATATATATTCTCAAATTAGTGTTTTCATGTTCTTTGATAAATACAAAGAAATAAAATAGTTGGATAATATGGCAGTTCTATTTTTAATTTTTTGAGAAATCTCCATTCTGTTTTCCATAGTGGCTGCACCAGTTTACATTCCCACCGCATAACGTGAGGGTTCCTTTTCTCCATATTCTCTCCACACTTATGATTTCTTGTCTTGTTAATTATAGCCATTTTGGTGAACATGAGGTGACATCTCATTGTAGTTTTTGATTTGCATTTCCCTAAGAATTAGTGATGTTGAATATCTTTTCATGTGCTTAGTGGCCATCTGTATATCTTCTTTGGAAAAATGTCTGTTCATATGCTCTGCCCAATTTTCGATTGGGTTGTTTGTGTTTTTGTTGAGTTGTATGTGTTCTTTATATATTTTGGAAATTAACCTCTTTTCAGAGATATGATTTGCAAATATTCTCTCCCTTTTGCTGAATTGTCTTCCATTTTGTTGGTGGGTTCCTTTCCTGGTAGAAGTTTTTTAGTCTGATGTAGTCTCACTTGTTTATTTTTTATTTTGTTCTCCTTGCCTGAGGAGACAAAATGTTCAAAAACATACTGCTGAGATCGTGTCAAAGAGTTTACTCTCTATGTTTCTTCTAGGAGTTTTATGGTGTCAGGTCTTACATTCAGGTCTTTAAGTCATTTCAAGTTAATTTTTGTGTAGGGCCTAAGATAGTGGTCTACTTTTATTTTTTTGCACGTGGCTGTCCAGATTTCCCAACACCCTTTATTGAAGAGACTTTCCTTTCCCTGTGTATGTTCTTGGTTTCTTTGTCAAAAATTAACTCTCTAAAAGAGTGTGATATTATTTCTGGGCTCTCATTTGTTCCATTAATCTGCATATCTGTTTTTCTGTCAGTATATATATTGTTTTAATTACTATAGCTTTGTAGTATATTTTGAAATCAGGGAATGAGATACCACTAGCTTTTGTATTTTCCCCTCAGGATTGTTTTAGCTATTCAAGATCTTCTGTTATTCTACATAAATTTTAGGATTCTTTGTTGTATTTCTGTGAAAAATGTTGTTGGGGCTTTGACAAGTATTGCATTGAATTTATAGATTGCTTTAGGATGTATGGACATATTAACTATGTTTTTCTTCCAATCCATGACATGTAATATCTTTCCTTTTCTTTGTGTCTTCTTTGATTTCTTTCAAAGTTTTGTAGTTTTCAGTGTACAGGTCTCTTTGGTTAAATATATTCCTAGGTATTTTATTCTTTTATTTTTTTTGCAATAGTAACTGAGATTCTGTTCTTGATTTTTCTTTCTGCTGGTTTGTTGTTAATGTATACAAATGAAACATTTTTGTAAGTAGATTTTGTACCCTGCAACTTTGAGTTTTGTTTATTATTTTTAATATGTTTTGGTAGAATATTTAGACTTTTCTGTATATAAAATCATGTCATCTGAAAATAGTGACAGTTTTTCTTCTTTTTTCGAATTTGGATACATTTTATTTCTTTTCCATGCCCAATTGATCTTGCTAGGATTTCCAATAGTATGTTGAATAAGAGTGGTGCGAGTAGGCATCCCTGTCTTGTTCCTACTTTTAGAGGGATAGCTTTCACTTTTTCACCATTGAATATGATGTTAGCTGTAGTTTTGTTGTATATGGCCTTTATTATGTTGAGATACTTTCCTTCTATACCTATTTTATTCCCTTTCCATCATAATCAAACGCTGAATCTTCTTGAATGTTTTGCATCTAGTGAGATGATCATATAATTTTTATTCTTCATTTTGTTAATGTGGTGTATCACATTGAGTGATTTGTACATGTCGAATTATCCTTGAATCCCTGAAATAAATCCCACTTGATCATAGTGTGTAATCTTTTTAACGGATTTTTTGTTCAATTTGCTAATATTTTATTGAGGATTTTTGCATATATGTTCATCAACGACATTGGCCTGTAATTTTCTTTTACTGTGTTGTCTGGTTTTGATATCAGGGCAATGTTGGTCTCATAACATGAGTTAAGAAGCATCCGTTCCTCTAACTTTTCAGAAAAGTTTCAGAAAGTTAGGTGTTAAATCTTTGAATATTTGTTAGAATTTATCAGGGAAGACTTTTGGTCCTGAAACTTTATTTCTTAGGAGGTTTTTAATTAGTGTTCAATCTCCTTGCTAGTGATTGGTCAATTCAGATTCCCTATTTTCTCTTTAGTTTTGGAAGGTTGTGTAGTTTAGAATTTATGCTTTTTTTCCCTAGATTATCTAAATTGTTGGCTATAGCTTCTTAAAATATTCTTTTATAATACTTTGTATTTCTGTGGTATTTGTATACCTTCCTCTCTTTCATTCCTTATATTGTTTATTTGAGTCTTCTCTCTTTTATTTATTTTTTGATTGTTTTTTTTAAGGAAGATTGGCTGTGAGCTAACATCTGTTGCCCACCTTCCTCCTTTTTTGTTTTTTCTCTCCAAAGCCCCAGTAGATAGTTGTATGTCACAGTTGTACATCCTTCTTGTTGCTCTATGTGGGATGCTGCCCCAGCATGGCTTGATGAGCAGTGAGGCCCGTGCCTGGGATCTGAACCTGTGAACCTTGCGCTGCCAAAGTGGAGTATGTGAACTTAACGACTACATCACTGGGCTGGCTCCTACTCCTTTTTATTTTTAGTGAGGTTAGCTAAAATTTCATCATTTTTGTTTAACTTTTCAAAGAAGTGGCTCTGAGTGTCATTGATCTTTTTAATTGTCTTTTTAGTCTCTATTTCATTTATTTCCATTTCAATTTTTATTATTTTCTTCCTTGCACTGATGTGGAGCTCTGTTTGTTCTTCTTTTTCTAACTTCTTTAGGTATAATGTTTGATTGCTTATTTGAGAGTTTTCTTGTTTCTGGAGGTAGGCGTCTATTGCTATAAAAATCCCTCTTAGCATCTTCTTTATTGTATCACATAGGTTTTTGTGTGTCATATATTTATTATCATTTTTCTCCAGGTATTTTTTCTTTCTTCTTTGATTTCTTTGTTGACCCAATAATTTTTCAGTAGCGTTTTTTTATCTCCGCATATTTGTGACTTTTCCAGTCTTCTTTTAGTTAATTTCTAGTTTTCTAACATTGTGGTTCGAAAAAATTCTTGATATTGTATCAGTCTTCTCAAATTTATTGAAACTTGCTTTGTGGCCTAATATGTACTCTATCTTGAAGAATGATTCGTGTGCTTTTGAAAAGAAAGTATTCTGATGTTTTTAATGGTATGTTCTGTATATACCCATTAAATAATCTTGAATAACATGTTATTTAAAGCCAACGTTTCCTTATTGACCTTCTGCCAGGATGATATATCCATTGATGTAAGTGAGATACTATAGTCCCCTAGTATTATTGGGAACTGTTAATTTATCTTTATATGTCTGTTAATATTTGTTTTATATGTTTAGGTGCTCCATGTTAGGCACATAGATATTTACAAATGTTATATCCTCTTGTTTGATTTTCCCTTTATCATTACACATTACCCTTCTCTGTCCCTTGTTACAGTGTTCATTTTAGAATCAATTTTGTCTGACATAAATATTGCTAACCCAGCTTTTTTTGGTTTTCATTTGCACATAATATATTTTTCCATCTCTCTTGAGTCTGTGAATCTGTGTGTGTCTTTAGGTCTGAAGTATGTCTCTTGCGTGTAGGTAAATATGGGTCTTGTTTTCTTGTCCATTTAGGCATCCTATGTTTTTTATTGGAGCAATTAGTCCATTTATGTTTAAGGTAATTATCAATACGTATGTATTTATTGCATGAATATAGCAGTCTAAGTTAAATTAATAGTCTCAAGTTCCACCTTACACTAAAGTCCCTACATTTCTCCTCTCCCTATGTTTTTGACGTTGTATTTTACCTCTTTTAATTTCATGTATGCCTTACCCTCTTAGTGTAGATATAGATGATTTCAGTACTTATGTATTTTGACCTTCACACTAGCTTTATTGGTGGTTGCTTCACTACGTTCCTATATATTTGCCTTTACCAGCAATATTTTTGCTTTGATAATTTTCTTACTTCTATTTGTGGCATCTTTTTTGTACTTAAAGAAGTCCCTTTAACACTTCTTGAAAGGTTTGTTTAGTGGTAATGATCTCCTTTAGTTTTTGCTTATCTGGAAAACTCTTTATCTCTCCTTCCATTCTGAATGATAACTTTGCCAGGTAGAGTATTCCTGGCTGTAGATTGTTTTATTTCAGTACTTAGACTATATCATGCCACTCCCTTCAGTCCTGTAAAGTTTCTGCTTAAAAGTTGTCTGATAACCTTATGGTGTTTCCTTTTTACGTAATTTGTTGCTTTTCTCTTGCAGCTTTTAAGATTCTCTATCTTTAATTCCTGACCTTTTAATTATAATGCCTTTTTCTGTGAACCTCTTTGGGTTTATCTTGTTCAGCTTGGGTAATTTCCTCTACTCTTTAATCCAAATCACTCATATGTTCCTATGTGACACTTACTCTGCTGTTGATTCCCCCTAGCGATGTTTTCATTTCCATTATTGTACCCTTCAGATCTGATTTGTTGTTTCTTGTATTTTCCAATTCTTTTTTGAAGTTGTCACTCTGTTCATCTATTCTTCTCCATAATTCAGTGAGCATGCATATGACCATTAATTTATATTCTTTATCAGGTAGGTTAGCTCTCTCTGTTTCATTTAGTTCTTTTTCTGAGGATTTGACCTGTACTTTTATGTGGAACATATTCCTTTGTCTTCTCATTTTTCCCTCTTCTCTGTGCTTATTTCTTTGTATTAGGTAGATCAGCTACAACTTCCTATTTTGGAACTGTGGCCTTGTGTAGGAGAAGCCTAGCAGCATGCTCCCTTCTTGTTACCTGTGCCAAATGCTGCATGCTGTCCCCTGTGTGGGGTGCATGTCACTGATATAGGCTCAACACAAGGTTGACATAAGGGAGCCATATTGCAGAAAAGAAACACTATTTTAACTTTGAATGACCTCTGATTAACTAGCCGAGACATGTTTTGGGGATTTTATGGCCCCTCCCACCTGCAATAAGTTGATAACTATTTCTCTTGAGATCCTTATGAATGTGATGACCCCCAGACAGAGACTCTATGCTGATAGCCATCATCAAGGACAAGCGAAAGATCTGGCTAAAGGGCATTGCTCCAGTCTCTGATTAATACTCAGTAAAACAAAAGACTATCAGGAACTAAGACCAGATGTCTTGCCCGCCCCCTGGAGATCAGATGGAGCACCACCCAGAGACCAGATGCCTCCCCCACCTGGAGACCAGCTACCTATATAACTGGCCTGTAGTCTTTGTTCTGTAAGATTTTTTTTTGGACATGAGTCAGCCATCTTCCCTCATGTTGGCAAGCTGGAATAAAGCTCTGTCTCTCTCCTATCACCTTGCCTTTTGGTTGTTGGCATGTCTTGTGGTGGGAAGAAGACCCTGCCTTAGGCAATAAAAATTTGGTGACCCAGATGGAACTTTAAGTCCTGCTCATCACCAGCTAACCTTGGGTGGGAAACCTGTTGGGTAAGTCCCTAGCATCTGCTGAGGCTCTTTTTGTCTCAGGGAACTGATCTTCCTGCTTTCCCATACTGATGCTGGCTACCTCCTGACACTGTGGTAAGAAGAGAAAGGGCTACATCTGGTGAGTCGATGGACTCAATCCGGAATGAAGTAAATCACATAAGGACGCTTGTATCCTTCCTTACCTTCCATCTGGGGTCCTTCTGTGTACAGCCTGGGGTCCTTCCATTTATGGCAGGATCATCTGGGGTCCAATAACACCATCTGGGCATGTACTCAGAGTGGGAACAATTGTAGGAATTTATACTCTAAATCTGGAAACTAGTTCACTGGTGTCTGGTTTTTCTGTGTCTGTGTCCATGTCTTTGTCACTAAATAGCTTAAAATTGGCTGTTTGGGGAATGAGTGTCTCAGTGATCAGTACAGACTCTTTAGAAATTACCTTGTTTGGTACAGCCACCTTAGGAAAAACCTCCTTAAATGGAGATAACTGTAAACAGCTGGCAAGAAAACCCAGGATAATTTAAAGTTACAGTGACCATTGTGGGCTAATTTTGAGCTTTAAAATTGAGAAAGAAATCTGTAAAGAGTCAAAGACTCCACACTGGGAGCTCTCTTCTGGCTTCTGGGCCTGATCACCCTGGTGTCCCCAAGAGAGGTGTCCAGTCTTGGCAGTTCTGGGTTCTGTTAATCTGTTTGGGCACCTAAAGTGACTCCAGGTTGGCCTGTGGGTCATTCCTTTCATTGACATGGCTGCAATTTCTAGTTTGAGAGAGTCCACACTCCACCCCTAGGAGCTGCCCTCTGGCTGGTTTTGGAGAGTCCAAGCTCTACCCCTGGGAGCTCTCCTCTGTTTTTTTGGCACCTGGAGTGATTCCAAGTTGGTGAGTCATTTGATTGACAATCTGGAACCCTGTTTTGTCTCCTGTCAAGAATCTGTTGAGTATTTTAGGTGCCTAGTGAGTCAGTTATGGTGGCAGGAAACCTGTAATTTTGTCTGTAAACTGTCTTTCAGTATTGTGTGCTCAAGCACAGGAACTGTTTTTAGTGTGACCCTTATCTTGATAACCCTTGGGAATTGGCCATGAGGGTGAGAACTGATCACCTCTTTCTCTTCCTTGTCTGTCTCATTCATCACCTCATCCATTGTCACCAAGTTGTGGTTAAGTTCAGGCTAAGCAGAAACTGGACCTCTAAAATTGAAAAATTTAAAACATTTTTCCAGAGATTTAATTGTCAATCCTGGCCTTGGAAGCCCCAGCCCCCAGCTCCCTCCAGGACTTTACTTCTTGCCTCCCTGGCTTGCCTTGTGCTGGCTCAAGGACAAAGACCCCAGACTGAGTGGGACTTTACTAAAACTTATAACCATATTTATGCCCACAGTTGGGCTCTGCACTCTTCTCTTGGCCTGCTGTCAGTGGGACACTGGCTTTGCCACCATGGGGAATGCCTCAAGCATCCCTGGAGACTCACTCCTTAGTGCATTTTAACTAATTGTAAACACTTTCAATTGATGGGATATGCCCTAGAAACTCCAACTTGGGGAAATCTTGAGTGGTTTCTCTGTGCCTTTGTGATGTAGTTGGATAGGTGGATCAACCTGTAATTTCATTTCAGTTGCAAGCCAATTTCTGAGAAATTAAAAGCATTTGTCTTTAAAAAAAATCATTATAAGACTGGAAATGCAGCTGTAGAGGCAGTTCAGATTCCACCCATTTGCCTTATGTCAGAAAGGATTGTTGCCTTGTCTCTCTAGGAACTGCTAATCTAGCCCATCACCAATTCCAAAGATGAAGGAAAAAAAACGGGAAAAGGCCAAAAAATGGTCATAAGTGTACTCTCACCAAAAACCTAGCATCTTGAGTGTCTTCTTCAAATATATTAGTAAAAAAAGTCTCAAAATTTTGATTCATAACTAGGGAGCTTTATATTACTGTACCTGATTCATGATAGTAATTTTAATACCATAGCTATGGAGTCTCTGTGTGTGTGTTTATATGTATGTTACATATGAGTAATATTTTACCTCTAGACATTATGGTCAATATTAAGAGCTCTGTTTAATTGGCTTAAAGTAAGCACTTACATAAATTCTAAATGTAACAGATATTAACCCAAATGTCTTTCAGGTTAGCATGACATAAATTAATCTCTGGTAATTGAAACCTGGTTTAAGTTTGTTGGTTTGATCGAAATAAGTGTGTCCTCAGAGTTGTCAGTATTTGGGTATGATGTAGACATGCACCCTAGGTTTACTAGTCAAATAAGCTCATGTTATCTGTGAAAAACTCCTCAGCAAAATAATAGCTTTAAATGATAGCTAATTTTGTCTAATGTCTCATGAAGTTTTTGTGGGTCATCTAAACAATTGTTGGAAACAAATGATTTAGATAGTTGAAAATGAGTAAGAGCATTGGTTACAATAATTATATTTTATAGTCTATATACTTGAAAGAATGGCTCCCAAATTCTTTTTGGTAACTTAAAACTTTAGATTTTGCTATATTAAGTTAAATGATAAAAATTTGCTGAATATCTGGGTCATTTTCAAATAAGACAAAATACTGAAACATTATTGCTAAGCATATTTAAGTTTACCTACTTTGGGCTTCTTATTACAGAGAAACTAAAAAAGTATTTGGGTCTAATTAGTGAACATGCCTTGTTTTATTAGTATGAAGTAACATGTTTCTAGAAATTATGAAAAGTGTTTAGGATGCTGATATAAAAGACAGTTTATAATTACTTTTTAGTTTTTACCAAAGTCTGTAAGGGTTAAAATATCTAATTAATATATGTCATTAAAGCTACTAAAATTAATAAGGAAAACAACTCTGTATACAAAGAAAGTAGATATATGTTCTCAGTAAAGAAGGTATAAGAAAAGGAAATATTTTTGTTTGTTTCGTTAAGAAAGATGAAATTTGTCCTAAAGTACTAGAAGGGAAGAAATGAAAGCATGGGACAAATTCTGAAGGTAAAAAAGTAAGTGACAAAAAGTTTGTGAAACTAAAACCCTGAGGAGTTTTATGTATGGTCAAGTTGGCTGAGATTAACCTAAATCCATCCAATTAAGTAAGTGAGTTTTAATGTCAAAAGTAAGCTGGTACAAAATTAAAATTAGGTCTTCTTTCTCTTAAAGGATAATTTTCTTGAACTTGATAAAGAGGTTATAGAAGATTTTTCTTTACCTTTGAGTAAGTCTACCTAAAGACAGAAAAACCATGTTTTGTAAAAATAATTTCCTATGTTCAAAAAACTGAGATCTTTGGTTGTCAGCGTGGTTAAATGGATAGCTAAGCATTGTCTCATGGGGACCTATGATATTGTGTCAGTGAATGTTATTGACATAGGTTTTTTGAAATTGTATAACATTACTGAAATTCTGATCTGTCCTGGTTATCAGGTTGATTCTGGTTATTATTTTAAAGTGTTGTATGTCACAAAATTAAGCAAATTTCTTTGTCAATTGTTATTCTGGGGTCTTATTGTTTACAAATAGTTATTATTTTATTCTGATGCTTTTGCAACATATGTTTCATCTTCAGAAAAATTCATGGAAAGGTGTCTGGCTCTTACTCTAGAGTACAGGTTTCTGATAAACTTTCAGATTATAAAACTTAACTGTGTAGGAAATTACAGAATTCTAATGGAGAAACTGATGACTTCATAAAGTACCAACAGAAGACTAAGAACAGGACTGAATGAACTTATGAGCATGATTATAATTTTTGTGACTTTTCTTTGAAATATTGCTGATCTTTTATTGTTTTTTCCCCCTGATTTAAGGAAATCTTTTTCTCTTTTCTCTTAAGCTAACTATGACTTACAGCAATTTGGTAAATTATACTGTTGTAAGCAAAACTGAAACATTTATTTTTTCTTCCTACCTGATCCCTCCAGAATTTGGAAACTCTTAGTGAGTGAGTATTGCTATTTTCATGGCAATATAGTTACTTGCATAAGTTCAATAAGAATCTGTTCTCCTTGTAAAAGGAAACAATTTGATATTATGGAGGCTTTGATTGGAATATTATATTTGAGAAAAACCTGCAGACTCAGATATGACAAGACAGCTTTTGAGAGACAAAGATTGGACTATATGGAATAAAGCCACATGGAAATATTTTCCTGGTACCCTACGTACAGCATCCCAAGCAGAACTTACTGTATAAGTAAGGAATGTCAGTCATCTTGCAGGTGCAAGGAACCTTGAAATATTTTGGGAAACCTCAAAAAGAGAGGAATTCACTCAAATCTGTAGATATTGCAGGTGAATTCTGATGACAAAATCGTTGGCTTGCCTTTCCTGGCCTTAAGGGGGCTTTAAAGTTCAATCTGAGATTCCTTATAAAGACTTCCAGCAAAGCAGGTTTAAAAGAGCCTGTATGATCAATTGCTATTCTTGCTGTACTTATGTAAATAATTGGGCCAAATTTGTTGAAACTATTTTGCAAACCAGTTAGTCTTAAATTGGTTATCTTGTACAAAAATTAGGGTGATTTTAGAGAGAAAAATTATGTTTCAATAGAAACTATAATACACATTCATGGATTTTGAATTCTGGTTCTATTAATTGTCTTTGAGGTTTTTATGTTTTATATCTGTAACTGGACAGGATCCTGAATTCTTCTAGTCTCCTGAAATATCTGGCTACAAATCTCCGAACTAATGTTTTCAATTTTTTTCGATCATTTTCATTTGGAATCACTGAGAACTGAACCTTCTCTTTTTCATGAAGCCTTGCAAACTGAAACTGGTGGATTTGATATAATCTTAAGAGATATTCATTTCTGTTGCTATATAAGCCACTCAGAAAGGTACCTGAATGCCCAATGACATCATCAGAGACATTTCAAACTGAAAAATGTGGTTTGACATCTAGAAATGTTTTTGACTGGCTGTATCCCATCCTCAGAAACTGGTTTATAATTTGCTCCCATCACTAACTTTGTTTTTCTTTCCATCATATTAAATAACTACTTACATGATATAGGCATAACTTTGGGATCCTACCAGCATCACCGTCTTACTAAGAGACTGGTTCAACAAGATAGAACAACCTATGCCCCTCAAGAACAGGATATCCCTCAAGATTGAGGATGGACAATAAAAGTGGGGAATTGATAGCAGCTCAACACAAGTTTGACATAAGGGAAGCCATATTGTATAAAAGAAACCATATTGTAACTTCAAATGACCTCTGATTAACTAGTCCAGACATGCTCTGTGGATTTTTTTGGCCCCTTTCAGCTGCAATAAGTTGATAACTTTGTTCTCTTGAGTTCCTTATGAAAGTGATGACACCCAGGCAGAGAATCTACGCTGCTGCTATCATCACGGACCACTTAAAGATCTGAGTATAGGGCATTGCTATACTGTGATGCAGATCCAGTAAAACAAAAGGCTATCAGGAACTAAGATCAGATGCCTTCTGCACCTGGAGATCAGCCCCCTATATAACTGGTCTGTAATCTTTGCTCAGAAGGATGATTTTTTTGAGACATAAGTCAGCCATCTTCCCTCTTGCTAGGAAGCTGTAATAAAGCTCTCTCTCTCCCCTATCATGTCCTCTCTTGACTATTGGCATGTCTTGTGGTAGACAGAAGACCACCACCCTTGGGCGGTGACATGACCTTTTGTTGTGGCAGTGTTTCTATTGCTGCAGGCATGTAGGTACACTGGACTGGCTTTCAAGGCAGCTGGTTGTGAGGGCCTGCCATGTGCAGCTGTTATAGGCACATTATTGTATCTCCCGCTCCTCTGGAAAAAGCTCTGTACCTTTCATATTTCTCCGAACTATGAAATGCCATGGCTAGGATGTGGCTTTGTCTGCAGCAGGACTGTATCTCTGTTTCTTCCACTCCCCTCTGTGTTTTCCCTTGTTGTTGAGGGTTTTTATTTATTTATTTTACCAAGTTTTCAGGTGTCTCAGAGGAAATTTTTGCACAGGTTGTTGAAGATGTGTTGAGTCCATGGAAGGAGGTAAGTTCAATATCCTCTTATGCCACTGTCTCCCAAACTCTCTCCTGATAGTTCTATTTTTAATTTTAAAGAAGCTCCATAATGCTTTCCAGCATAACTGTGCTAACTTATGTTCTTACAAACATTGCACAGGTTTCCTTTTTCTCCACATTCTCAGCAACTTTTCTTCCTAGTTTTTTTTTTTTTTTTTTTTTTTAGTATGGCCAATCTAACAGATTTTAGGTGACATTCTCTTGTGGTATGAATTTGCATTTTTCTGATAATTAGTGATTTTGTGACTTTTTAAAATAACTGTTGGCCATTTGTATGTCTTCTTTGGAGAAATATCCTTTCAATATTTACACACTCTTAAATCACATTTTTATTGTTGTTGTTGTTGAGTTGTAGGATTTCCTTAAGTATTTTGGATATTAATCCCTTATTAGATGTATTGTTTGCAAATCTTTCCTCCTATTCCTTAGGTTGACTTTTTCCTTTCTAGGTTGTTTTGGTCTGCAGAAGGTTTTTGGTTGATGTAGTTTCCTTTGCCTGGTTTTATTTTTGTTGCTTATGTTTTTGGTGTCAGATCCAAGAAATCATTTACAATGACAGTGTCATAGAGGTTTTATCCCCTACTTTTTTTATAAAAGTTTCATATTTCTTATAAAAGTTTTGCATTCCATTTTCATTGATTGTTACTCACTGTGTAAAGGTCCAATTTTATTCTTCTGCTGGAGGATATCTAGATGTCCTGGAACTGCTAGCTGAAGACACTATTGTTTCCCCATTGTGTATTCTTGTCCCACATATTGAAGATCAATTTTCAGTAAATATGTGGTGCTCTTTTCCTGTCCATTTTGTTACATTAGTGGAGACATATGTTTTACGTCAGTGAATAGTCATTTGATTACAGTAGCTTTGTAATATATTTTAAAACCGGGAAATGTGACACTTAACACATTTGTTCTTTCTCATAATGCTTTGGCTATTCAGTGTCTCTTGTAGTTCCATACCAATTTAGGAATTGTTTTATCTATCTTTGTAAAATGTGTCATTGTGATTTTTAAAATTAATTTAATGAGGTCATATTGGCTTATAACATTGTGTAAATTTCAGGTGTACATTATTATATTTCAGTTTCTGTATGTCTTCATCATGTTTACCTCCAATAGTCTAGTTTTTTTCTGTCACCATACACATGTACCCCTTTACCACTTTTGCCCTCCACTCACTGCCTTCCCTCTGGTAATCACCAATCTGTTCAACATATCTGTGTGTTTGTCTATTTTCTTTCTCTGTATTTTTCTTTCTCTGTTTGACTTATTTTGTGTAGCATATTACCCCCGGGGTTCATCCACGTTTCCACAAATGGCATGTTTCTGTTTTTTATCATGGCTGAGCAGTATATCATTGTATATATATACCATATCTTTGTCCATTCATCCATTGAGGGACACTTGGTTTGCATCTATGTATTGGCTATTTTGAATAACGCTATACTGCAATGAATATAGGGATGCATATATCTTTTTTAATTATTCATTTCAATGTTCTTTGGATAGAAACTCTTTAGTGCAATAACTGGATCATATGATATTTCCATTTTTAATTTTTAAAGATATCTCTATACTGTTCCACTTAGTGGCTGTACCAGTTTACATTTCCAGCAGTGTATGAGAGTACCCTTTTCTCTACATCTGCTCTAATACTTGTTATTTCTTGTATTTCTTATAATAGCCATTTTGATGGATGTGAGGTGATATCTCATTGTAGTTTTATTTGCATTTCCCTGATAGTTAATGATGTTGAACATCTCATACTCTTGTTGGCCTCTGTACACTTCTTTGGAAAAATGTGTGTTCATATCTTTTGCCCATTTTTGATTGGTCTGTTCATTTTCTTATTATATTGAGTTGTATGAGTTCTTTATGTATTTTGGAAAATAATCCCTGTCAGAGATATGATTTGCAAATATTTTCTCCCACGTGGTGGATTGTCTTTTCATTTTGTTGATGGTTTCCTTTGCCTTGTAGAAGCTTGTTAGTCTGATGTAGTCCTATTTTTTTATTTCTTCTTTTGTTTCCCTTGCCAGAGAAGACATGATATTCAAAATGATATTGTTATGATCAAAGTGAAAGAGCTTACTACCTATGTTTTCTTCTAGCAGTTTTATGGTATCAGGTCTTACATTCAAGTCTTTAATCCATTTTGAATTAATTTTTGTGTATGGTGTGAGATAATGCTCTACTTTCATTCTTTTGCATAAGGCTGTCCAGTTCTCTCAACACCATTTATTGAAGAGACTTTCCTTTCTCCATCATATGTTCTTGGCGACTTTGTCAAAGATTAGCTGCATATATGTGCAGTTCTGTTTCTGTACTCTCAATTCTGTTCCATTGATCTGTGTATCTGTCTCTCTGCCAATACCGTACTGATTTGACCACGACAGCTTTGCAGAATATTTTGAATTTAGCGAATTTGGTAAGTCAACTTTGCTATGTTTTCTCAGGATTGCTTTGGTTATTCAGGAGCTTCTGTTGTTTCATAGACTTTAGGATTCTTTTTCTATTTCTGTGAAGAATGTCATTGGGATTCTGGCTGAGATTGCATTGAATCTGTAGATTGCTTTAGGTAACACAGACATTTTAACTATGTTAACTCTTCCAATCCATGAGCATGGAATATTCTTCCTTTTATTTATGTCTTCTTCAATTTCTTTCAATAATGTATTATAGCTTTCAGTGTATGGGTTTTTCTCCTCTTGGGATAAATATATTACTGAGTACTTATTCTTTTTGTTGCTATTGTAAATAAGATTATATTCTTGACTTCTCTTTCTACCAGTTCATTACTAGTGTATAGAAATGCAAATGATTTTTTTGTATGTTGATTTTGTATCCTGAAAATATACTGTATCTGAAGATTACTTCTACTAGCATTTTGGTGAATTCATTAGGGTTTACTATATATAGAAGCATTTCATTCACAAACAGTGAAATTTTGAATTCTCTCCTCCTAATTCAGGTCCCTTTTTTTTTTTCTTTTTCTTGCCTAATTGTTCTCGCTAACATTTCCAGTACTATGTTGAATAGAGTGGTGTTCTTACAGGAATAGCTTTCAGTTTTTCACCATTAAGTATGATATTGGCTGTAGATTTGTCATATATGGCCTTTATTATGTTGAGGTACTTTTTCTTTTCTACCCCTCTTGTTGAGAATTTTCATCATAAATGGATGTTGGATCTTGTCAAATATTTTCTCGGCAACCCTAGGGATGATCCTGTGATTTTTATTCTTCATTTTGTTAATATGGCATATCACATTGATTGATTTCTGGATTTTGAACCATCCTTGCATCCCTGGAATAAATCCCACTTGATTGTGGTGTATGATGCTTTTAATGTTTTGTTGTATTCAACTTGTTAATATTTTGTTGAAGATATTTGCATCTATGTTCTTCAGCATGATTGGCCTGTAATTTCCCTTTTTTGTGTTGTCCTTGTTTAGTTTTGGCCTCAGGGTAAGGTTGGTATCATAAAATGAGTTAGGAAGTTTACCATCCACTTCAATTTTTCAGAATAGTTTGAAAAAGTTAGGAATCAAATCTTCTTAGAATGTTTGGTAGAATTCAGCAGAGAAACAATCTAGCCCTGAACTTGTTTTTTGGAGGTTTTTGATTAGTGTTCATTCTCTTTGCTTGTAATTGGTCTGTTCAGATTCTCTATTTCTCATTTATCAGTTTTGGAGGTTGTGTGACTCTAAGAATTTGTCCATTTCTTCCAGATTATCCAATTTGTTGGAATATAGCTTTTCATAGTGTTCTCTTACAATTCTTTGTATTTCAATGGCATCCATTGTACTTTCTCATCTTTCAGTTCTGGTTTTATTTATTTGAGCCTTCTCTCTTTTTTTCTTAGTGTGTCCTGCTAAGGGTTTGTCAATTTTGTTTATCTTCTCAAAGCTGCAGCTCTTATTTTCGATGATCTTTTTTTTATTGTTTTTTGGTGTCTATTTCACTTATTCCTGCTCTAATTTTTATTATTTCCTTCCATCTGAGTTTGTGCTTTGTTTGTTCTTGTTTTTCTGGTTCTTTTAGGTCTAGTGTAAGCTTCTTTATTTCAGATTTTTCTTGTTTATTGAGGTAGATGTGTTTTGCTATAAATTTCCCTCTTAGGGCTGCTTTTGCCACATCCCATAACAGTTGCTCTGTTGTGTTTTCATTTTTATTTGTCTCTAGGCATTTTTTTTTGTTTCTCCTGTGATTTCTCAGTTGATGCAATAGTTGTTCAGTAGCATGTTGTTTAGTTTCCACATATTTGTGACATTCTCAGCTTTTCTTTCATAGTAGATTTCTAGTTTTATAGCTTTGTGGTCAGAAGAGATGCTTGGTATGTTTTCAATCTTCTGAAATTTACTGTGGCTTCTTTGTTTCCCAAGATATGGTCTATTTTTGAGAATTATCCAGGTGCACTTGAGAAGAATGTGTATTCTGTTGTATTGGGATGGAATATTTTATATACACATATTAAGTCCACCTGGGTCTAGTGTTTCATGTAAGGCCACTGTTTCCCTGTTGACATTCTGTCTGCATGATCTATCCATTGCTGCAAGTGGGGTGTTAATATCCACTACTATTACTGAGTTGCTGTTGATTTCTTTCTTTAGGTTTGATAATACTTGCTTTATATACTTTGGTGCTCCTGTGTTCAGTGCACATATATTAATGTCATGTCTTCTTGGTGGAATGTCCTTTTTGTCATTGTATGCTATGCGTGTTTGTCTTGTTCTCCTTTTTATCTTGAATTCTGCTTTGTCATATATTAGGATGGCTACACCCACTTTCTTTTGCTTGCCATTTGCTTGGAGTATCGTCTTCCATCCCTTCACTGTAACCCCAAGTTTGTCCTTAGAGTGAGCTGAAATAGGTTTCCTGGAGGCAACATATTGTTGGGTCTTGTTTTTTAATCAATCCAGCCACCCTGTATCTTTCTATTGGAGAAATCAATCCATTTGCATTTAGAGTGATTATTGATATATCAGGGCTTAATATTGCCATTTTATCTTTTGTTTTCCAGTTGTTCTATATTTCCATTGTTTCTTTATCCTTGTATTTCTTTCTACGGTTTCTGTTTTGTGGCTTTATCTGTTTTTATGATCTGTTAGTCTGCTCTGATTTTTTTGTTTTGTGGTTACCATGAGGTTTGTAGAAAAGGTCTTATGGATGAGGTAGTCCTTTTTCTGATAGTCTCTTATCTCCATCAGCCTACGCAGGTTCCATACTTTTTTTCTTCCACTTCTCTGTTTTGTTGTCATATATTATTCTATTTTGTATTATGAGTTTGTAACCAAATTGAAGTTTTTATAGTTATTTTTTATGATTTCTTTCCTTTTATCCTTTATGATATAATTAAGTATTTGCTAATCTAGTCTGATATAGAGCAGCAATTTTCTTATTTTTTCTTTCTATTTATCTCCTTGCTCACAGCTTCATAAACCTTTGCCTTTTTATTTCAGGCTGGGGGGCTCCCTTCAACACTTCTTGTAATGCAGGTTTAGTGGCAATGAACTCCCTCAGCTTTTGTATGTCTGGGAAAGCTTTTATTTCTCCATTATATCTGAAGGATATTTACTAGATAGAGTATTCTTGGCTGATAGTTTTTGTGTTTCAATATTTTGAACATATAATTCCACAGTCCCTTAGCCTGTAGAGTTTATGCTTAGAAATCTGCTGAAAGCCTGATGGGGGTTCCTTTGTGAGTTATTTTCTTCTGTTTGCTGCCCTTAATATTTTTTCTTTGTCATTGACTTTTGACAGTTTTAATATTATATGCCTTCCAGAAGGTCTGTTTCCTTTGATATAATTAGGAGTTCTATTATCTTTATATACTTGCATGTCTAGTTCCTTTCCCAGCTTTGGGAATTTCTCACCTATTATTCCTTTAAGTAAGTTTTCTGGTTCTTTCTCCCTCTTTCCTCCCTGTGAGATACCTATAATCCTTATGCTACTGTTCTTACGTTAGTCAGGTATTTCTCAAAGAATTTGCTCATTTTTAACAATCTTGGTTCTCTCCTCTCCTCCACACAAATCATTTCTACATTTCTATCTTCTAGCTCTCTAGTTCTCTCCTCCATATGATCTTTTCTGTTTTTATTCTTTCTATATTATTTTTTTATCTTATTAATTGTGCTCTTCAACTCCAGAATTTCTGTTTGGTTTATTTTTAGAGCTTTGATCTCATTGGTGAAGTATTTCTTCTGTTCATTAAGTTTATTCCTGAGCTCATTGAACTGTCTTCCTGCATTTTCCTGTAATTCAATGAGTTTCTTTATGACAGCTATTTTGAATTCTCTGGCAGTGAGATTGTAATCTTTGTGACTTCAGGTTGGTTTCTTGAAAGTTGTCATTTTCCTTCTGTTCTGCCTTGTTTCTGTAATTCTTCCTGGTCTTTTTGAATTGATCCTCTGCCAGCACATTTCTGGCAGTAACCACATTTTCTTATTTGGGTATAGTTTTGTTGTTTTTATTTTGAGCTGTTTCTGACTGTATTTGAAAGCCTGCACTTTCCACATTCCATAGGCACTGTCAAAGGCGTTGTCAGTGCCCTCTTTGTAACACTTGTACCTCTGGGTTTCTGGTGCTTTGCTGCTTACAATGTTGCTTAAGTCTCAGGTGATGCCACTGGAGTCATGAGTCTGTGATCACTTCTGTTGCTTCCAGTGTTGCCTGTGTTGCCTGGGTCTTGTGTTCTTCCACTGGCTCTCTGTGGGATTGGTTTTAATGTCCCATGCGGCACCTACCCTGCTGTTACTATTGTCTGGGGTTACTGGTTGTACCACTGCCAGGGGTGCTGTGTTCATGGGTGTCACTATTGCTGTCAGGGCCAATGGACTCAGGTACTTGTGTGCAGCCCCCCCGTTGGTGGAACTGGTGTTGGTGGTGCCACTGCTGGGGGCTGAGTCAAGTGTTATGCTGTATTTCCTGATGCCACTGGTCACAGTTTCCACTTGTTATCAGGGTGGGGTTAGGGGTTGTTTCTTCTGCTCCTGCCATATCCACTTGCAGTTGCATGTGTTGGCCTGCCACTTCTGTGTCCATTCCACTGGTGGACATGTGGGTGTGGTTGCCACCACTGTTCTATGTGCAGTTGTGTTTGGGCTGGGCCACCCTCGACTCCACTCACAGTCATGCAGGCTACTGCATGTGGATTTGTGCCCTGGATCACTACTGCTAGAGCAGTGGTGGGGGTTGCTTCCCTAGCACCACTGCTTCCTGAGGGTCCAGCCCACTCACCTTCAGATGTATACTTGCATAAATCTTTTAAGCGTCCTGTTGTGCTGTGTAGGGAATCCTTTGTTGGTCAATGGATGTCTGTTTGGCTGTAACTGAGAGGGCAGAGACAAAGGGGACAACACACTCCACTATGATGCTGATGTCACTCTATTCTTCTATTTATTAGTGAGATGTTATGTGTTGATTGATTTGCAGATGTTGAAACATACTTTCATTCCTGGGATAAATCCAGTTTCATTGTGGTATATAATCCTTTTAAGGTATTGTTGTATTAGATTTGCAAATATTTTGTTGAGGATTTCTGCATGTATGTTTATCAGTGATATTGGATTTTAATTTTCTTTTTTAGTGTTGTCCATGTCTGGTTTTAGTATCAGGGTAATGTTGGCTTTGTAAAATGAATTAGGAAGTGTCCCCTCATATTCAATTTTCTGAAAGATTTTGAAAAGGATAGGTATTAAACATTCTTTAAGTGTTTGGTAGGTCACTTAAGAAACAATCTGGTCCTGGAGTTTTGTTTGTTGGGAGGTTTGTTTGTTACTGTTTCAATCTCCTTTCTAGTGATTGGTTTATACACATTTCATATTTATTCTTGATTCAGTTTGGAAGGTGGTATGATTCTAAGAATTTAACCATATCTTCTAGGTTATATATGTTGCTGGCATATTGCCTTTCATAGTATTCCCTTATAATCAGTTGTATTTCTGCGGATTCATTGTAATTTTCCTCTTACTTTTCTGATTTTATTTGATTGAGTCCTCTTTTTTTTCCTAGTGAGTCTTATCAAGGATTTGTCAATTCTATGTTTGTCTTTAGAGCTGAGATTTGTCTCCTGGGGCAGCAGATTGTTGGGTTTGGTTTTTTAATTTATCCAAACACTCTGCATCTTTTGATTGGTGGATTCAATCTATTTACATTTAGGATGATTATTGATAAATGAGGATTTAATACTGCTATTTTTTCTTTTGTTTTCTCATTGCTCTATACTTCTACTATTTACTTTTTTCTCATTTTTCTGTTTGCCATTTCAGTTCATTAGTCTTCTCTGATGTCTTTCTTAGTTTCCTCTTTTTTTATGTTGTGTTACTGTAAGTTTAAGTTTTGTTTTGTGGTTATCATGAGGTTTTATAAAAGATATCATAGACACAGTAGTTCTTTTTCTACTGATAGTGTCTTATCTTTATTTGCTTAAGTATTTTCGTTCCTTTTCATCTTCCCATTGTTTGTACTTGTTTTCACAAATTTTTCCTTTTTGTATTGTGACTTTGTTACCAATTTGAAGTGGTTATAATAATTTTTAATGATTCTTTTCACTTTAACTTTCAAGTTATCATTAAGTGTATACTATCTCATTCTGATACAGAGTTGCAATTTTCTGATTCTGTTACCTATTATATTGCTTGAAGCTTTGTATAGCTTTGCCTTTCTATTTCCAGTTGGAGAGCTCCTTTCAAGATTTCTTGTAAGAAGTGTCTAGTGATGATATAATCCCTCAGCTTTTGATTGTCTAGGAAAGCCTTTATTTCTCCTTCGTATCTAAAAGACTACTTTGCTGAATAGAGTATTCTTGGCTGACTTTTTTATCTTTCACTATTTTAACTATATTTTTCCCCTCTCTCCTGATCTGTAGAATTTTTCCTGGGAAATCTGCTGATAATCTATTGGAGGATTCCCTTGTGTGTCATTGTCTTTTCTCCCTAGTTGCTTTTAATATTATTTCTTTGTCATTGATTTTTGATGGTTCACTGTCATCTGTCTTGGAGAATGTCTTTTTGTATTGAGATAATTGAATATTCCATTATTTTCATGCATTTGTATATCCTGTTCCTTGCCCAGGTTTAGGAAGTTCTCAGTTATTATTTAAATAAGATATTCACTCTTTCCTCTCTCTTTTCTTCTTGGATACCCATTTCCCTCATTTGCCCATTCTTAGGAAGTCAGATAATTTTTGTAGAATTCCTACACTTTTTTGTCTTAGTTCTCTGTTCTTGTACCTGCGTCATTTCTTGATTTTTGTCTTTGAGCTTCCTAATTCTCCCTTTCATATGATCTGCTTTACTTTCAGTGTTTTGTAATGCCATATTTTTCTCATTTGTTGAGTTTTTAAGCCCCACAATTTCTGTTTGTTTGTTTTTTAGTTTCAATCTTTTTGGTAATGTATTACTTTTCTTCTTTTATTTTACTCCTTAGCTCATTGAGCTCCCTTTCTGAGTTTTCTTGGAGCTCATTGAGTTTGTTCATGGCATCTATTTTGAATCCTTCATCATTTGATCCAAATCTTCCATAACTTTATGTTTAGCTTCTGGAGAATTGTTTTCTTTTCATGATGCTATGGTGCTGTGGCTTTTTGTGGTGATTACTGTGTTATTCTTCTGCTGGCACATTTGTTGTAGAAAACACATTTTTAAATTAGGTATAGCTTTGTTTGATTTAATTCAAACTTTTCAACTGCTTGGAGATTAGAAGAATTTCTTTTGTTTTTCAGTAGTTTGTGTTATAGCAATATAGTTTTTAATTTCTCTTCATTGAGCTGCCTCTGGTTATATTTGAGGATTTGCAAGTTTTATCATCCTCAGCTTCTATTCGGGGTGCTGCTTGTAGTCTGGTCATCATTGCCTATGCTTTTGGAGGCCACTGATGCCTTGCTGTTTCTGCTGTTGTTGCAGTCATTGCCTTTGCTTCTTTGGGCAAAAGGATTGTTGACACCTTAGTCATGTCTGTGATCAGTTGGGAAGGAAGTTGTGCTGCTGTGATAAGAGGAAGGAGAGGATTGGGGGAAACTGAGTACATGGGGCACCTCAGCCGCTGCCTGTTATGTTGTGGTTGTAGAAACCATGGTGGTTGTGATGTATGTGTCCTGTGCACACCTCCACCACTGCTACCAGGTTCAAAGCCATGGCTGGATGTCTGAGATCACAGGGCTCTAATTCCACTGGTGCTCTGTGTCCTGTGACCACAGGTGCCACCGGGGCTGGATGGCTGGAGTAGCATACGCACTTCTGCAGCTGACTTAGCCACTGCAGCTGGGGATTGAGAATGTTGGGTTCTGCCTGTATTGGGATTTGTTAGGTTTTGTTTTTTTTTTTCTCACTGTACGTTGAATGGGACAGACAAAAGGATATTTTCATGCTGCCATGATTATGAAATGTTCTAGTATTTGGCATTTTGAGGATTTACGTACCTATGTTCTTCAGAAATATTTCCTCCAGTTTTCTTTTCTTGTGCTGTCTTTGTATATCTTTGGTATCAGATAATTCCAACTTTATAAAATGAGTTTATAACTGTTCTCTTCTCTTAGGTTTTTTGGAAAATTTTGAGAGGAATTGGTATTAATTTTTTTTTAATTCTTTGGTAAAAGGAAACAGTAAACCATTTTTGTCCCAAGGTTTTTATATTGGGAGGTATTTTATTACTGATGAAATCTCCACACTACTTGGAGTTTTATCCATGCTTTCTATTTCTTCATGATGTAGACTTGGTTGGTTGTATATTTCTATGAATGTATCTATTTACTGTAAGTTATCCAGTTTGCATATAATTGTTCATAATAGTCTCATGATCCTTTGTATTTCTGTGAAATCAGTTCTAATGTTTTCTTTTTCTTTCCAATTTTATTAAATTGAATCTTCTCTCTTTTTTCATTAATCTAGCTAAACAATGGACAATTTTGTTGATCATTCAAAAACCCGTATCTTAGTTTCCTGGATATTTTCTATTATTTTTCTGTTCTCTATTTTGTTTATTACTGTTGTAATCTTTGTTATTTTCTTCATTCTGTTGGTCTTACTTTATTCATCATTTTCTAGTTTCTTGAGGTGTAAAGTTAGGTTGTTTACTTAAAATATTTCTTTTTTAAATGTACGCGTTTAATCAAGAACTTCCTTCTTAGTGTTCATTTTTCTGCGTTCAATATATTTCGGTACGTTGTATTTTCTTTTCTGTTTGTCTAGAAATATTTCTAATTTTTTTAAATTTCTTTTCTGCCCCATTGGTTACTCAGTTGGGTGTTATTTAATTTCCACATCCTGTGAAATCATTTTTATTCTGTTCTTAATGTCCAGCTTATTTAATTGCAGTCAAAAAATATACAGGGTTTGATTTCAAGCTTCTTAAATTTGTTAAGAATTATTCTGTGACTTGCGATCTAACCTGGAGAATGTTACATACATGATTCAGAAGAATATGTATGTTACTGCTGTTGGATGGAACGCTCTGTATAAGTCCGTTAAGCTCAATTGTTTTAAAAGGATGTTCGAGTCTGCTATTTCCTCATCGATTATCTGTTTGAATGATCTATCCATTATTGAAAGCAGCATATTGAAGCTACTTACTACTATTGTATTACTATCTTTCTCTCTTTAGATCTGCCAATTCTTTCTTTATATATTCTTGTAATCTGATGTGGGTGCACATATATTTACAACTGTTATATTTGCTTGGTGAATTGACCCTTTTTTCATTATATTCTGTCCTTCATTATTTCTTTTGACAGTTTTAAATTAAAGCCTATATTTGATAATATAAACATAGCCATCCCTCCTCTCTTTGGCTCTTGTGATTACCATTTGCATGGAATATATTTTTCCATCAATTTTCTTTCTTCCTGCCTGTGTCCTTAAATCTAAAATCAGTATCTTTTAGACAAAATATAATTGTATCTTGTTTTTTAAATCAATTCAGTCAATCTGTCTTTTAATTAGGCAGTTTAATTTATTTACTTTTATAGAAATTATTAAAAGAGAAAGACATATTATTACCACTTTATTAATTCTAGTCCCTTTTATTTGTCTTGTGTATTCTATATATATTTTCTTTGTGGTTACTATAAGGCTTACATAAAACAGTTACAAAAATATATTGTACACAGCTAGCATTATAATGGTGAAAGCTTTAAAGTTTTTTCTCTAATATCTGGAACAAGACATAAATGACTGTTCTTACCACTCTTATTCAGCATAGTACTGGAAGATCTAGCTAGAGCAATCAGTCAAGAAAAAGAAATAAAATGTATCACAATTGGAAAGGAAGAAGTAAAATTCTCTCTATTTGCAGATGACATGATTTTACACACAGAAAATTCTAAAGACTAAATAAAAAAACTGGTAGGTCTAACCAAAAAATTCAGTAAAGTTACAGGATACAAAATTAATATACAAAAAACAGTTGTGTTTCTACATAAATTTTCTAAAAATGAAATAAAGAAAAAGATTCTATTTATGATAGCATCAAAACAAATAAAGTCCTTAAAAATAAATTTAACCAAGGAAGTGAAAGATCTCACTCTGAAAACTATGAGATATTCTTAAAAGAAATTGAAGAAGACACAAATAAGTGGAAAGGTATCCCATGTTCATGAATTGGAAGAATTAATATTGTTAAAATGTTAATACTATTAAAGTCCAACTGTAGATTTAATGCATTCCTATAAAAATTCCAATGGTATGTTTAACAGAAGTATTAAAAAAACTCCTAAAATTTATGTGGAATCACAAAAGACAGTAAATAGCCAAAGAAATCCTGACAAAGAAGAACAAAGCAGGAGGGATTGCACCTTCTAATTTAAGTAACTGTAAAAGTACAGAAGTCAAAACAGTATGGTACTGGCATAAAAGCAATAGAAAAATGCAATAGAACTGACAGCCCAGAAATAAACTTCATAACATACAGTCAAGTAATATTTCAGGTGCCAAGAATAGGCAATGGGGAAAAGACAATTTCTTCAATAAATGATGTTGCAATATTTGGATAGTCACATGTAAAAGAATGAAACTGGATAGCCATCTTCCACAACACAAAAAAATTAACTCAAAAGGGATTAAAATTTTAATGTAAGACTTGAAATCATGCAAGTTTTAGAATAAAACACAAGACTAAATATTCCTGATAAGTGTCTTGAATAATTTTTGGATATGACACCTAAACCATAAACAAAAAAATATAAAATAAAGTGGTACTATATCAAACTAAAATCTCTGTACATAAAAAAACCCATCAACAAAATGAAAAGATAACCTACAAAACATTGCAAGCCATATATCTGAGAAATATATAAAGAACTTATACAACTCAATAGCAAAAATCCCCCAAATAGCTCATCTAAAAAATGGGCGAATGACCTGAGTAGACATTTTTTCCAAAGAAGATATACAAAGGTCAACGGATATATAAAAAGACACTCAACATCACTAGTCATTAGGGAAATGCAAAACAAAACCACAATGAGATATCACCTCACACCTGTTAGAATAGTCAATATCAAAAAAATTAAGAGAAAATGAGTGACGGTGTATATGTAGATAAAAAAACATGTGTGCATTGTTTTTAAATTTTAAATTGGTACAGCCACTATGAAAAGCAGTGTTGAGGTTCCTAAAAAATTAAAAAATAGAACTACCTTATGATCCAGTATCCCACTTCTAGAAATTTGTCTAAAGGAAAATATGAACTTGCAAAGATATCTGGACTCCTGTGTTAAAAACAGCACTATTTACAACAGTCAAGGCATAGCAACAACTTATTTGTCCATCAATGGGTGAATAAAGAAGTTGTGGTATACCACATATATATATATACAGACACAAAATGAAATATTATTCAGCCATAAAAACTGAGGAAATCTTATCATTTGAAACAACATAGATGGAACTTGAAGGTATTATGCAAAGTAAAATAAGTCATAAAGAGAAAGACAAATATAATATAAGCTCACTTATGTGTGAAATCTAAGAAAAAAAAACATAGATAAAGAGACTAGGCTTGTGGTTATCAGAGTCAGAGGGTGAGGGGAAGGAAAAATTGGAGGAAAATGCTGAAAAGGTACAAACTTTCAGTTATAAGATAAATAAATACTAGAGAAGTAATGTGCAAAATGTTGAGTATAGCTAACACTGCTGTATGATACATAGAAAGTTGTTAAGAGAGTAAATTCTAAGAGTTCTCATCAAAAGAAGGATTTTTTTCCTTTCCTTTCATGTTGTTGCGTCTATATGAGATGATAGAATGTTAGCTGAATCTAGTGTGGTAATCATTTCACAATATATGTAAATCAAACCATCATGCTGTATGTCTTAATCTTATACAAAAATTTATATCAAGTATTTCTTAATAACATTGGGAAAGAAGAAGGAAAATAGGTAAATTAAAAAGGGGAAACAGGGAGGGAGGAAGAGATATTTTGAATGAAAATAGTGTGTATGCATATAAGTAACATCCAACTGAAACATATGTTTCACTCCACCATTTGTTACATAGTAGGAACCAATTTTTGAAAACAAAGTTTTCATTCACAATCCTGGGTATGTCCCCTACAATTGGGTCCTGTTCAGTGCCCTACATTGTGGTACTATGAATCATAACAAATAATCTCAGCTGTCCACTTCTCTCACTACACATTAGGGAGACACCTACATTAGTGTGAACCTATGACAAGATCAATTATGTAGGAAGTGGATTAATTATGTAGGAATGGACTAAGTAACTTATTCTGCTTAGAATGTAATGAGAAGATTTCCAGTAGTAGGAAGAGGTAATTAAGTTGGAATTTGAGAGGTAGAGGATTTCTCCCAGTATAAATAAGGAGGAAGGGCAAGTTGAACAACTAAAGTAAAAACAATAGTAACTAACTAAATATGGGGTACATAATATTAAAGGCAAAACAAGACAAACAAGCCAAAAAGAAATTTCTTGGAGGAGTTTACAGATGATAAATTCAGAGTAGGTAACAGAACTTTGTTAATATATTTGTTCCCAAGTTTCTTCTTTGATGGTGACTTTTTTATCATGAGTCCAATAAATATTGTTGATTTCAGTTGTTTGAAGTAAGTTCATATACTTTACAGATTATACTATATATTTTTTAACCTTCTAAAGAGTTTTTTTATGCAAAAATTTTACCATATATTTTGAAATTAATTAATTGTATTCTTAGGATTTTTTTGTATATTCAACCTTTCCAAAGCTTGCTGTTTCCTTGGCTTTGTTTAGGTCACCGAAATAACTCCAGAGCTTGTCAGCGTGTCTCTCATGACTTGCACTTAATTTTGGACTGCTTGATGACCTTGCTTTCTTGAATGTCATGATTATTGGGCGTTACATATGTTGCTTTGCTCAGTTTTGTAGTTCATTATGTCTACCACGTTCACAGTACTTAATTTTTATCCCTTTAATTAGCAGCTGAAATGATCTGAAAAATAAATGAATACTTATTGAGCACTTCCCATGGCCTAGGTGTTATGTTCTATGTTTACATTTGTTATCTGAATTAATACTTGTAACAAATCTTTTATTTGCAAAACAAATGATAAGGGAGTTAAAACTTTTGTATGAAATCACACATCAATAAGTGATTATGTTAAGACATACACAAATTCTGTCAGAATCAAGGCATTTTCACTACATCTCTGATTTCTGATAAAAGAAATCTAGGTAATGATTCAAAATACACAGGGACTGTCAAGATTAAGGGTGTGGAAGAAGTGCTGTATACTTAATCTTCCAAGATTTCTCATTATAGAAGAAAAGCTTCATTGGACTAATTACTAAAATCTAGTAATGTCAGAGACAAAAGGGAAAAAAATGACAAAAACATTATCTGTGACTGGACAACAAAAATGAAGTTATTTAGGAGCTCAGTGTATTCTGAAACACTTTTGACTGGCAAAATAATTTCTGTATTATAGAAGAAATTTTATTTGGGTCAGAATAGTGGGAATATAGCATGGGAAAGAAGGAGACAGATGTCTTGGATATTCTGCAATATTTCAAGTATAACAGCTTTCATTAAAATAATTTTGTAGAGTAATATAAACATCATGGAGGAGTGATCTTCCCCCATTGAACAATCCCCCTCTAAGACACAACTAAAAGGACATTCATATTCCAACAGAAGCTATTCACAAAGCACCAGGGATATCTGAGGCACTGAGGCAGCCGTACACCTGAGGACTGAGGTCCTAGAATCCCAAGAGTAAGTGGAAGGAGGTAAGAGGACTTCCCTTCCTTCCCCAAGGGCTGTGATCCTGAGACTGAGACCACACCGCTCTCAGAGAGGGGGAGGGGTAGCTCTCCATGGGAAGATCTGCACTCTCCAAGACCCCTTCACAGCCCATGGGGAATCCTCCTACAGTAGGAGTGGAACAGTTGTGAGGGTACTTTTGACAAGCTAGCCCCTCAGGAGAGCAGAGAATGACAACAAGGTGAGAGACTTCTGAGATCAGGGATTCAAAATAAGCACCCCTCCCCCACCTGGCCTACCCACCCAATGCTTCAGTGCAGCAACATTTCAGCTCAGCCCCACCCTCAGAGGCGGTAGCCGCCAGCAACCCAGTCCCTACCAGCAGTAGCAATGTGAATGCACCCCACCACCAGAAGCAGCGGCCACCAGGTGCCCAGTCCCCATCAGTGGCACAGTGTGACTGTGCCTCTGCACCACCAGAGGTGGAGACAGTTCAGATGAACCATGCCACAGCCCCAGCTGGTCTAACTGGATTGTGACACGGCCCCAGCTGCCCCGGCACCACTACGTCATGGATGCAGCTCCTTTGGCTTGACTGTGCCTTGGCTCCAGCTGCATCAGCTCGACCATGCCCTGTCCTCAGCTCCTTCAGCTTGACCACTCCCCTCGCTCCAGCTGCTTCAGCTTGGCTATGCTCATGCTCCAGCTGACTTGGTACCAGCAACTTTGGCTCAGCTGCATGCCAGTTCCAGCTTCTTTGGCCAGCAGTGCTCCAGCTCCCACTTCTTCAGCCCAGCTGTGCTTCAGCTGCAGCTGCTTCAATCCACCCACACCCAAACCCCAGCTACTTCAGCCTAGCTGTGCTCCAATCCCAGCTGTTCCCACACTCCAGCTCCAGATGTTTTCATGCTTCACCCCCAGCAACCTCTGTGGAACTGCACTTCAGATCAGCCATGCTTCATCTCAGCCATGTCTCAGCTCAGCCATGTGCACCATAATACACAGCCCTTGACCCCCACCCATTAGTGGCAAGAGGAAACTGCAACCATATATTTTCACTATGAGGAAAACTAAGCCAACACGGACAGGCACTATGCAAAAATGTATTAAATCTCCAGACCAAAAGGAAAATGACAAGTGCCCAGAAGTCAACCTGGAAAGCACAGAAATGTATAAGCTTAATGACAGAGAATTCAAAATAGCCATCATAAAAAAGCTTAATGAAATACAAGAAAATCCAGATAGACAATTCAATGAAATCAGGAGTTTCTTCACAAAAGAGATTGAAACTATAAAGAAAAACCAATCAGAAAGCTTAGAGATGAAAAACACAATAGAGGAGATAAAGAAAAATCTGGAAGACTTAAGCATCGGGACTGACAACATTGAGGAAAGAATCAGCAATATTGAAGACAGCAATGCAGAAATGCTCCAGATGGAGGAGGAAAGAGAACTAAGACTAAAAAGAAATGAAGAATCTCTCTGAGAATTATCCAACACCATAGGAAATCCAACATAAAGATTATAGGTATTCCAGAAGGAGAATAGAGGGGAAAAAGGAGCAGAGAACTTGTTCAAAGAAATAATAGTAGAGAACATCCCAAACCTGGAAAGGAGGTGGAAATACAAGTGAATGAAATAAAGCAGATCTAAATATCAACATGAAAAGACCCTCTTCATGGCATATAGTAGTAAAGCTGGAAAAAATGAATGACAAAGCAAAAATATTAATGACAGTTACACTAATAATAATAAAAATAATAATAATGTACAAAGGATTTCCTATTGGGATCTCAGCCAATTTCTCAACAGAAACTTCACAGTCTAGGAGATAGTGGAATAATATAGTCAAAATTCTGAAAGACAGAAACTTTCAGCCTAGAGTACTCTGTCCAGTGAAAATATCCTTCAGCTATGATGTAAAAATAATAGCTATTACAGATAAACAAACGCTAAGGGAGTTCATTGTCACAAGACACCACTACAAGAAGTGCTAAGAAGGCTCTCATGTCTGAGGGAAAAAAGTGAAAGGGCATTCAAAGTTTTGAACAAGGAGGAAAATAGGTCAACAAAACCAGACAAATTGCAGCTCTCTATCAGAATAGATTAGCAAATACTTAATTATAAAACCAAAGATCCAGGGAAGGTAAGGACCAAAAATAAATATAGGCTCATCATGTTAAACACAAACTCACAACATAAGAAGGAATAAGATGTGATAACAATAACATAGAAGGGGAAGAGGAAAGAGATCAAATCAACTTAGTTTAAGGAAATAAGAGGCCATCAAAAGTGGACTATCACATCCACGATATTTTTTATACAAACGTCATGGTAACCACTAACCAAACAATCAGAAGAGAATCACACATGATAAAGACAGAGAAAACTAAGAGAAATCCCATACCAGAAGTACCAAACCTAATTGGTAGTCTAAAACACACAGGACGAAGAACAAAAAGAATGCAAAAGAATTGGAAAAAGAGCAATAAAATAGCAACAATAAGTCCTCATATGTCAATAATTACCCTAAATGTAAATGAACGGAACTTTCCAATCAAAAGTCACAGAGAAGTGGGATGGATTAAAAAGCAAGACCCAAGAATATGCTCCCTCCAGGAAACACATCTCAGCTCTAAAGAAATAGAAGCTCCAAGTGAAAGGAAGGAAGACAATACTCTAAGCTAATGGCAAAAAAAAGACAGCATGTGTTGCCAGACATAGTTGACTTCAAGAAAAAACATGCAGTGAGAGACAAAGAGGGGCAATATATAATCATTAGAGGGATAGTCCACCAAGAATACACATCACTTTTAAATATATAAGCACCCAACACAAGAGCACCCAAGGTGCAAGAAGCAACTATTAACAAACCTAAAAGGAGATATTAACAACAAGACAATAATAGTAGGGGATCTTAACACCCCAGTTTCATTAATGGATAGATCATCCAGACAGAAAATCAATAAGAAAATGATGAATCTAAACAAAAAATTTGATGAGATGGATTTAATAGTTATATATAGAGCACTCCATCCAAACACAGCAGATTACACATTCTTCTCAACCTAGCATGCAACATTCTCAAGAGTAGACCATATGTTGGGAAACAAGACATGCTTATATAAATTTAAGAAGATTGAAATCATAACAAGCATCTTTCCCAACCACAATACCATGATGCTAGAAATCAACTACAAAAAAAACCCCGAGAAAGTGACAAAGCTGTAGAGACTCAACAACATGCTACTAAACAACAAATGTATAATTGATGAAGTTAAAGGAGAAATAAAATCATATCTGGAGACAAATGTAAATGAAAATACACCATACCAACTCATATGGGATGCAGCAAAAGTGGTCCTGAGAGGGAACTCATAACAATACAGGGCCACCTTAATGAAGAAGAAAAAGCCCAAATAAGCAACCTCAAAACATGCCTAACAGAATTAGAAAAAGAAGAACAAACAAAGCCTAAAGTCAGCAGGAGGGAAGTAATAAAAATCAGAGCAGAAATATATGAAATTGAAACAAACAAACAAAAACAATAGAAAGGATTAATGAAACAAAGAGCTGGTTCTCTGAAAAGATAAATAAAACTGACAAACCCTTAGCCAGACTCACCAAGAAAAAAAAGAGAGAAGGCCCAAATAAGAAATGAAAAAGGAGAAATTACAACAGATACCGAAGAAATACAAAAGATTATGAGACTACTATGAAAAACTGTATGCTAACAAATTGGAAAATCCAGAAGAAATAGGTAAATTCTTAGACTCATACAACTTCCCAAAACTGAATTAAGAAGTAGAGAACCAATAGACCAATCACAAGTGAAGAGATTGAAACAGTAATCAAAAACCTCCCCCAAAATATAAGTCCAGAACCCGATGGCTTCTCTGGAGAATTTTACCAAATGTTCAAAGAAGATTTAACACCTATCCTTCTCAAACTATTCCAAAATATAGAGGAAGATGGAACACTTCCGGACACATCCTATGAGGTCAACATCACCCTAATACCAAAGTCAGATAAAGACAATACTAAGAAGGAAAACTAAAGACCAATATCCCTGATGAACATACATGCAAAAATCCTCAATGAAATATTGGCAAACTGAATACAGCAATACATTTAAAAGATCATACGCCATGATCAAGTTGGAATTTATTCCAGGGACACAGGGTTGGTTCAACACCGGCAAATCAATCATTGTGATATACCTCATTAACAAAATGAGAAATAAAAACCATATGATCATCTCAATAGATGCAGAGAAGGCATTTGACAAGATCCAACAACAATTCACGATAAACACTCTCAACAAAATGGGTATAGAAGGAAAGTACCTTAACATAACAAAGGTCATATATGACAAACCCACAGCCAACATCATACTCAATGGGGAAAAACTGAAAGCCACCCTTCTGAAAAGAGGAACAAGACAAGTGTGCCCACTCTTGCCACTCTTATTCAACACAGTACTGGAGGATCTGGCCAGAGCAATTAGGCAAGAAAAAGGAATAGAAGCAATCCAAATAGGCAAGGAAGAAGTGAAACTCTCTCTGTTTGCAGATGACATGATGTTATATATAGGAAACCCTAAAGAATCCATAAGAAAACTATTAGAAATAATCAACAACTACAGGCAAGTGGCAGGGTACAAAATCAACTTAGAGAAATCAGTTTCATTTCTATATACCAACAATGAACTAACAGAAAGAGAACTCAAGAAGACAATCCCATTTACAATTACAGCAAAAAGAATAAAATATCTAGGAGCAAATTTAACCAAGGAAGTGCAAGACCTACACAATGAAAACTATAAGACATTACTGAGTGAAATCAATGATGACATAAAGAAATGGAAAAAGATTCCATGCACTTGGATTGGAAGAATAAACATTGTTAAAATGTCCATAGTACATAAAGCAATCTACAGTTTCAATGCAATCCCAATCAGAATCCCAAGGACATTCTTCACAGAAATAGAACAAAGAATACTAGCATTCATATGGGACAACAAAAGACCCCGTACAACTAAACCAATCCTGAAGATACAAGCTGGCCAATGGGCACATGAAAAGATGCTCAACATCACTAATCATCAAGGAAATGTAAATCAAAACCACACTAAGATATCATCTTAGACCCGTTAGAATGGCTGTAATCACCAAGAGAAAAAACAACAAATGCTAGAGAGGCTGTGGAGAAATGGTTTGTGAGAATGCAAACTGGCACAGCCTCTATGGACAACAGTATGGAGATTCCTCAAAAAATTAAGAATAGAAATAATTTATGATCTAGCTATCTCACTACTGGATATTTACCCAACGAAATTGAAATCAACAATCCAAAGAGCCTTATGCACCCCTATGTTCATCGCAGCCTTGTTCACTATAGCCAAGACATGGAAGAAACCCAAGTGTCCCTCGACTGATGATTCGATAAAGAAGATGTATATATATACCATAGAGTACTACTGAGCCATAAAAAGAGACAAAATTGTCCCATTTGCAACAACATGGATGGACCTGGAGGGTATTATGTTAAGTGAAATAAGCCGGAAAGAGAAAGACAAACAGTGCATGATTTCCCTCATATGTGGGTCATAAACCAACACACAGACAGATAGAACTGTTTGGTGGTTACTGGGGACAAGGGAAGTGGAGGGTGGGCACAAGAGTTAGGGGGATGCATTTATATGGTAACTGACAAGCAATAATGTACAACAAATATTCCACACTTAAAAAAATAAAATAAAAAATCATTCTGTAATATCTTAAACCTAAATTGGATTCTATACCAAATATAAGGTTAAAAGAGACATAAAAGAATGAAGTCACCTAGTACAAAAGAGAGGAAGAAACTTGTAAATGTAATAACAATTTAGGAAATAGATATTCAAAAATAGTTGGCCAGTATCCAAGGAAAATGAGTGTTTTATAGTGCTACTTTACATAAAATATGGAAAATATATAATACTTTTATAATTACTTTTGTGTACTTGTATTTACATCCATCAATAATTCACTTAATCATTAAAATATTTGAATGCTATTTGTTATTTAATTATAGAACACTGAATATTTTGAAATTCTATTTTGTCAATAAAATTAATAAATTGTAATTATAAAAAATCTACTACAAGGAGTGACATCAGCATCATGACAGAGTGAATTTTTCCCTTTGTCTCTGCCCTCTAAGTTACAACTAACGAGATGTCCATTGACCAACAGAGGATTCCCTACAAAGCACAATAAGATGCATAAGAGATCCATACATCTATATATCTGAAGCTGTTGCAGGTGGAACCTGCAACCAGAGGCATCAGGAATCACAGCCTTACCAGTGACTCAGCCCTCAGTGGCAGCACTCTGATACCAACTCCACCAGCAGTGGAGGCTGCATACAATTCCCTGGGTCCCAGGCCCCCAGGAGTGACAGTAACACCTGTGAACCCAGGACTCCTGGCAGTGGTGGTGACAGCAACCACAGAAAACCTGGGAATAGCAGCACAGTTGGCACATATAGTAGCAGTGCCAATACCCGTGGAGAATCTGCAGAGAGTGAGGTAACAGAAACAGCAGAGTCCACAACACTGATCCCCGTCAGCTGCAGTGGCACCCCCAACTTTAGCTCCCTATCTATAGCAGCAACACCTTCAGATGCAACAAACATGAGCATGGTAGAGGTGTCCATAACTCTAGCTCCCAAACCACTCTTTTCCTTCTCTCACCACAATGGGAGAACCTGTGAATCAGGAAACCCTGGGAGCAGTAGAGGTGCTCACTACCTTAGTGACCCTTGTGGCAACATCTACAACTTCTGTGACATCATAAGCAGCAAAGCACCAGCAACGTTGGAGGCACAAGTAGCACAAGGAGGGCACTGATGACACCTCTGACAGAAGCAGTGGAAGGTGAAAAGCTCAGGGTCTCAAATACCACTAGACCAGCTCAGAATAAAATTAAACAAACCTTTACCCAAATAAGAAAGGTGATTGCTACCACAAATGTTCCAGCAAATGAACAACTCAAGCACTATGAAAAAAAGTATAGTAACATGATATCACAAAAAGAAAATGACAGTTCTCTAGAAACCAGGCTTGAAGTCATGGAAGTTAGAGATCTAACTACCAAAGAATTCAAAATAGCTGTCATGAAGAAACTCAATGAGTTACAAGAAAGACAGTTTAAGGATCTCAGGAATAAATGTAATGAACAGAAGGACTACTTCACCAACGAGATTGAAATGATAAAAAAGAATGGAACAGAAATTCTGGAGCTGAAGAATACAATAAACGAGATAAAGAATAAATAGAAAGCATTGGTAATAGAGCAGACCCTAAGGAAGAGAGAATAAGTGAGCTCAAAAAAAAGAAATCTAGAAATGATTTAGGTGGAAGAAGAGAGAAAACTATATATTTTTTTAAAATAAAGAAATTCTACAAGAAATATCTGACTCAATTAGGAAAATCAACATAAAGATAATAGCTATCCCAGAGGGAGAGGAGAGGAAGAAGGGAGCAGAGAGCTTAAGAAATAATAGCTGAGAACTTTCCAAACCTGAGGAAGAAAATGGACATACAAGCACATGAAGCTAACAGAACACCTAATTATTTGAATGCAAAACAAAACAAAACAAACAAACGAAAAAACGCAAAAAACCATCTCCCCTGGCACATTATATTAAAACTGTCAAAAGTCACTGACAAAGAAAAATTATATAGGGCAGCCAGAGAGAAGAAAATATGAAAGGAACCTCCATTAGGCTATCAGTGGATTTCAGAGCAAAAACTCTATAGGCCAGGAGAAAGTGGAAGGACATATTCAAAATATAGAAAGTTAAAAACTATCAGCCAAGAATACTATACCCAGCAATGTTATTTTTCAAATACAAAGGAATAATAAAGGCTTTCCCAGACAAACAAAAGGTGAGGTAGTTCATTGCTATGAGAACTGCCTTACAAGTCATCTTGAAATGAGCTCTCCTACCTGAAACTAAAGGAAAAGGTATACAAAGATTTAAGCATGTCATAAATGGACAGATAGAATCAGAAAATTGCAACTCTATACATAATAATTTGATAAACAATTAATTTTAACATAAAGGCTGAAGGGAAACAAAAGATTAAAAATAACAATAACCACCTCAATTAGGTAATCAACTCACAGTACACAAATAATAATTAGTCACAATAAAAACGTTGAAGAATAGGAGAAAAAGAACAAACTCGAATAGGTAAATAAAGATATGATGGTATCAGTGGATGGCCCAGTGGTGTAGTTGTTAAGTTCACATACTCTACTTTGGCAGCTCTGTGTTCACAGTTTTGGATTCCAGTCACAGACCTATGTGTTGCTTATCAAGCTATCCTGTGGCAGGCATCTGACATAACGTAGAGGAAGATGGACATGGGTGTTAGTTCAGGGCCAATCTTCCTCAGCAAAAAGAGGAGGATTGGTAACAGATGTTAGCTCAGAGCTCATCTTCCTCACAAAAAGAAAAAAAGATAAGATGGTATCAGTAGGAAAAAAACCCCTATGTCATGTATAAGTTTTTTATACAAACCTCATGGTAATCACAAAGCAAACATGCAGAGCAGAGTCATAAAAAAGAGGAAATTGAGAAACACATCACAAAAAATTACCAAACTAAAATGGCAGACAGCAACACAAGGAAAAGGAGACAAAGGAAATATAGAACAACCATAAAAGAAAATATAAATGGCAGTATTAAGACCTCATATATCAATAATGACCTTAAATGTAAATCTATAGAATTCACCAATCAAATCTATGGAATTCACCAGTCATAAGACACTGAGGTGGCTGGATAGATAAAAACAAGAACTCACAATATGCTGCCTAAAGCCTAAAGACAGCTCTAAAGACAAACATAAGCTAAAAGCGAAAGGATGGAAGATGATACTCCAAGAAAATGGCAACCAAAAGAAAGTGGGTGTAGCCATACATATATCAGACAAAACAGACTTCAAGATGAAAAAGAGAAAAAGAGAAAAACATGGACATTATATAATGATAAAGGAGACAATACATCGAGAAGACATAATATTTATAAGATGTTCAACATTACTAATCATCAGGGAAATGCAAATCAAAACAACACTAAGATATCACCTCACACCAGTTAGAATGGCTATAATCACCAACACAAAAAACAACAAAGTTTGGAGAGGATGTGGAGAAATAGGAACCCTCATACACAGCTGGTGGGAATGCAAACTGGTGCAGCCTCTGTGGAAAACGGTATGGAGATTCCTCAAAAAATTAAAAATAGAAATAGTCGATGATCCAGCTATCCCATTGCTGGGAATGTATCCAACAAACCTGAAATCAACAATCCAAAGAGGCTTATGCACCCCTATGTTCATTGCAGCAGTCATCACTATAGCCAAGAAGTGAAAGCAGCCTAAGTGTCCCTTGATTGACAATTGGATCAAGAAAATGTGGTATATATATATACAATGGAATACTACCCAGCCACAAAAAAAGACAAAATCGTCCCATTTGCAACAACATGGATGGGCCTGGAGGGTATTATGTTAAGTCAAGTAAATCAGAAAGAGAAAGACAAACACTGTATGATATCACTCATATGTGGAATATAAACCAACACATGGACAGAGAAAACTGTACTGTGGTTACCAGGGGCAATGTGGGTAGAAGGTGGGCACAAGGGGTGAGGGAGACATATGTATCATGATGGACAAACAAAAATGTACAACCCAAAATTTCACAATGTTATAACCTATTAAAACATCAATTAAAAAAAAAAGAAGAGATAACATTTATTAATGTATGGGCAAGTAAGATAGAAGCATCAAAATATATAAAGCAACTACTAACAGACTAAAAGGGAGAAATTGTCAGCAACCCAATAATAATAGGAGCCTTTAATACCCCACTTAAATCAATGGGTAGATCATCGAGACAAAGAGTCAACAAAGAGACATGGGTCTTAAATGACACAGGTGGACTTAATAGATATATACAGAACATTCCGTCCAAAATGAGCAGAATATATATTCTTCTCAAGTGCACATGGACCATTTTCAAATATAGAATGTATGTTGAAAAATAAAATGAGCATCAACAAATTTAAGAAGCTTTAAATGATATCAAGCATCTCTTTTGGCCACAATGGTTTTAAATTAGAAATAGACAACATGAATAAATCTGGAAACATCATAAACAAGCAGAGATGAAACAACATTCTAATGAGCAATGATTGGATCAATGAATAAATCAAAGCAGATATAAAAAACTACCTGGAGACAAATGAAAATGAAAACATAACACACCAAAATCTGTGAGATGCAGCAAAAGTGGTATTAGAGGGAGGTTTATAACAATACAGCCCTCCCTCAAGGAACAAGAAACATCTCAAATAAACAAGCTAATACTATACCTAAATAAACTAGTAAAAGAGGAACAAATGTAGTTAGTAGAAGGAAGGAAATAATAAAAATCAGCGTGGAAACAAATGACATAGAGACTAAAAAGAAAGTAGAAAAGACCAATAAAACTAAGGGCTGGTTCTTTGAAAAGATAAACAAAATTGACAAACCGTCACCTATACCCACTAAGATAAAAAGAGATAAGTCTCAAATGAATAATGTCAAATATGAAAGCAGATAAAATACAATGAATACAAGAGAAATCCAATTGATTATAAAAGAGAATATTATGAAAAGCTGTATGCTGGGCCGGCCCAGTGGCATAGCGGTTAAGTTTGTACATTCCATTTCGGTGGCCTGAGGTTTGCCAGTTTGGATCCTTAATGTGGACCTACGCACCACTCATCAAGCCATGCTGAGGCAGCATCCCACACCGAAGAACAAAAAGGGCTCACAGGTAGGATATACAACTAGGTACTTGGGCTTTGGGGACAAAAAAGAAAAAGAGGAAGATTGGTAACAGTTGTTAGCTCAGGGCCAATCTTAAAAAAAGTTGTACACCAACAAATTGGATAACCTAGAAGAAATTAATAAATTCTTAGAATCATACAATCTCCCAGAACTGAATCAAGAAGAAATAGGGATTCTGAGGAGACCAATGACTAGTAAAGAGATTGAAGAGATCAAAAACCTCCCCAAAACAAAGGTCCAGGACCAGATAACTTCTCTGATAAATTCTACCAAACACTCAAAGAATATTTACTACCTATCCTTCTCAATCTTCAAAAAAACTGAAGAAGATGGGACACATTCTACCTCATTTTATGAGTCCAACATTTCCTTAACACCAAAAGTAGACAAGGACAACACAGAAAAGGAAAATTACAGGTCAATGTCACTGATGAACACAGATGCAAAAACCTCAACAAAATATGATCAAATTGAATATAACAATACATTAAAAGGATCATACACCGTGATCAAGTGAAATTTATTCCATAGACGCAAGGATGGTTCAAAATTCACAAATCAATCCATGTGATACACACATTAATGAAATGAAGAATAAAATCACATGATCATCTCAATAGATTCAGAGAAAACATTTGACAAGATCTAACATCAATTTATGATAAAAACTCTCAATAAAATTGGTATAAAGGAAAGAAACTCAACATAATAAAGGCCATCTATGACAAATGCACAGCCAATATCATACTTAATGTGAAAAACTGAGAGCTATACCTGTGAGAACAGGAACAAGATGAGGATTCCCACTTGCCACTCTTATTCAACATAGTACTGGAAATGTTATCCAGAGCTATTAGGCAAGAAAAAGAAATAAATGATATCTGAACTGGAAAGGAAGAAGGAAAACTGTCATTATTTGCAGATGACATGATTTTATATAAAAGAACTCTAAAGTATCCACCAAAAACTATTAGAAATAATTAGCTGTTAGAAGTAATTAATACAATAAATTTGCAAGGTAAAAAATCAACATACAAAAATCAGTCATGTTTCTATACACTAACAGCAAAGTAGCAGTAAAAGAAATCATAAATACAATCCTATTTACAATCACAAAAAAATGAACAAATACCTAGGAATGCATTTAACCAAGGAGGTGAAAGACCTGTACTCTGAAAACTATAGGGCATTCTTGAAAGAAAACAAAGAAGATATTGCTTGCTCATGGATTGGAAGAATAAACATAGTTAAAACGTCCATATTACTTAAAGCAATCTACATATGCAAATGCAATCTCTATCAAGATCCAAATGACATTTTGCATAGAAATGGAACGCTGCATTCTAAAATTTATGTGGAACAACAAAAGACCCCAAATAGCCACAGCAATCTTGAGAAAAAAATAAAGCAGGAGGTACCATGTTCACTGATTTCAAACTATACCATAGTAATCAAAATAGCATGGTACTAGTGGAAAAACAGACACACGAATCAATGGATCAGAATTGAGAGCCCAGAAATAAACCCACATAAGACAGCTAACATTGACATGCAGCCAAGAACCTATGAAAAAGGAAAGTCTCTTCAATAAATGGTGTTGGGAAAATGGACAGCCATATGCAAAAGAATTAATATAGACCATTATCTTCCATCATACTAAAAAATTAACTCAAAATATATCAGCAACTTGCATGTGAGACCTGAAACCATAAAACTCCTAGAAGAAAACATATAGGCAGTGTGTTCTTTGACATCAGTCCTAGCAGTATTTTTTTGAATATGTCTCCTCAGGCAAGAAAAAAATAGGACAGTGGGACTACTTCAAACTAAAGAAATTTTGCATGGTAAATAAAATACTCAACAAAACAAAAAGACAACCTACCATATTTGAGAGAATAGATTTGCAAATGGTATATCTGATAAGGGGTTAATAACCAAAATATATAATTTACTGATACAACTCAACAACAACCAAACAAACAACCCTATCACAAAACGGGCAGAGGATCTGCACAGATATTTTCCAAGGAAGATATACAGATGGCCAACAGCCACATGAAAAGATATTCAACATCACAACTTATTAGGGAAATACTAATCAAAACTACAATTAGATATCATGTCACAGCCTTCAAAATGACCAATATGAAAAATACAAGAAATAAAAAGTGTTGGAGAGGATATGGAGAAAAGGGAACACTTGTACACTGCTAGGGAGAATGTAAATTTGTGCAGCTACTATAGAAAACAGTATGGAGATTTCTCAAAAAATTAAGAATAGAACTACCTTATGATCCAACTATTCTACTTCTGAATATTTATACAAAGGACATGAAAACACTAATGCATAAAGATACATGCACTCCTATGTTCATTGCAGCATTATATACAATAGTCAAGACTTGGAAGCAAGTGGCCATCAACTGATAAATGGGTAAATGGATAAAGAAGATGTGGTGTATATATATATATATACACATTAGAACACACTACTCAGTCATTAAAAAAAAGACAAAATTGTGGCATTTCTGACACCATGATTGGAAGTTGAGTGTATTGTACTAAGCTAATGAAGTCAGAAAAAGATAAATATCATATGGTTTCCTTCACATATGGAAGAAAAACACATAAATATGGAGAACAGATTAGTGGTTAGCAGATGGGAAGGGAGTGGGGGAGTATGAAAGTAGTAAAGGGGCACATATGTATGGTGACAGATAAAAACTAGACCACTGACGGTGAATGCAATGAGGTCTATACAGAAACAGATATATAACAATGTACATTTGAAAGTTACTCAATGTTAGAAGCCAATATGATGTCAATAAAATAATTTTAAAAAATTTATTATAAGGTGATAAGAATTTACCATCAATTGCATGCAAACTTTACAACCCACAACATATTTTTGTTATTGATGTCTCAATTTACTTGTTTATATTGTGTATCCATTAATATATTTCTACAGTTATACTTTAAAAATACTTCTAATTTTATACTAAAATTAAAAGTGATCGATACTTTATCATAGTAGTAATACATATTCTGTATTTGCGTGTATTTATCTTTAACATTGGACTTTTTACTTTCATATGGTTTCATGTTGCTGTTTACTGTTCTTTTGTTTCAACTGAAGAGTTCCCTTTAGAATTTCTTGAAAGGTTTGTGAAGTGGTGATGATCTTCTTCAGCTTTTGTTTGGGAACCTCTTCATTTTTCCTTTACTTGTGAAGCACAGGTTTGCAGGGTATAGTATTCGCTGTAGGCTTTTTTTTTTTTAATCAGTAATCAGTTGATCATGTCACTTCCTTTTTGGCTTAAATGTTCAACCGAGAAATCTGCTGATTGCCTAATGGGTTGCTTTCTTGCACATGATGAGTTGCTTTTTCTTTGCTGCTTTCAAATTTTTTTCTTTCACTATTGACAAGTTGATTATAACATTTTTTGATTTGGGCTCTTTTGGACCTTCTTATCTGGAAACCTCTTGGCTTCATGTCTATGGATGTCCATTTACCTTCCTAGATTTGGAAAGTTTGGGGCTCTTATTTCTATATTAAGATTTCTGCCCTCTTTTCTCTCTCTTCTCCCTCTTGGATTCCTTTAATACATATATTGGTTTTCCTTCCGCTGTTTCGTAAGTCTCTTAGTCTTTCTTTTACCTTTTGTAATCTTTAAAATTTTTTTTAATCTCCTCTGGTTAGATAATTTCAAATAACCTGCCTTTGAGTTTACTAATTCTTTCTTCTGCTTCATTGTGTTCTCTACTGAAACCCTCTAACAATTCTTTTTTGTTCAGTTATTGCACTTTTTACCTTCGGGATTTCTGTGTTTTCTTTTTATAGTGTCTATCTTTTTGCTGATAATCTTCTTGTGCTCATTCATTGGTTTTCTAATTTTGTTTAATTGACTATCTTTGTTTTCTATAACTCAATGAATTTCTTTAAGATGATTATTTTAATTGTTTTTTGTCAGATAATTTGTGGATCTCCATTTCTTTACAGTCAGTTACCGGAGATTTACTTTGCCCCTTTGATTGGGCCATGTATCCCTGTTTCTTTGTGATCTTTGTTGCTTTGTGTTTCCTCGTTCATTTGTGTCTATTTTATATTTGAAGAAACAACCATTCTCCCACACTTTACCAATAATTCCTGCTAGGGCAAGCTGCTCAACCCTTTTCTATGAATGTGTCTTCTCTGGACTTCTGTAAATTCCTAATTAGAGAGGTTTATGGCTTTCTTTCTATTCTAGCAGTCAAAATTTCTTGCTGCTTCTATGTCTGACTGCTATACCAAGGCCTGGTTTGTTGAAGTCATGTTCCAATTTCCTCCATCCCCGGGTATAAAACTCAAATTGTGTGCATTCTCCCAATCACTCTCAGCTGTGTAGGGTGCAGCAAGCCAGTTGCCCTTTTACTTTGTTCTCAGTTTTCACCAGGCGTCCAAACTATACCTGTTCCATCAGTGCTCCGTATGGGGTGAAGAAGAAATTGGTGCCCTGGGCAGCAAACTGAAGGCCCAGATGTTGAAGACATGCTCTACTTCTTCCTCTCCATCCGGGGGAAGTGTCATAATGTATGGTTTCTCTCATCTCACATAGCCATATTAAGCATAATAAGCCACATATCCTTTTGTTCTTAGCTACTGCCAGGTAATTTTATCCATTATTAAAATTGGGGTACTTGCTAATCAGGCAACCTGTCTTGAGAACCTGGAAGAGTGCTTTGCCTCCATTCAAGTCACGCTTGAATGGGGAATCCAGCCAGCAGTACTGCACATCAGCAGAACAAAGTCAGCTATTCTATTTGGCCAGAGATTTTGGTATAACTGTGCTAGATTAGCTCCCCAAACAAGAGTTTTGTCAGTCTTGTGAAGTGTTCTGTAGCTGCCTCACTGGGACAAGGGAGCTAATCCATAACCCTGCTCACTGTTGAATACAGTCTCTAACCCTGCAAACTAGGAAACCTAATCAGAGTCCCTGGAAATCTCATAGCCCACCCTGCAGCCATGATTAAAGTTGAGCTTGAGTAGAGATTATGGCCAATATCTTGATATATGAAGAACAAAGTCAGCGTTCCCATCTGTCCGGGGATCTTAGCATGTAGTTATATCTGATTTAATGCCCAAAGAAAGAGCCTTGCCAGCCCTGGGTCTTCTCCAGACCGGAGAATCCAGGAAACTGCAGAGCCCGTTAAGCCCCCAGTCTCATCTGGCCAGAAGCCCCTAGAAATATGTGTAGCCCACCCTGAAACACCAATCATAGAAGCACTTGAGCAGAAAACCCAGCTGGTAGCCCTACCCACCTGCAAAGCTACAGAACTTGGTGCATAGATCTGGCTAATTTAATGCCCAAAGAAGGGCCTTGTTAGCCTTGGGGTCTATATGTGGCCATGACCCAGTGGGGAAATTAATTTGGAGCCCCTACACTGTTGAATACAGCCTTTAGTCTGCCCACAAATGAAGCTAACAAGAGCACCTGGGAAGTTGCATAACCTTTATATATCACTGCTTACAATGGCACTTGAAGAGAGAGCACAACCCATGGATTTATTCTTTTTCATAATAAAACTGGTGGCCCCATATGGCCAGGGAATTCAATGCACAGACTTTCCTGATTTTATCTTCCAGAAACAAAATGTGCAGGCCCTGCTTCTCATTCTGTTGCTCTGCCAGTGCCTGGAAGCTAACTCATAGACCCACCTAGTGTTAATATAGTACCCAGCCCTGACCATTTAGGGAAAATACCAGAGAACCCAGGAAACTGCAGATCCCATCTATAGCCTTGCTTGGGCAGAGAAACAAGCCAGCAGTCCCAATCAATTCTTGTCAGCCTGCAGTACCCCTGACCTTAAAGCATAGGCAGACACCTCACTCCAAAATAGATGCTGTTAGGAGCATCACCTGACCAATGACTTTACTAGCTGACATGTCTAGGACCCCAAGCTGAGGGAACTGGTGAAGAACTGTCTCTGCCAAAGGGAACCAGTAAAGTGTGGAAAAGGAAACTGTTTACACAAATGCACAGATATGAATTTAAGAAATCAAGGATCACAAAAATCAGGTAAATGAGACACTACCAAGGGAAATTAATAAAGCTTGATAACTGACCCTAAAGAAAGGTAATATACAAAGTATAAGACTAAGAATTCTGAAGAAACATCAAGAAATTTTAGTGAACTACAAGAGCACATAGAAAGGCAACACAGTAAAATTAAGACAACTGCATGAACAAAATGAGTAGTGCAACAAAAAAATAGAACCATCAAAAAAATCAAAGAAAAATTCTAGAGCTGAAGATACAATTACTGAACTGAAGAATTCAATACAGAGTTCCAACAGCAGTCTCAACTATGCAGAAGAATGCATCAGTGACCCATAGGACAGGACATTTAAATTTATCCAGTCAGAGGAACAAAAAGAAGAAAGAATAAAACAGAGTGAAGAAAGCCTATATGACTCTGGGACCATCAAAAGAATATTATTTACATTATGAAAATTCCAGAAGGGGAAGAAAAAGGGAAAGGGACGGAAAGTATATTTAAAGCAGTAAAGGTTAAAAATTTGCCAAATCAGGGGAGAGAAATGGACATCTAGATCCATAGGGCCCAACAGATCCCAAGTAGGCTAAATCTGAACAGCACTCATCAAGACAAACTACAATTAAGTTGTCAAAAGTCAATGACTCAGAAAAATTTGACATCAGTAAGATAAAACTGAAAAATCACATACATGGGGATCCCAATAAGAGTACAGGTAGATTTCTTAACCAAAACTTTTCAGGCTGGGAGAGAATGGGATAACATACTCAAAATCTTGTAAGAAAAAAACTGTCCACCAAGAATAGTATACACAGCAAACTGTGCTTCAGAAATGAAGGAGAGATAAAACCTTTCCTGAACAAACAAAAGCTGAGGGAGTTTATCACCACGAGGTCTGCCTTACAAGAAATGTCAAAGAAATTTGTTTGAATGAACTAAAAAGATGATAATTGACACTGTAAAAAATATACAGGTACTGTAAAACTCACTGGTAGTGGTTAATATGCAGTCAAATGAGTTCTCTGATACAGATAGTGCTTAATTCACTAATGCTTTAGTTTAAAACCCTAAAACAAGTGTATTAAATTATAATCATAACTACACTAATCTGTTATTGGATACATAATATGAAAATATGTAAATTATAATTTTAATAAGCTAAAATATGAGGAGGAGAATTAAAAGTATAAAGTATAGAAAAGGTAGCAAGGTGAATATCAGTTTAAAATAAAGTAATATAAGTTAAATATATTTTATATAAGCCTCATGTTTACCACAAAGGAAAAATCTGTAGTAATTACAAAAAATAACATAATAAAAATGTCAAAACGGATGCCGGTCCCATGGCATAGAGGTTAAGTGCATGCACTCTGCTCCTGGCTGCCCGGGTTCGGATCCCGGGTGCGCAGTGATGCACTGCTTGTAAGGCCATGCTGTGGCAGTGTCCCATATAAAGTAGAGGAAGACGGACATGGATGTTAGCGCAAGGCTAGCCTTTCTCAGCACAAAAGAGGAGGATTGGCATGTATGTTAGCTCAGGGCTGATTTCCGCACAAAAAATTTTTAAAAGTCAAAGCATACTACTACTGAAAGACAGCAAATCACAACAAAAGACAACAGGATAAGAAACAGGAAACAATGGATATACAGTCAGAAAACAATTAACAAAATGGCAATAGTAAGTCCTTATCTATCAACAATTATTTTAAACATAAACATATTAAATTCTCCAATAAAGTCATAGAAGGACTAAATGAATAAAGAAATACAACAACATGCTACCTATAAGACTCACTTTCACTGTAAAGATACACATAGACTGAGAGTAAAGGAATGGGAAAAGGTATTTCAAGCAAATAGTAACCAAATAAAAGCAGAGATAACTGCACTTGTATTAGGTAAAATAGACTTTAAACTAAAAATGATAAAAAAGAGACAAAAAGGTCATTATATAATGCTAAAGTTGTCACTATGTCAAGTAAATATAACAATTATAAATATTTATGCACCCAATCTTGGAACACCTAATATATATAAAGCAAATACTAACAGAACTAAAAGGAGCTATAAATAGTAATATAATAATAGTTGGGGACTTTAATACTGCACTGTCAGCAGTAGATAGATCACCTAGACAGTGAAGTAATAAGGAAACATTGCATTTGTACAATACAATAAACTAAATGGACCTAACAGACATATACATAACATTCTATCTGAAAACAGCAGCACACTGTCTTCTAAAGCACACATGGGATATTTTCTAAAATAGATCATATTTTAGGCCACAAAACAAGTCTTAGCAAATACAAGAAGTTTGAAATTAAACCAAATATCTTCTCTAAATAAAATAGTATGAAACTAGAAATTAATTACAGGTGGAAAATTCAGAAATACATGTAAAATAGAAAACATTCTCCTGAACAATCAATAGATCAAAGAATAATTTAAAGGGAAAATAAAAGAGAATCTTGACAAAAATGAAAGTGGAAACATGCCAAATCTTATGGGATACAGCAAAAACAGTTCTAAGAGATAAATTTATAGCCATAATACATACTTTAATTAAATCGAAAGATATCAAATGAAATATCTACATGTACTCCTTAGGGAATTGGAAAAAGAAGAAAAAACTAAACACAAAGTTAGCAGAAGGAAGGAAATAACAAAGATTAGAGCAGAAATAAATAAAACAGAGAAAAGAAAATAAAAAATATTATCAAAACTGAGTTCGTTCTTTGAAAAGATAAACAAAGTTGACAGGCCTTTAGCTACGCTGAGGAAAAAAGAGAGAGGATCCAAATTAAAAAATTGTAAAATAAAAAGACATTACAACTGATATTACAATAATAGAAAGAATTATATGGGGTTACTATGAACATCTGTATGCCAACCAAAAACCTCCTCATGTAAAAAAGCACAGGACTGGATTCTTCACTGGTAAGTTTTAGCAAACATTTAAAGAAGACTTAATGTGAATTTTTCCTAAACTCTTCCAAAAGAATCAAAGAGGAGGATTCCTTCCCAAATTCATTTTTTGAGGCCAGCATTATCTTGATACAAAAAGTCAAAAAAGAACACAGCCAGAAATGAAACATACAGGCCAATATGCCTGATAAATATAATACCAAAAATTCTGAATAAAATACCAGCAAACCAAATTTAGCAGCATAGTAAAAGGATCATTCACAATGATCAAGTGGGATTTTATACCTAGAATGCAAGGAATTTCAACATATGAAAATTAATCAATGTGATATATATATAATTATTAGAATAAAAGAAAACATCGTGTGATCATCTCAGTAGATGTTGAAAAAGCTTTTGACAAAATTCAAAATTTATCTATGATAAAAACTCTCAAAAAGTTTCATACAGAAGGAGAGATCCTGAATATAATTAAGGTTGTATATAAGCCCACAGCTAACATCATACTCAGTGATGAACTTTTAAACCTTCTTCTCTAAGATCAGGAACAAGACAAAGATGCCCACTCTCACTACGCCTATTCAACATAGTACTGGAAGTCCTTGCCAGAGCAATCAGGCAAGGAAATGAAATAAAAGGTTTCAGAGTTGGAAAGGAAAAAGTAAAATATTCTGTATTTTCAGATGATAATTTGGGTGCAGAGGAGAGACAGGAAATCGCCAATGTGGCCGCTTCCCGTGAGCAACATTGCAGAGACTGAAATTTTGCTGCAGCAGGTGTGTTCTCTCCAGCACAGAGTTGGAAGGTGACAATGTTTCCCTAGGAGGAGGTGAAAAGTGAAATGGTGAGTGACAGCCTAGTTGCCCCAGTTGTCCAAGTTGGAGGTACACATTTCTTTCCAGCAGCACTGAGATTTTAAATGAGAGATCTCTATGACTGGGAGGACGAATAGGAAAGAGAAGAACACAAAACAGAATATCAAAGGCCATTGAGTAATATTTCTTCCTTTCTGCTTTCGGACTTCCATAGGAGGTCCACCCAAGGACTTCTGGGATTGCCTCACTTGAGGATCCCACCTCTGGATCTGTGTACATTTCTAAAGCCCCAAGTGTTAAACCCACATTTCCCTCAGCTCTGCTGTCAGATCCTTGTGTCCACTCTAGAGTACATCCACAAGAGCCAGATCCAGTAGGAAAACCACAAACTAGAACTATAGCACTAACTTCTGGAATATAAAAAACAAGAAAGATTTTTAATGGCAAGTCTGTTCAATTGTAGGAACCACGCATACATAAAACTTTTTAATGGCAAGTCTGTTCAATTGTAGGAACCACGCATACATAAAACTTTACAGAAGGTATCCGATACTTCAATAGTGAAAACAGAAGTACATAGCTTCAAGAACTACGAAAAGTCAAGGAAATATGGTATCACAAACAAAAAGTAATTCTCCAGCAACTGAACTCAAGCACATGGAATTTGTGACTTAACTGATGGAAATTCAAAATAGCTCTTGTAAAAAAATTCAATGAGCTACAAGAACATTTGGAAAAGTAATTCAATAAACACAGAAATTAAATACATGAACAGAAGAAGTTCTTCACAAGGAGATTGAAAATATAAAAAAGAACCAAACAGAATTCTGTTCAGCATTCAGTGAATGAGATGAAGAATGCAATAGAGAGCATTAGAAACATGGCAGACCAGACGGAAGAGGCAATAAATGACTTAGCGGAGAGGAATACACAAATAATTCAGTTAGAGGAGGATAGAGAACTAAGATTTTTAAAAAGTGAAGAAACTCTACAACAGTTATAGAATTTTATCAGAAAGGCAAATATATGAATAATTGGAGTACAGAAGGAAGAGGCAGAGAGTTTGTTTAAAGAAATAATTGCTGAGATCTTCTCAAACCTGGGGAAGGATTGGACATACAAGTACATGAAACTAATAGAACATGATATATCTCAATAAAAAAGGCCTTCTCAAAGACATATTTTAATGAAACTGTCAAAGAAAGAATCTTAAAGCAAGGGGAAAAAAAGAAAGTAACCTACACAGGAATCCACAGTAGTCTGTCAGCAAATTTCTGAGGAAAAACTCTACACCACAGGAAAGAGTGGAATGATGATCAAAATGTTGAATGACACAAATTGCCAGTCAAGAATACTTTAACTCGGAAAGTTATCTTTCAAGTATGAAGGATAAATAAAAACTTTCTCAGACAAAGAAAAGCTGAGTGAGTTCACCCACACTTGACCTACCTTACAAGATATGCTGAAACAAGTTCTTTAAGTTAAAATGAAAACACTAATCAAGGAGATAAAAACATAAAATACACAACAGTGGTAAAGGTGAAAAATAAATATCTAGAATTAGAAAACTGTAACTTTATTGGAATGGTGAATTAGCTACTTCACTATAGTATAAAGGTTAAAGCAAAAGAGTTTTAATAATAACATAGCAACTATAATGTATTGATAAATCCACAGCATAAAAAGAGGTACATTATGACACTAAAAATATAGGAGGAGGAGCAAAAGGGAACAGCTTTTATAGCTAGTTAGAGATAAGTTGCTATTAGTATAAAATTGTTTTATCTCTGAGATGTTTCGTGTAAGCCTCATGGTAACCACAAAGCAAAACTTATAGTAGTATGCCAGTAAATGAATATACATAAATTTGTACATACTATGAGATCTGTACTAAAATAATTTCTCTTTCTAGTCAATATAGTATGAACATTTGCTCATGTCAATAAGTATACTTATTCAGCATAAATAAAATAAAATAAAATAAAATCTTTATATCATTATCTGGGATACAATTAAGTTGTTTTTATATATTTGTTTCAACAATCTGCATTTCCCTTTATCTCTCTTTTGCTTTCTTAGGAGAAAATTGATATATTGTATAGATTTAAGATGCTCAACATATTGATTTGACATATATATATATTGTAAAATTACCACCATTTAGCAAAAACCTCCATCATGTTATGTAATTATCATTTCTGTTCTCTAGAAAGAATATTTAAGATCTAATCTGTTTGCAGCTTTCAAGTGTATAATATGATATTTTTTTTTTTGATGTTTTAATGGTTTCTAACATTGTGAAATTTTGGGTTGTACATTTTTGTTTGTCCATCACCACATATATGACTCCCTTCACTCCTTGTACCCACCCCCCACCCCCACTGCCCTGGTAACCACAGTCCAGTTTTCTCTGTCCACGTGTTGGTTTATATTCCACATATGAGTGAGATCATACAGTGTTTGTCTTTCTCTTTCTGGCTTATTTCACTTAACATAATACGCTCCAGACCCATCCATGTTGTTGCAAATGGGACGATTTTGTCTTTTTTTCTGGCTGAGTAGTATTCCATTGTATATATATACCACATTTTCTTAATCCAATCATCAGTCGAGGGACACTTAGGTTGCTTCCACTTCTTGGCTATGGTGAATAATGCTGCAATGAACATAGGGGTGCATAAGCCTCTTTGGATTGTTGATTTCAGGTGCATTGGATAGATTCCCAGTAGTGGGATGGCTGGATCATAGGGCATCTCTATTGTTAATTCTTTGAGGAATCTCCATACCGTTTTCCACAGAGGCTGCACCAATTTGCATTCCCACCAGCTGTGTATGAGGGTTCCGGCTTCTCCACATCCTCTCCAACATTTGTTGTTTTTTGTCTTGGTGATTATGGCCATTCTAACGGGCGTGAGGTGGTATCTTAGTGTTGTTTTGATTTGCATTTCCCTGATGATTAGTAATGTTGAACATCTTTTCATGTGCCTATTGGCCATCTGTATATCTTCCTTGGAGAAGTGTCTGTTCATTTCCTCTGCCCATTTTTTGATCGGGTTGTTTGTTTTGTTGTTGTTCAATTGTGTGAGTTCTTTATATATTATGGAGATCAACCCCTTGTCAGATGTATGTTTTGCAAATATTCTCTCCCAGCTGGTTGTTTGTTTGTTCATCTTGATTCTGGTTTCATTTGTCTTATAAAAGCTCTTTAATCTGATAAAGTCCCACTTGTTTATTTTTTCTTTAGTTTCCCTAGTCTGGGTAGGCATGTCATCCGAAAAGATTCCTTTAAAACCAATGTCAAATAGTGTGTTGCCTATATTTTCTTCTATGAGTTTTATAGTTTCAGGTCTCACCTTCAGGTCTTTGATCCATTTGGAGTTAATTTTTGTGAATGGCGATAGCACATGGTCCACTTTCATTCTTTTGCATGTGGCTGTCCAGTTTTCCCAACACCATTTATTGAAGAGACTTTCCTTTCTCCATTGCATGTTCTTAGCACCTTTGTCGAAAATTAGCTGTCCGTATATGTGTGGTTTTATTTCTGGGTTTTCAATTCTGTTTCATTGATCTGTATGTCTGTTTTTGTACCAGTACCATGCTGTTTTGATTACTATTGCTTTGTAGTATGTTTTGAAGTCAGGGATTGTGATGCCTCCTGCTTTGTTCTTTTTCTTTAGGATTTCTTTAGCTATTCGGGGTCTTTTGTTGCCCCATATAAATTTTAGTATTCTTTTTTCTATTTCTGGGAAGAATGTCATTGGGATTCTGATTGGGATTGCATTGACTCTGTAGATTGTTTTAGGTAATATAGACATTTTAACTATGTTTATTCTTCCAATCCACATGCATGGGATATCTTTCCATTTCTTTATGTCATCATGGATTTCCCTCAATAATTTCTTGTAGTTCTCATTGTATAGGTCCTTCACCTCCTTGGTAAGATTTATTCCTAGGTATTTTATTCCTTTTGATGCAATTGTAAATGGTATTATCTTTTTGAGCTCTCTTTCTGTTAGTTCATTATTAGCATATAGAAATGCAACTGATTTTTGTAGGTTGATTTTGTACCCTGCAACTTTGCGGTAGTTGTTGATTGTTTCTAATAGTTTTCCAACAGATTCCTTAGGGTTTTCTATATATGCAATCATGTCATCTGCAAATAGTGAGAGTTTCACTTCTTCGTTACCTATTTGGATTCCTTTTATTCCTTTTTCTTGCCTAATTGCTTTGGCCAAAACCTCCAGTACTATGTTGAACAGGAGTGATGAGAGTGGGCAGCCCTGCCTCGTTCCTGTTCTCAGAGGAATGGCTTTCAGTCTTTCCCCGTTGAGTATGATGTTGGCTGTGGGTTTGTCATATATGGCCTTTATTATGTTGAGGTACTTTCCTTCTATTCCCATTTTACTGAGAGTTTTTATCATAAATGGATGTTGTATCTTGTCAAATGCCTTCTCTGTATCTATTGAGATGATCATGTGGTTTTTATTCTTTGTTTCGTTGATGTGATGTATCACGTTGAGTGATTTGTGGATGTTGAACCATCCCTGCATCCCTGGTATAAATCCCACTTGATCATGGTGTATGATCTTTTTAATGTATTGTTGTATTTGGTTTGCCAATATTTTGTTGAGGATTTTTGCATCAATGTTCATCAGCGATATTGGCCTGTAATTTTCTTTCCTTGTATTGTCTTTGTCTGGTTTTGGTATCAGGGTGATGTTGGCCTCGTAGAATGATTTAGGAAGTGTTCCATCTTCTTCTATTTTTTGGAATAGTTTGAGGAGGATGGGTATTAAATCTTCTTTGAATGTTTGGTAAAATTCACTGGAGAAGCCATCTGGTCCTGGACTTTTATTTTTTGGGAGGTTTTTGATTACTATTTCAATCTCTTTACTTGTTATTGGTCTATTCAGATTCTCCATTTCTTCTTGGTTCAATTTTGGGAGGTTGTATAAGTCTAAGAATTTATCCATTTCTTCTAGATTGTCCAATTTGTTGGCATATATTTTCTCACAGTATGCTCTTATAATCCTCTGTATTTCCATGGTATCCGTTGTAATTTCTCCTCTTTCATTTCTAATTTTATTTACTTGAGCCTTTTCTCTTTTTTTCTTAGTAAGCCTGGCTAAGGGTTTGTCAATTTTGTTTATCTTCTCAAAGAACCAACTCTTTGTTTCATTAATTCTTTCTACTGTTTTTTTGGTCTCAATATCATTTATTTCTGTTCTGATTTTTATTATTTCTCTCCTTCTGCTGGCTTTGGGCTTTGTTTGTTCTTCTTTTTCTAGTTCTGTTAGGTGTAATTTAAGGTTGCCTATTAGGGCTTTTTTTGTTTGTTAAGGTGGGCTTGTATCGCTATGAGTTTCCCTCTCAGGACCGCTTTTGCTGCATCCCATATGGTTTGATATGGCATGTTATCATTTTCGTTTGTTTCCAGATAGTTTTTGATTTCTCCTTTAATTTAATCAATGATCCATTGGTTGTTCAGTAGCTTGTTGTTTAATCTCCACATTTTTGTCACTTTCCCAGTTTTTTTTACCTGGTTCATTTCCAGTTTCATAGTCTTATGGTCTGAAAAGATGCTTGTTATGATTTCAATCTTCTTAAATTTATTGAGGCTTGCTTTGTTTCCCAACATATGGTCTATCCTAGAGAATGTTCCATGCACGCTTGAGAAGAATGTGTAGTCAGCTGTTTTTGGGTGGAGTGCTCTGTATATGTCTACTAGGTCCATCTCGTCCAGTTTTTCATTTAAGTCTAATATTTCTTTATTAACTTTTTGTCTGGATGATCTATCCATTGCTGTAAGTGGGGTGTTAAGATCCCCTACTATTATTGTGTTGTTGTTGATTTCTCCTTTTAGGTTTGTTAATAGTTGCTTTATGTACATTGGTGCTCCTATGTTGTGTGCATATATATTTATAAGTGATATGTCTTCTTGATGGAGTGTCCCTTTTATCATTATATAATTTCCCTTCTTTGTCTTTCTTAACCTGTTTTATCTTGAAGTCTACTTTGTCTGATATGAGTATGGCAACACCTGCTTTCTTTTGTTTGCGATTAGCTTGGAGTATTGTCTTCCATCCTTTCACTCTGAGCCTGTGCTTGTCTTTAGTGCTAAGATGTGTTTCCTGAAGGCAGCATATTGTTGGGTCTTGCTTTTTAATCCATCCTGCCACTCTGTATCTTTTGATTGGAGAGTTCAATCCATTTACATTTAGGGTAATTATTGATATATGAGGGCTTAATGTTGCTGTTTTGTCACTTATTTTCTGGTTCTTTTGCATTTCCTTTGTTTCTTGTCCCATTTGTTTTGGACTGCCAATTCAGTTTGGTTGTTCTGTCTTATGATTCTTCTAGTTTTCTCTTTGTTTATCATATGTGGTTTTGCTTTGATTATTTGTTTAGTGGTTACCTTGAGGTTTGGGCAAAAAATCTTGTGTATGGGATAGTCCATTATCTGATGGCCTCCTATTTCCTTATGCTAAGTCAATTCAATCACTTTCCTCTTCCCCGTCTAAGTTGTTCTTGTTATACCTTATTCTATCTTGTGTTGTGGCTGTGTGTTTACAGTGATGAGGTTAAATTTATTTTTGGTGAATTTCTTCCTTTGATCTTTGAGTTTAGTATTTAAGTGGTTGCTAATCTATTCTGGTAAAGATCTACTATTTCTCTGATTTTGTCTACCTACTTTTCTCCTTCCTCCTAGCTTTGTGTTCCCTTTCTCTTCTTTTTTTCAGGCCTGAGGGCCATCTTGAGTATTTCTTGTAGTGGGGGTCTTGTGGCCATGAACTCCCTTAGCTTTTGTTTATCTGGGAGAGTTACTATTTCTCCATCATATTTGAAGGATATTTTTGCTGGATAGAGTATTCTTGGCAGAAAGTTTTTGTCTTTCAGTATTTTGAATAATCATTCCAGTCTCTCCTAGCCTGTAAAGATTCTGTTGAGAAATCTGCTGAGAGTCTGATGGGAGTTCCTTTGCACATTATTTTTTGTTTTTGTCTAGCTGCCCTTAATATCGTTTCTTTGTCATTGACCCTGGCTAGCCTTACCACTAGGTGTCGTGGTGAAGACCTTTGTCTGTTATTATATATAGGTGACCTGTTGGCTTCGCTTACTGGTATTTCCTGCTCCTTCTTCAGATTTGGGAAATATTCAGCTATTGTTTCCTTGAATACGCTTTCTGTTCCTCTTTCCCTCTCTTCTCCCTCAGGAATACCTATAATTCTTATGTTACATTTTCTAATAGAGTCAGATATTTCTCGGAGTCTTTCTTCATTTCTTTTTAGTCTTAGTTCTTTCTCCTCTTCCATCTGGAGTATAACTGTATTCCTATCCTCTAAAGTACTAATTCTTTCCTCCATATTGTCAGCTCTGTTCTTTAAAAATTCCAGATTCTCCTTTATCTCCTCCATTGTGTTCTTCATCTCCACCAGCACTGATTGGTTTTTCTTTATGATTTCAATCTCTTTTGTGAAGAAACTCCTAATCTCATTGAATTGTTTGTCTGTGTTGTCTCGTATTTCCTTGAGTGTTTTTATGATAGCTATTTTGAAATCTCTGTCATTTAGTTTATGGATTTCTGTGTCTTCGGGGTTGATTTCTGGGTGCTTGTCATTTTGTTTCTGGTCTGGTGATTTCACATATTTTTGCATTGTGGTTCCTGTGTTGGTTTTGTTTTTCCTCATCCTGGAAATCTCTGGTTGCAATTTCCACCTGCCGCCACTGTCTGGTGGTAAAGGGCTGTGTAGTCTAAGCCCCCTGCGCTCTGCCCCAGTTTTTCTGCTGCGATCCGCAGTTTTTTTTTTTTTTTTCCCCGCTGCGATACACGGGTCCAGTCATTTGATCAGATCTGCCTCGGATTGCTAGGTTTGGTCTGGTCGAGCTGCAGAGTCGGTGTTGCGGGGAGGGGGGAGATCTCTCTTTTGCCCTCTGTGTCCCTGACGTGAGAGGCTTCTCATTTGCCACTCTTTATCCGCTCTCTGGGGTGCTCAGATGTTGATGGTAGCCCTGTGGCTCCTCTGAGTCCTCTGTGTGGGAGCTTCCCACTGGCTGAGAGAATCCGAAGACCCACGGTTTCTCCACCGAGGGCCGCCTGTCCCCCCTCTCGGGGAGCCGCGCGGACCGGGATCGCTGATCTGATGGGGAGTGAGCGGAGTTCTCCTTACCTCTCTCCACTTCCTCTGCTCTCAGATGTGCGGCAGTGTGGATCGTTCCGCTCTAGGTTTTCACTGTCTGGGATTCCGTTGTTGGTCTGTGACTGTTGCTTTTGTTGTATCTTGTCGGGGGAAGAGTTCACGGGAAAGCTCACTCCGCCATGATGCTGACGTCACTCTCTGTTCAGGTCTTTTGACCATTTTTTAATTGGGTTGGTAGTTTGTCATTGAGATGCATGTGTTCTTTACATATTTTGGAGATTAAGCCCTTATCAGATGTATGGTTTGCAAATATATTCTCCCAACTGTTAGGTTGTCTTTTCATTTTGTTGATGGTTTCCTTTGCTGTACAGAAGCTTTTTAGTTTGATGAAGTCCCATTTGTTTATTTTTTCTATTGTTTCTCTTGCCCGGTCAGACATAGTGCTTGAAAAGATGTTGCTAAGACCGATGTCGAAGAGCGTACTGCCTATGATTTCTTCTAGAAGTTTCATAATTTCATGTCTTACATTCAAGTCTTCATTCCATTTGGAGTTAATTTTTGTGTATGGTGTAAGGTAAGGGTCTAGTTTCATTTTCTTGCATGTGGCTATCCAGTTTTCCCAACACCATTTGTTGAAGAGACTTTCTTTTCCCCATTGTATGTTCTTGGCTCCTTTGTCAAAGATTAGCTGTCCATAGATGTGTGGGTTTATTTCTGGGCTTTCAATTCTATTCCATTGATCTGTGTGTCTGTTTTTGTGCCAGTACCATGCTGTTTTGCTTACTATAGCTTTGTAGTACATTTAGAAATCAGGGAGTGTGTGATACCTCCAGCTTTGTTCTTTTCTCTTAGGATTCCTTTAGCTATTTGGGTTCTTTTGTGGTTCCATATAAATTTTAGGATTTTTTGTTCTATTTCTGTGAAAAATGTTGTTGGAACTTTGATAGGGATTGCATTGAATCTATAGATGGCTTTAGGAAGTATGGACATCTTAACTATGTTAATTCTTCCAATCCAAAGGCACGGAATATCTTTCCATTTTTTTGTGTCTTCTTCAATTTCTTTCAGCAATGTTTTATAGTTTTCAGTGTACAGATCTTTCACCTCTTTGGTTAAGTTTATTCCTAGGTATTTTATTCTTTTTGTTGCAATTGTAAATGGGATTGTATTCTTAATTTCTCTTTCTGCTACTTCGTTGTTAGTGTACAGAAATGCAACTGATTTTTGTATGTTGATTTTGTATCCTGCAACTTTACCATATTCATTTATTACTTCTAAAAGTTTTCTGGCGGATTCTTTAGGGGTTTCTGTATATAAAATCATGTCATCTGCAAATAGTGACAGTTTCACTTCTTCCTTTCCAATTTGGATCCCTTTTATTTCTTTCTCTTGCCTGATTGCTCTGGCTAGGACTTCCAGTACTATGTTAAATAGGAGTGGTGACAGTGGGCATTCTTGTCTGGTTCCTGTTCTTAGAGGGATAGCTTTCAGTTTTTCACCATTGAGGATGATATTAGCTGTGGGTTTGTCATATATGGTCTTTATTATGTTGAGGTACTTTCCTTCTATACCCTTTTCATTGAGAGTTTTTATCATAAATGGATGCTGTATCTTGTCAAATGCTTTCTCTGCATCTATTGAGAGGATCATGTGATTTTTATTCTTCATTTTATTAATGTGGTGTATTACGTTGATTGATTTGCGAATGTTAAACCATCCCTGCATGCCTGGAATAAATCCCACTTGATCATGGTGTATAATCTTTTTAACGTATTGTTGTATGCGATTTGCTAGTATTTTGTTGAGGATTTTTGCATCGATGTTCATCAGTGATATTGGCCTGTAATTTTCTTTTTTTGTGTTGTCCTTGTCTGGTTTTGGTATCAGGGTAATGTCAGCTTCATAGAATGAATTAGGGAGCTTCTCCCCCTCCTCAATCTTTTGGAAGATTTTGAGAAGGATAGGTATTAAGTCTTCTTTGAATGTTTGGTAGAATTCACCAGGGAAGCCTTCTGGTCCTGGACTTTTACTTTTGGGGAGGTTTTTGATTACTGTTTCGATCTCCTTACTGGTGATGGGTCTATTCAAATTCTCTACTTCTTCTTGATCCAGTTTTGGAAGGTTGTATGATTCCAGGAATTTATCCATTTATTCCAGATTGTCGAATTGGTTGGCATATAGCTTTTCATAGTATTCTCTTATAATCTTTTGTATTTCTGAGGTGTGTGTTGTAATTTCTCCTCTTTCATTTCTGATTTTACTTATTTGTGCCTTCTCTCTTTTTTTCTTGGTGAGTCTAGCTAAAGGTTTGTCAATTTTGTTGATCTTTTCAAAGAACGAGCTCTTGGTTTAATTAATTTTTTCTATTTTTTTTTGGTCTCTGTTTCATTTATTTCTGCTCTGATTTTTATGATTTCCCGTCTTCTACTGATTTTGGGCTTTGTTTGTTCTTTTTCCAGTTCCTTTAGGTGCATTGTTAGATTGTTTATTTGAGGTTTTTCTTGTTTGTTGAGATAGGCCTGTATTGCTATAGACTTCCCTCTTAGAACCGCTTTTGCTGTATCCCATAAGTGCTTGCATGTTGTATTTTCATTTTCATTTGTCTCCAGGTATTTTTTGATTTCTTCTTTGATTTCTTCGTTAACCCAGTCGTTGTTCAGTAGCATTTTGTTTAATCTCCACGTATTTGTGGCTTTTCTGATTTTCTTCCTGTAGTTGATTTCCAGTTTCATACCGTTGTGGTCAGAAAAGATGCTTGGTATTATTTCAATCTTCTTAAATATATGGAGACTTGTTTTGTGGCCTAATATGGGATCAATCTGGAGAATGTTCCATGTGCATTTGAAAAGAACGTGTATTCTTCCATTTTTGGATGGAATGCTCTGTATATATCTACTAGGTCCATCTGTTCTAGTGTGTCGTTTAACGCCAATGTTTCCTTATTGATCTTCTGTTTGGATGATCTATCCATTGGTGCATGTGGAGTGTTAAAGTCCCCTACTACTATTGTGTTACTGTACATTTCTGTTTTTATGTCTGTTAATAATTGCTTTATATATTTAGGTGCACCTACATTGGGTGCGTAGATATTTACAAGTGTTATATCCTCTTGTTGGATTGTTCCCTTGATCATTATGTAATGCCCCTCTTTGTCTCTTTTTACACTTTTTGTTTTTGTCTGATATGAGTACTGCTACCCCGGCTTTCTTTTCATTGCCATTTGTGTGGAGTATCTTTTTCCATCCCTTCACTTTCAGTTTGTGAGTGTCTTTAGGTCTGAAGTGTGTCTCTTGTATGCAGCATATATATGGGTTTTGTTTTTTTATCCAATCAGCCACCCTATGCCTTTTAATTGCAGAATTTAGTCCATTGACATTTAAAGTAGCTAATGATAAGTATGTACTTACTGCCATTTTTTAACTTTTTTTTCCCTCAGTGTTTTAGTAGTCCTTCTCTGTTCCTTTCTTCTATACAGAATTCATAGTCACTTTAGTTTGACCTCTGTCTGAAAGCTGTCCTCTTTAACTCCCCTCCTCCCTCATGTTTTTGATATCATATCTAACCTCTTTTTTCTGCATTTGTATCCATTACGTTCTTATCATGGAAATAGATAATTTTTCCTATTTGTGGTCTTCTCTTTTCCCCTTAAATCAGTCCCATTAACATTTCTTGTAGCACTGGTTTCTTGGTGACAAATTCCTTTAATTTTTGCTTGTCTGGCAAATTTTTGATCTCTCCTTGCATTTTGAATGATAATCTTGCTGGGTAGAGTATTCTTGGCTGTAAGTTTTTTCCTTTTAGCACTTAAAATATATCGTGCCATTCTCCTCTAGCCTGTAAGGTTTCTGCTGAGACGTCAGCTGATAGCCTTATGGGGTTTCCTTTGTATGTAACTTGACATTCTCTTGTGGCTTTTAGGATTCTCTCTTTATCTTTAATTCTGGACATTTTGATTATAATGTATCTTGGTGTGGACGTCTTTGGGTTTATCTTGTTTGGTGCTCTCTGTGCTTCCTGTACCTGGATGTCTATTTCCTTCCTTAGGTTAGGGAAGTTTTCATCTATTATTTCTTGAAATAGATTCTCTGCCCCCTTGTCTCGCTCTACTCCTTCCGGGACACCTATAACATGGATGTTAGTGCGCTCAATGTTGTCCCAGAGGTCCCTTAGACTGTCCTCAGTCTTTTTAATTCTTTTCTCTTTTACCTGTTCATCTTGGGTAATTTCTTCTAGTCTTTCGTCCAGCTCACAGATCCCTTCTTCTGTATCCTCTACTCTGCTTTGGAGTCCCTTCAATGAATTTTTCATTTCCAGTATTGTATTCTTGTTTTTTATTGGTTGTTTTTTATATCTTCCATTTCTTTGTTGACATTCTCTCTGAGTTCATCTATTCTTCTCCCCACATCAGTGAGCATCCTGAATACTCTTTGTTTGAACTCTCTGTCGGTTAGATTGCTCATTTCTGTTTCACTTAGTTCCTTTTCTGGGGTTTTGTCCTGTTCCCTTACTTAGAATGTATTCCTTTGGCTCCTCATTTTGCCTCTTTCCCTGTGCTTGTGTCTACGTATTAGCTAGGTCATCTACGTCTCCTGTTCTTGGATAAGTTACCTTATGTATGTGATGCCTTAGGACCCTTCCAGTGTGCTTCCCTCAGTTCTCAATGTTCCAGGGTGACCCCTATGTAGGCTACGTGTGTCCTTCTGTTGTGGCCTGTTTGCTCTCCCTGTAGGTACACAGGGAGGCCTAGTTATGCTCCTGGCCAGCTGTTGTAATGCTCAGCTGCTTGTAGTTGTTGTGGGCCCTTCAGTCTCTTTATCAGGTGTGGGCAGCCCCAGCACAGTTGGCTGCAAGTTCTAATACCACATTTGTGTTGCAGTATTTCTTTTAAGTGAGTAGGCCCCCCAGGATGGCAGGTTGTTAGGCTCAGGGCCTTACAAATGTTGTAAGCCTCTAGCCTATTAGGTCTCTTGTCAGCTCTCTGAGGATTGCAGCTGGGTGGGGCTGGCCTCAGGCACAGGAGCACCCAATTGTTTCAGGCTTTGGAAGGTTGGGCAAACCCCCTATGTGGGTCTTTGAGAAACACAAGTCTTTTGCAGCTGACAAGCCCTGCCGCCCACAGGTCCACACACACAGTCAACACAGTCCTGCCCTGTGTGTGTGCCCCAACCTCCGGAAGTGAACCCAGTCTCTCCACGGCGGGAACCCCACACACCCCACCACCGCCCCACACTCTCTACCCGCTCCTTGTGCACCTCCTGCCCTGCTAAAGTCGGCTCAGTTGCCAGGCTGCAGAGAATCTAGTCACCAATCTATGCAGGCCCACAGGTTGCCTGAGGGCTTGTTGTTGGGTGGGGCCAGTCTCTAGGGTGGGCTGTCTACCCTGGCTGAGCTGGATTAAATCGGTGCTCTAGCGGGTGGGGCAGACCTGGGGCAGCAGGCATCAGGGAGAACTCCAATGGCGTCTGTGTCAGCACACCCACACCAGTCCACAACAATGGCTGTCACCAATGTCCCAGTCCCTGGAGAGGTCTCACCTCTCACCGAGATGCACTCAGGGCCTATTAGGTGAGTCTCTGTTCACCACAGCATTGTGCACCTTTCTTTCTGTTGATTTTAGGATGCTTTCTGTAATGCGTGAGTTTGTGCATGGGCCCTTTAAGAGCCAGTTTTAGTTTCTTTGTGAGCCAGCTTTTCTTGGGGTGCTCCCCAGTGTTTTAGTAGCAGGCAAAGTCAGATATTATGCCACTCTTCTCAATTGTGCTGGGTCCACAAAATGCCCACAGCGGGGGTGCTCCCCAGCTCAGGGCCCTGCGCCTCCAAGGAGGGCTGCGTACCTGTGGGCTGCTCCCGGCGGCTGTGAGGCGCTGCGGCTTGTGAAGGTGGTGTTTTTTCTCTCCAGAAGGGAGTCTCTGCCTCTTCCACTTCAATTAGGATTGTCCGTTGCTGCAGGAATAATCTGTCTCAGGGGTAATTTTTCCACAAGTAGTTGTAAATTGGCTGTGTCCATGGGAGGAGGTGAGTTCCGAGTCTGCTTACGCCGCCATCTTGAGTTTGTCCCTGTGCTATTGTTTTGATGCTCTTATGCATGGGATAATTTTTTAAAATTTCTTTTTCAGATGTTTCACTATTAATGTATAAATGCAAGTGATTACTGCATATTGATTTTACATCTTGGAACTTTACTTAATTCGTTGCTTAGTCGCAACACTTTTGAAGCTGAGTATTTGAGATTTTCAAAGTGTAAGATCATACCTACTGCAAAAATGACAATTTTCCTTCTTCCTTTCTTATTTAGATATCTTGTATTTCCTTCTCTTGCATGAATGCTGTAGCTAGCACTTCCAGTATGATGTGGCACAAAGTGATGAGAGTGGGTATTTTTTTTCTTGTTCCTTATTTTAGAGGAAAATGTTGTAGTTTTTTAAAATTTCATTTATTTACATTTTTCACCACTGAGTATAATTTTAGCTGTGTTTGTGCCCCATCATATGATGTATCCTTGAGAATAACCTGTGTGCACATGGAAGAAGGGTATACTTGGCTCTCTTGGATGGAATAATCTATTTATATTTGTTTGGTAGATTTGGTGAAGTTTATAATTTCCTAGTTGATTTTCTGCCTGGATAATCCACCCATTGTTGAAAGTGGGTATGATTTTCCCTACCAGTATTGTATTGTCTATTACCTCATGCTCATCTGTTAGTATTTGCCTAATATATTCTGGTGATCAGATAATGGATATGTATTTATGTATGATTTTATATCTTTTTGCAAATTGATCCATTTACCAATATGTAATGACCTTGTCTTGTCCCTTGTTACTGTGGTTAGCTTAAAGTTTATTTTGTCTGATATAAATATACCTTTCCTCATTTTCTTTTGGTGTTCACTTGCATAGAATAACTTTTTCCATCTCAACTTTGAGTCTATGTGCACTTTTAAGGCTCAAGTTGGTTTCATTTAGGCAGCATATGTTTGTGGTTTGTTTTTTATCCACTCTGTGCCTTTTGATTTGTGAATTCCATCCATTTACATTTAGAATAATTATTGATATGTATGAAGTTACTAATGCCATGTTATTAACTGTTTTCTGGTTGTTTTGTGTTTTCACTGTGTTTTTTCTCTCTCTTTCTGCCTGCCTTGTAAATTGCCTATATCCATGGTGGTTTGATCTGTTTCCCCTTTCTTTGTCTTTTGTGGATCTGCTCTAGGTTTTCTCTTTGTGGTTACCATGAAGCTTACATCAAATAGCTTATAGGTAAAATAGACCATTTTAGGTTTCTAGCTCCTTGTCTTCAGTCATCTATAAAGACTCCACTCTTGTATTTCTCCCCTTTTATTACTTATGTCACAATTTATGTCTTTTTATGTTGTGTACTTATTGGTAATTTGTAGTAGCTGTAGTCACCTTAACTTCTCTTTTCCTTTAATATTTATATTGCACTTAAGCAGTTAATGCACCATCCTAATGTAGATTTTTAGTTTTCTAACTTGACTGTATATTTTTCAGCTTTACCCTTGTGTTATCGTGATGAGAAAACAGCTATCTTGAGTTGCTGCCTAGCCATATTATCGTATGACTCTACTCACACCCAGATTCTGGACCTGAATGTGGGATTCCACCCACAAGTTCTTGCTTTGCTTTTCCTGACACCTTTCTAAATAACCACTTAGTGTTAACCCCAAGAAAAAGTGACCTCAGCCCAGACCACCTTATAAGTAGTAGGTGCTTGCTATCCTTGTCTTTATCTTCTGCTCACTCATGACCTGGCATGGGCAATTGTCCTTCCCTTGGCTGACCATGCTTCCCCCTGTTTCTGGGATCTGGAAGCGATAAGTCTTGTGGCTTTACTTCCTTTGTGTGAGTGTATTAAAACTGTGCTTTCAATCAAAAGGACCTTGGGGTTTTTACATCACCAAACTGAGAGCTAGGATGCTGAGAGAGACATCTGCCAACCCCAAGTAGGAGGCTTGTGCCTTCTCATTCAACAGGTCATAATCTATATATTTTTAATTTTATACATAAACTATGGGCCCCCAAGTATAAAGTACTTTCATATGTTTTCATGTGTTTCATCTGTCTCTGATTAGCTCCATTTCAATTTGATGAACTCCTTTCAGCATTTCTTGCAAGGTAGGTCTAATGGTGGTAAACTTTCTTAGCTTTATTTTTTGGTCTGTAAAAGTATTTACATTTCCTTCACATCTGAAGAATAACTTTGCCAGATACACTATTCTGGGCTAGCAGGTTTACTCTTGCAGCACTTTGAGTATGTCTTACCACTTACTCCTGTGTCATATAGTTTTTGCTGAGATAGCTGCTGATAGTCTAAGGGAGGTTCCTTTGTAGGTTATATTCTTTTTTCCCTGACTTCCTTTAATGTTCTTTCATTCTCATTGATTTTTGAGAGTTTCATTTTAATATGTCCTAGAAAAAGTCTTTTTGTCTTGAGATGATCGAGTAATCTATTAGCTATTTGTGTGTATAATTCTTTTCTCAGATTTGAGAAGTTCTTAGCTCTTATTTATTTAAATAAAACTTCTGCCCTTTTTCCTTTCTTCTCCTTCTGAAATCCCAAGTATTCTGATATTTTTCTTTTTGATACATTTCCATAGTTCACACAGGCTTCCTTTGCTCTTTTGAAGTCGCTGTTCTTTTGTTTTTCTAACAGAAATATTTCAAAATCTCTATCCTCCAAGTCACTTATTCTCTCTTCCATCTGGTCTTCACTGCTACAGATGCTCTCTATTGCTTTCTTTATTTTTGATTCTTCAGCTCCAGAATTTCTGTTAGGCTTCTTTATAATTTCGATCTCTTTGGAAAAGATCTCATTTTGTTCATATATTTTATTTCTGATTTCATGAATTGCCTTTCTGACTTTTCTAGTAACTTGTTGAATTTATTCATATATTTTAATCTTGTATTAGATTGTAATATGTTATGACTTTGAATTCATTTGCTGGACAATTGTCATTTTCTTTCTGGGATGCAATATTTTCTGATTTTTCATATTCCTTGTAGTTAGGAATTGGTGCTTTCCCATTTTGAAGTAGTTGTCAATTCCTTAATTCTGTTCTTGTTGCCTTCACCAAATGGAGTGTTTTGTTGTATAGTATTGTTAGCATATGAGTTTTTCATCTGTCTATGTGAAAGTGTACCTGCTTCTTTCATCTTGCTCTGTCTTGTAGCCAATTGTTTTTTAGCTTTTTTGTCTTCTCTGGTTTTTACAGTTCATGAGACTGGCTACTAGAAGCCTCTCTTTTGTATTCCAGACACTGGTGCTGTAGCTCAAGTTTCCAGTTTCTTCCTTGTCCACTTACCATGGCCTGTTTTCTGAGTACACTCCCTATCAAGCAGAGCCCATTGTCATGGATACACTTGGAAGAATGCACAAGGAGTCAGTGGCAGAGTGTAGAGATGTATGGGTTTAGCACTCAGTGCAACGGGCATGCCTGTGTATCTGGTATGGAGATTCCCAAGGGTGATACACCCAGAGGCTCAGGGGTGAACTTCCTGCTGAGGATGATCCCTTTAACACTGTTTGAAATTCTTATCTGTCTCTTTCCTAGTATCCTTCCTTCCCCCATTCATAAACCTCCTGCCCTAGTACTCCTGGTGATGGTGGAGAGAAATGGATTTCTCCATTTCTCCATTTCTCACCTTGCTAGGGTGACCAGGATATGACTCATCATTATACAATTCCACCATAGGAGAGGTTACCACTGCTGGATAAATCAGCCATGTTCAGTGTTTTATTGGTGGAAGGATGGTACTGGAAACTTTCTCTTACATCCTCTTCTGTAACCAATCTCATATTTTTGATTAGTTAAGGGATACACAAGATAAAAAGATGTAAAATCGACATAAAAATGTAAATCATGAAGGGAACAATATAAATGTAGAGCTTTAAAATTCATTTAAAATTAAGTTATTATCAACTTAAAATATACTTATAAGTATATGTAAATGTCATGGTAACCACAAAGCAAATCCTGTAGTAGATACACAAAAGATAATGGTAAAAGAATCTAAGCATACCACTAAAGAAAATCATCAAACCATAAATAAAGAGAAAGAGAAGACAGGAACAGAGAAACTAGAAAAGATCCAGAAAACAATGAAACAAAAGTCAAAAAGTACGTACTTATTAATAACTACTTTAACTGTAAAGGGATGAAATTCTCCAATCAAAAGACATATCGTGGATGAATAAGTTGAAAAAAGAAGACTCATCTACACACTGCCCAAAAAAAAAGCCTCTTAAGATGTAAGGACATACAGAGACTGAAAGTGAGGGGATAAAAAAAGATATTTCAAGGAAATCAAATCCAATTAAAGCTAGAGTAGCTATACTTATATCAAACCAAATTGACTTTAAAACAAAACTATAATAAGAAATGAAAAACATTATATATTGATAAAGGGGTCAATCCAACAAGAAGATATATTTTTATAAATATTTATGCACCCGATACAGGACCATCCAAGTTTATAAAGAAATACTATACATACCAAAAGGGAGAAATAGAAGGCAATAAAATATAGTCATGCACTGCATAATGCTGTTTTGGTAAGTTCTATGTGATCATAATGAAGCTGAAAAGTTCCTATTACCTAGTGATGCTGTAGACATCATAATATCATATGAAAACATATTGCTCTTGTGTTTATGGTGATGCTGGTGTAAACAACCTACTGTGCTGTCAGTCATATAAAAGTATAGCACATATAATTATGTACAGTACATAATACTTACTGATAGTAAATTATGATTTTACTGGCTTATGTATTTAATTTACTATACTTTTAATCATTATTTTAGAGTGTAGTCTCTCTGTTGATCAAAAAAAGTTCACAGTAAAACAGTATACTGTTCTACACTGATAGAACAGCCTCATACATCTTATGTCTACACATCTCTTGTTTACATCATTTTCTCTTGTGCTTCATTTAATCTCATGTTGTTTTTTTTATCATAGCCCCTAAACATACAAAATCCAGTGCTGGGGGCTGGCCTGGTGATGTAGTGGTTAAGTTCACATGCTCCTCCTTGGCAGCCTAGGGTTCTCAGGTTTGAATCCTGGTATGGACCAAAACATCACTCATCAGGCCATGCTGTGGCAGTGTCCCACATACAAAATGGAGGAATACTGGCACAGATGTTAGCTCAGGGTCAATCTTCCTCACAAAAAAGAAAAAAATCCAGTATTAATGTTGCCAGTAACAGACCACATTGAATAACTTATCTGAAAACAAAATTAAAAGTGGTTAAGGACTACAAAGGTGGAAAATCATTGATGTCACCAAGGAGTGTATGAGTGACAAATCACTCAATTTCCAGTGGTTGTTATTACTCATCAGTCCGGCATGTCCCATTTCACTATAGACATGCTCTTGGAGAACAAAGTGGCCAAACTGTTAATGGATCAACTCTATAGAAGACACTGAAACTAAAAAAATTTGAGGACCTATATCAGGTGTAGAGAAACATCTAATGACCTGAACTGAATACTAGACACAGAAGATTATACCTCTCAGCACCGTGTTGATCATGGCCAAGGAAAAAAAAATTTTATATTGAAAGAAAAGATTGGAGCTGACTAGGATGTTGAATTTACTGCTAGCTGTCAGTGGTTTAAAAGATTCAAGAATTGTTATTTATTACATAATGTGAAAGTGAGTGATGGGTCTGTAAGTGCTGATGTCAAGGCAGCTGAAGAATTTTGGGAAATTCTAGGCTGATTGTGGAGAAAAATTACTTGCCAGAGCAACTATTCTACGTGGATGAAACCATCCTATTCAACAAAAGGATGCCTGAAAGTTCTTTCACCTATAAGGAGGCCAAATCAATACCAGGTTTTAAAACATTTAAGAACAGGATAACCAAATGTTTTGCTTAGGAGAAATGGTGTATGCTACAAATTGAAGCCGTTTGTAATGTGGCACAGTGAAAGCCACAGGGCCTTCAAGCATACAAGTGAGTACACACTGCCATTGCATTACAGGAGCAATAAAAAGTCATGAAAGACCTAGCTCCTCTCTGAAGATGTGTTCCTGAATTCCTGTGCCAGAAAAATGGAGAATTACTCTTTGGAGAATAACATACATTTCAAGATTTTGCTCATTATTGATAAAGCTCCTAGACATTACTTTATTGGTGTTTGTCATCTCAACATCAAAAATATTTCTCCTAAACACCACTTCTTTGATCCAAACAATAGGTCAAGGTGTCATAGCAGCTTTTAAGGCCTAATACATGATGAAGACCTTTGCCCAGGCTATTACTGAAACTGAGGAAGACACAGATGAAATTGATTCAGTTCTGGAAGGATTCCAAAATCTATGACCACATCAAGAAACTTGATTGGGTTTGGGGTGATGTCACCAAGGAGTGTATGAGTGACATCTTGAAGAAGACACTCTAGAGGTTCACCCATGACTTCAAAGGATTTTCCAAGGATGAAGAGGTTACAAAAATCAACAAGGTTGTTGATGAGATGGCAAAAAATTTTAACCTGGATGTGCATGAGGATGACATTTAGGAGCTCCTAGAGGTGTTTCCTGAAGAATTGAATAGTGAGGAGTTGTTGAAGCTGAAACAAAAAGCATAGCTGAGGAAGAGGCAAGAGAAAAGGAAACTGTAAAGCAAAAAGAAGAGTCTCCAAGAAAATTTACAGTGAAGTGTTTAGCAGAAGATTTCACAGACCTCAACAAGCTCCTTAAAAATTTTGAACTGGTGCACCTGAAAACTAAAAGGTCTTCATTAATAGAGAGAAATGTTCATGGTGAATTATCTGTTTACAAGTCAACCTATGATTTAAAAAAGAAGCAAAACACCAGAGAAATATTCCTGGAAAGAGTAACACTTCCTCAAGAAGAACCTCTGACTGGTCCTTCAGGATGTATACCAGAAGAAGGCATTGTTATTACAGATGACATCTCCATGCTTTTTATTTCCCCTGAAGACCTTCTAGTGGGACTAGATGTGGTGGTGGAAGACAGTGGAATTGATGATTGTGACCCTGTGTAGGCCTAGGCCAATGTGTGTGTTTGTGACTTACTATTTAATGAAAATTTTGAAAAGTAAAATTTTAAAAATAGAAAAAAGTTTGTAGAATAAGGATATAAAGAAAATATTTTTGCACAGCTGTACAATGTGTTTGTGTTTTAAGCTAAGTATTATTACAAAAGAGTCAAAAATTTAAAAAATTAAAAAGTTTATAAGGTAAACGTACATTAAGTTAAAGTTAATTTACTATTGAAGAAAGAAAAAAGTTTTTATAAATTTTGTGTAGTCTAAGTGTACTGTGTTTATACAGTCTACAGTTTGTATATGCAACTGGAGAAAAATGGCTATAAAATTAAACAACCAATAGGAAGCCTATTTAATTTTTTTAGGCTTCTGAATGAAAACTGGAATCCCTTATTGCCTCTTTAAAAGAAAATAATTAAATGAGAGACATGCCAATTTGGAAAACGACAGCTGCATCAGAGACCACATCAGTGAAAAGGAAACCAAATCTGCTGCTCCTCTCTCCTTTCTCCCAGAACTTCCCCTATTTCAACTCCCCTGAAATCCTTGACCTAAAACCAAGCAAGCGGAAATGGGTAAAGTTTTGAGATGATTTGGATTTATAATAGCTATCCAGGGAAACATTTTTTTCAGATAATTCCACCTTAAGTGTCACCCTTAATAGAGAATTCAAAACCTCTCAGAGACAATGGAATGCATTCTTTGATTGACATGCAGAAACTTCTAATGGACAAAATGATTTCAAAAACATCTCTAGAAAATATACTTACAGTAAAATGAAAAGAATCTTTAGTAAAAATCTTCAGCCATCTGAGCAGGTCATATTAATTTAGTCCATCTGCCAGAAACAGAATTTGGATCCAATTATTCTTTTGAGTTTTTGTACCTGAGACATGGTTAAACTTTTTAAAGATCTGTTTGTGTCTATCTGTCTGTCTATTATGTAGGTATGTCTCTCTTTGTGTATTTTCCTACCTGTAAAAGGTAGAACTGTTGAAAAGAGTATATTTAATTGGGTCAAAGTAAGCACTTATAAATTATTTCTATATGTAATAGAAACTAACGCAAAGATCTTTCAAGTTAATATGATAAGAAACAATCTTTGGTAAATGAAAGCTTATTTGGTTTGTTGGTTTTATTGAAATAAACATTTTCAGAGTTATCAGCCTTGGGTATGATACAGACATGTCATCTCTGTTACAAAATTTGTCAGCAAAAACTAACAGAATTATATCTGATTTTGTCTAATGTCTCATAAAGTTTTTGTAGGCAATATAAATATAATTATTGGAAATGAATAAACTAAATAGATGTGATAAGTATAAAAGTATTTGAGTGAAATTTTTAACAACAATTATGTTATGGTATATGTACTTTAAAAATAATTTCAACCTGTGGCGCAAGAAGTTAAGTGCGTGCGTTCTGCTGTGGCAGCCTGGGGTTCACCGGTTTGGATCCTGGGCATGCACCGATGCACTGCTTGTCAGGCCACGCTGTGGCAGCACCCCAGGTAAAGTGGAGGAAGATGGGCATGGATGTGAGCCCAGAGCCAGTCTTCCTCAGCAAAAAGAGGAGGATTGGCAAATGTTAGCTCAGGGCCGATCTTCCTCACGCACACAAAAATAATAATAATTTCAAAACATTTTGATAACATGAGACCTTAGAGTTTTCCTAAATGAAATTGTGATAAAAATTTATTGAGTATCTAGGTCATTTCCACATAAGATAAAATATTAGAATTAATTACTAAACATATATTGATCTACATTTGACATCTTGTTTCAGAGAAACTGGAAAATATCTGGGTTTATTAATAAACACATTTGGTGCCACACTGAGATTTATTGTATGGGAAGCACATGTTTCTAGACAGTCTATACACAAACAAAGTAAATGTATGTTTTCATTAAAAAAGTTGTAAGTAATGGAGATATTTTTGTCTATTTTGTTAAAACTTTTCCTAAAGTACTACCAGAGAAAGAAGCCAAGGGATGAATTTTAAATAAAAAAGAAGAAAGTGATAAAGGTTTGCAGAAGAAAAACCCTGAAGAGAGTTTTATGCATGGTCAAGTTGGCTAACATTAAAACAAATTTAAGTAAGTGTTTTACTATTAAAAGTAAGCTGGTACAAAAATTAGAATTTGGTTTTCTTTCTCTTAAGGGGATAATTTTTTGAATTTTTAGTTTGCTTTGACGAGGAAATTATAAAAACTCTTTTTTTAAATTTAGCTTTGAGTAGTGTCCCCAAAAGGAAGGGATTTTATGTTTTATTAAAATTAATTTCCTGTATTTTTTATCAGGAAATATATCCTGATATACTTTCTTTATCAAATATATGTATGTTTTATCAAAACTTTAATGACAAAAGTTTGTTTGTCTTACGGTTATTTAAATTTCTGTATTTGTCTGAAAATCTTTTATTGTTACTTTGATTAAATAGATAAAGTATTGATTTTTAATTGTCTATGATCCTATTTGATCAAGTGTTCTAAAACCTTTTGATATTTTTGATAAACTTTCCAAAATTTGAATTCACAATAAAATCTACTATTCTTTTGACCTGAAAGTAACTTAGAGAATTTCCAACCACCCCCTGTGACTTCTCGAAGAATTTGATCTCTCTTCTTATATTAAGGGAAATATGAAGTTAAATAGGCTTGTTTGGTATGTTAAATTATACGGGAAGCATTGTCACATAGGTGATGCTAAGCCTCGTTGATGGATATACTTTATGCATATATGTTATTAACATGTGTTTTTGAAATTTTTAAAACTTCTAATATGTCCTTATACAATAATATCACTTGTAATTCTAGTTGTTTTCTTAGAATGTCATATGCCACAGAAATAACCAATTTTCCTTGCCAATTGATTTATAATGTTATCTTTTGTCATCTATAGATAATTATTGTTTTACTATGATGCTTTTTCAAATATGTTTTATCCTCAGAGAAATTCATGGCAAAGACTCTGACACTCTAGAATACAAGTTTCTAATAAACTTTCAGATCATAGAACTGAATTAGGTAAGAAATTACAGAACTGTAACAGAGAAAGTGATTGCTTCATAAACTGCTAACAAAAGAAGTATTGAGGGGATATTTTAGGACTGACTAGATACTGTAGGAATTGAGTGCCTAACTTTTCACTTATTGCTCAACCTTTGTATATACTACTTCAGTCTGACCAGTCTGATTTGACTGAATGGACACCAGAAGGGAAAAAAAGCCATATACACGTTAAGGTCCATTTTGGCTCTGACACCAGCTTTATGTCATCCTAATTTCAATTTGGCACTTTTTCTCTTTGTTCCTGAAGATAAAGGAAATGCTTTATGTGTATTAACTCAAAACCATGGTGATCACCATTGACCTATAGGATATTATAGTCAGCGATTACACTTGGTAGCAAAAGGACTCATACTGTGTATGAGGGTTATTTCAGCAACAGCTCTCTTGTGTAACACAACTGAACAAGTGGTGATTGGGTATCCTTTAACTATTCTATCCCACACTCCATTGAATCTCTTCTAAACTGTCATCATACTCAGCAAAATTCTGTAAGACAATTAGCCTTTTATGTAGTTATGTTGCTTTCTGCACCTAATATTACTTTACCCCACTGTAATAATCTTAACCCTGGAAGTGTACTTCAAGCACCACAGGAGGAAAATGACTATGACTGCTTGATAAAGTTGATCTACTTTGATTTGCAGATGGGTCTTACTTAAAGGATGAGCAAGAACATGACTGGGCTAGATATATAATAATGTCCTTGGTAAACATAACTGAGAATTCTTATTTACCAGAAATTAAGTCAGCACAGCAAGATGAATTAATTGCTTTAATTGGAGCTTATCAATTGGCTAAAGACCAGATAGCAAATATTTTTAGTGATTGTAGATATACACTTGAAGTAGCCCATGATTTTGGGATGCTCTGGAAACAAAGCATTTCTTTTTTAACCTCTACTGGACAGCATATTAAAAATGGGGAACACGTGGCTACTTTTTACTCCCTAAGGAATTGGCAATAATAAAAGAACAAGGTCACTTCAAGATGGACACCTTAGAAACTAAAGGAAATAAATTAGCAGATCAGGCAGCTAAGGAAACTTCCTTATACACAGTGATTCCACAAACTTTGATAGGTTCCTTATCCTTCTCTAACTCAACTGAGGCTTAGTTTGATTTTAAGAAGACTGCACAGAAAAAACAAGGCAAATGTGGATCCAAAAAAGGGGAGATTTTTATTCTCACAGGAACCTCTGGATTGGGCCTAATCGACAACAAAGTGTTCCTTTAGAAGCTCAACTTCCATTTCTACAGTATATCCATTATTTGACTCATTGGACCACAGGAAAAATGATCTCTTGGGGAAAACAATGATCCTAAATGATCTCTTGGGAACTCTCATTTAATATAGCTCAGAAAATATGTGTTAAATGTTTAATCTGCCCTAGAAATAACACAAAGAAGCCCCTGCATAGTTCAAAGGGTGTTTTCATTTTGCCAGTGGGACCATTTGAAATTTGACAGATAGATTTTATTGAATTTATATTTTGTTGAATTTATCAATAGGTACTTGTTATGATTTGTATGTGTTCACATTGGATTGAGGCTTTCACTTGCATAAGAGCATTGGCTTTAATAGCAGACAAAATGTTACTAGAAAAAGCAATTCCTGTTTGACTATTTCTTATTGAACTACAATGGGACTAGGGAATTGATTTCACTGAATAAATAATTAAATCTATTTGTGACATTTGGCCAATAATGCAGCAGTTTCACTGTGCTTGCCATTCCTGGTCCTCAACATTAATGGAAAAGTTAATGTCACTATCAAAGTAATTGGCAAAATTTTCAGAAGCATTTAATCTCTCATGGCTAAATGCTCTTCTGCTGGTGCTCCTCAATCTCAGCTCTACACCCTTTGGTAAACATTGGATATCTCACTTTGTGATAATAACAGGGCAGCCTCAGCAATTAGCTATGATAATGAATGAACCAACTTTGTTCAAAGGAGATATCTTGCATTATTGTCAAGGTCTTACTAGGCATTTAAAAAAATAAATAAAAAATTGGGACCAGATTCATTTCACAGGGAGTTCCTAGGACATGAAGACCTTAAGGATCATGGACTACAGCCTAGAGATTTTGTTTTTGGAAGATACACCAAATTAAAGACTCTTTGCAGCTGCACTGGAAAGGACCATACCAGGTACACTTAACCAATCCATGTACTTCAAAATTGAGAGGGATAATCTCATGAATTCACATTTCTCATTTTAAAAAGACCCTTCCTCCTGAGGGGACTTTAACTTCTCTTACTGACACCCAGCTTCAACTGACAAAGAGAAGTACTACCAAATCAAGATGAGAAGAAGCTGACGTCTAATGTGGACAGTTCTCCCAAGAGTTTGGACCAGGCTAGTAAGGGACAATATGCATTACTTTTGTTTCTTACTGGACTCCCCTGCTCTTGTCACAACATTTGTGTTTCCAAGCCACCCCATTTCTTAGATACTAACTATTGGTCTTGGGAAAAGGTTATCACTTTAAGCCCAACAAACAGTGAGCCCATAAGTCAAATACCCACGTATAACTAAATCTCAAATTATAAGATCTATCTTACGTGAACCTGTTCTAAATATTCCTGTTAATTCTGACTTCACAGAGTACACCTATTATAAGGGCATACCCTGGGGTAAACCTCCAGGGAAATTCTGCCAGGGGAAAGTTTTGGGAGAAAAATTACAAAAACTGTGCTCACATTTGGAGTTTTGATCATATTAATTATCATGTTATTCCAATGTTTTCCTAGGTGTTGAAGAAGACAACAGTAGAATAAGGTGTGAATCACGTTATCTAGGAAGATAGAAGTGATCCCGAATGTATTTTTAATGAATTATTTGTAAGATAGGTAGGGGAATGAGAGATACCCCACTATGTCCCAGGAAAACCAAAGGAGTACCTCATTTGTCGTGAATGCAACTGTGGGTTGGTGATGACAAAAAAGGGAGATTACAAACAAAATTTGGGACTCTCTCCCAGTTCTACCAGGTGAATACAGCAAGCAAGTTGCATAGGCTTAAAGTTAGTACAAAAATCCATGCTGTAATGTGAAGCACCCATGCAGGCCATCTTAAGCCTGTGCTAAAGTGACCTTGCAGCCCTACACCTCATGACTGAAATGCCAGCTGGAGAGATCTGCAACAGGAAAAGATAAAGCATAACTCACTCTCACATTTCATAGCTGCATTTCTTAGTGATTGAGGAAGGAAGTAATGACCCTGGTCCTTGCCTCCCTCCACACAAAGATAACACCAACATTACAAGCCTTGCTTGATGTATAATCAAAAAGCTCCTGTTTATGTTATCTTTGAGGTATCTGTAAGATGTATGAGCTGTTTCATGCATGTCCACTACTTTATTAAAAAATATAAAAACTGCACTCATGTCTGTAGACCTCAGAGAAGTTCCTCAGAATTCTCTGTTCGACTGTTTCCTGGAACTTGAGTTCCTCTTTGATTATCAAATAAACTCCTTCTTTTAAGCTTTATCTATATTGTTTATATCAACAAACACTATTATCAACAAAACAAGAGGTAAGTGTTGGTGAAGATGTGAAGAAAAGGGAACAGTTGTGCACTATTGGTGGGGATGTAAAAATGATTCAGCCACTACAGAAAACAATATGGAGTTTCTGCAAAAAATTAATAATAGAACTACTTTATGATCCAGTAATTACACTTCTGGGTATTTATCCAAAGAAGATAAAGACATTAACTCAAAAAGATATATGAACCCCCCTGTTCATTTCAGCATTACATGTGGAAACAATGTAAGTGTCAATTGACAGATGAATGGAAAAAAAAATGTGGTATAGGGGCCGGTCTGGTGACATAGTGTTTAAGTGCGTGTGCTCCGCTGCAGTGGCCAGGGGTTCACAGGTTTGGATTCCAAGTGTGCACCGATGCACTGCTTGTCAAGCCATGCTATTGCAGCGTCCCATATAAAGTAAAGGAATATGGGCATGGATGTTAGCCCAGGGCCAACCTTCCTTAGCAAAAAGAGAAGGATTGGCAATGGATGTTAGCTCAGGGTTAATCTTCCTCATACACACACAAAATATACATATGGTATATTAACAATGGGCTATCATTCAGTGTAAAAAAATGAAACATTTCCATTTCCAACAACATGGATAGACTTCAAGGGCATTATGCTAAATGGAATAAGTCAAATAGAAAAAAGACAGATACCATATGATCTCAATTATATGTGAAATTAAAACAATAAAAATAAGCTCATAGATACAGAGAAAGTTTGGTTGTTGCTAGAGACAGTAGGCATGTGTGTGTGGGTGAGTGGATGAATGGAGTCAAAAGTTAAAAACTTCTACTTATAAAATAAATGTCATAAAGACGTAGAGAACATCATGGCAACTATAGCTAGTAATACTGTATTGTATATTTGAAAGTTGTTAGGAGAGTAAATCTTAAAAGTTCTCATCACAAGATAAAACGTGCTTAGCAAAAGAGGGGACACCTTATTCCATCATTATGCTGATTTCACACCCACAAATACAGTAATTGTTTGAGAGTGTTATTTTCTGCACTTTAAATATGCACCCCACTGATTTCTTGACTGCATATTTTTAAATAAGAAATTGACTCAATCTTATTTGCAGATTCCTCCTCTGAATGGTCACTTGCTGCTTTGAGGATTTTCTCTTTTCCTTTGACTTTGTGATGTGTTTATTATAATGTATCTTTATGTGGATAGTTTTTACTTATCCTACTTGCAGTTTTTTGAGCTTCTTCAATGTCTAAATTCATTTCTGTCATCCTGTTTGGGAAGTTTCTGGTTACTATTTTTTCTGATATTCTATCTCCTTTCTCTCTCTTTTCATTCTGGTACTCTCATAATGTAAATATCAGTATAATGATGCTGTCCCTTAGGTTGAAACTTTGTTTTGTTTTTCAATCTTATTTCTTCTCCTTAGCCTGAATAATATCAATTGTTTCATTGTTTACTTGTTCTTTCTTATTGCTGCTCAAAACTGCTGTTAAACTCCTCTAGTGAGTTTTTCACCTTAGTTATACTTTTCAGATCCAGAATTTTTCTTGGTTTTATTTTCATAATTTCTATCTCTTCATTTATGCTCTTTATTTGGTGAGGTTTTTGTTACCTTTTTTCTTTTAGTTCTTTGTCCATGAATTCTTTTTATTCTTTAGCATATTTAATACAGCTGATTTAAATATTTGTCTAGTAAGTCCATGTCTGGGCTTCCTGAGGAGTATTTCTATTCATTTTTTTACTTCTGTGAAGGAGTCATATATTCTTAAGTCTTTTAATTTCTTATAATTTTTTGTTGAAAACTTTACATTTTAAAGACATAATCTTGCCATTCTGGAAGTATGATTCGCTTCCCTGCCATGTTTTTTTGGTGTTGGTTGTTACTGTGTGTTTGCTTATGGACTTTTAAAACATTTTTGTAAGTTCTGTATTTCATCCACGGAGATCATTGAAGTCTCTGCTTCGTCAGCTTTGTGGTCAGAAATTGATTTGACAAAAATTTCTTACGCGCTGTATATAGAGAAAAAAATATCATTCTCGTCTTTTCAAGTAGGTTTGTGCTAGGCCTTTTAAAGCTTTGCCGGGTTCTTTACATTTCTGCCTGTTGCATTTACTTGCAACATTGCATTACTTGCAGAGGCTATATGTCAACCAGTCACAAATGCTAGGATTTCTCAGATTTTTTTTTTCTGATGAAGATTCACCCTCAGCTAACATCTATTGCCAATCTTCCTCTTTTTGCTTGATGAAGATTCACTGTGAGATAACATCTGTGTCAATTCTTCATTTTTTTGTATGTGGGTCACTGCCACAGCATGGCCACAGATGAGTGGTGTTGGTCCATGCCCAGGAACTGAACTGAGGCCACTGAAGTGGAGTGTGCCAAACTTAACAACTAGGCCATAGGGATGGCCCCCTCAGGCCAATGTCTGAGCAAGAATCCATCTCTGATCATGTGTGTGAACTTCTGGATTACCACAGGAAATTGCAGACCCCTTATTTCTCCAATTATCTTTCTCTGTCCTCTTCTTTTTAGACTTTTTGCACTGTCTATTCCTTCCCTCAACTCTTACCTACCCCAAGTTGTCTGCTGCTAATACATTTGTCTGTAGGTAATTTTGACACATATTTCCTGAGTAGCTTCCTTAGCCTAAGATGAAGCTCTGAGGCAAACAAAATAAGTGAAAGCCCTTGATCCAATCATTTTGGGCCACAAGACAGATTAGCATACACAACCATAAATCTTTAACAATTAAGTCCTTATTGCCTTTTTAAATGCCAATAACCTGCACTGACAGCATTGCTGTTGTTTTTCATGTCTGCTGCCGAGCATGGAATTGGCTTACGTTAAGCTAAAACTTTCCAGTGCTTTATTATTTGAAGTCAGCCACATTTCTTCATTAAGTGTTCTCTTGGTCATTTTAAGTTTTGAAAATTAAATTTCAGAGTTTTGAGAAGGTTGATTCAGTTTTTCCCAGCTTATTTATTGCAGTGTGGAAGGATGGCATATCAGGAGTTACATACTCTGTCATTTTCAGTGTCATCTCTCTGTTTTCATTTGTTTTACCTCAGGCCTTCAAAATTTTTGGAGCTTGGAGTGGGCTTATCAAGAAAACATATGCAGTGAGGAAGAAGAGAAAAAGACACTAATGGCTTAAATCTCATCCAAATTCAAAAAAGCAAAACTGCATATTATTTTATATTTTACAGAGTGGAACAATCTAACGTTAATTTTATCTATCTTTGCTCTTTGGGGTACCTATACTAGCATCTGTTAGTAGATATGCACAACAGTAAAATATACTCATAAAAGTTACTGTTATATTATTCACTTAATTACAGTTCAAAATTTAAGGTAATTATATTTAAATCTTGTAATTTTTATTAAAAAACTGCATGTCAACCTCCTTTTAGATAAATAAAGAAAATCGTCTGTTTGTAGTATTATGTGCCTTTTTCCCAGTTTGAAATGATCAATAATACATTGAATTTACAAGGAAAAATTTGGGAAAAAATGACTGTTCTTAAGTAAGAATCTTAAGTAGTGTTCTTAACTAAGTAGTCACTAATTTATATATTTTGTCAATGTATGAAAAATAATGCCATAACTTAATTTGAGATTATATGAATGTCATCTCTAGTGGAAGACATATCCAAAAAATATAGTATGGTTAACAATACTATGTAGTTTAGAGAAAAATAAACTGTAAATATTTAGAATACTCTTATAAGTGATGTATATTTCCGGAAATTCTTTATCTGCAATTTTCAAAATAATTATCTAGAAGCCATATGATGCAAAAGTTAGTTAAAAATTTTTTTATAGCCTTTACTAATTTTCTTAAAAATCTATGGATACAGATACACACATTTGTATTTATTTGTTAAAATACTATAAGAAAATGGCCTCTACCATAGTAGAGTTATAAATATTTCTTATTTTCCTCATGGTATATTCTTATATATTACTCAGAATTTAGTGTTACATGGAATAATATAAATTAAAGTATATAGTCATAAAAATTATTGAATAAAACAAACTATAAGAGAGAAAAATATGTATAGCTATATCTTCATTTTTAATTGCAGTAAAATATACATAATTTAAAAGTTACCATTTTAACTGTTTTCAGAACTTTTCATTATATTTATATATTTAAAAATATGATAAGAAATACTTCAAACTGTCAATAGTGATTACTCCATAGGTATCACATGATAAAATTATAGATTATTGTTATTCATTCTGTATATATTTCTGTATTTTTCTGTTGAACATACATTAATTTTAAAATCCGAAAATATATTTTTTTCAATTCTGGTAAGTTCTAATATTTCTAAGGGAAGATATACCTCCCCTTTTCAAAGGTTCCCCCTTATGTCTATTCTTAGATTCCATCACCATCATAGCTCCTTCAAAGAATAGTATGGTTCACAACTATACCCCAGTGCCTTGTGTTGTAAAATACAAGTATATAGGAACCGAATAACTATTTATTATGCAAGACTTAAACATCCAGTAATGATGTAGTATGTAATACATATAAGTCCTATCAATAAAGATAAATAAATAATTTGAAAAAACAAAATATCTGCATGAATACATCAGAGAGCTAATAAAATAGAGATGAATTACTAGACTGAATCTAGATGGCACCAAAAACTTGACATTTATAAATAGGTTATAACCTACTTCTTTGTGAGAAAAATTTCAACATTTAGAGAAGAGTGGTTGAACCTACATTTTTTATGAATTTTGCAGGATGGCTTCCCTGGTAAATTATTTAATTTTAAGAAGAATTAACACCAATTCTCCTGAAATTCTTCCAAAATGTTGAAGAGGATGGAAAATTTTCTAACTTATTCTGTGAGTCGAGACAAAGACACCACAAGAAATGAAAACTATAGACCAATACTCCTAATATATATAGGTGAAAAATTTTTCAACAAAATACTAGCAAACCAAGTTCAATAGCACATTAAAAAGATTATACACCATGCCCAAGTGTGATTTGTTCCTAAAATGCAAGTATTGTTCAACATATGAAAAATAATCAATGTACATACAGAATGAACAGAAGGTAGGAAAAAAACATGATCGTGTCAATTGATGCAAAAAAGCATATACAAATTCAACATCCCTTCATAATACAGACATTAAACAAATCAGGAATAGAAGAAAACTTCCTCAACATAACAAAGGTCATATGAATAAAGCCCTCAGCTAAAATCTTACTTAATGGTGGAAGACTGAAAGCTTTTCCTCTGACATCAGGAAAAGACAAAGATGCCCGCTTTGATCACTTGTGTTCAACATTGTATTGGAAGCATTAGTCAGAGCAATTTGGTGAAAAAAAGAGATAAAAGACATTCAAGTTAAAAAGAAAGAGGTAAAATTATCTCTGTTCAAAGATGAGATGGTTTTATATATAGAAAGCCCTAAGAATTCTACAAATATAATATTAAAACAAAAAAATGAATTCAGTGAAGTTGTAGGATAAAAAAGCAAATGCAAAAATCATTTAAGTTTCCATGCAGAAAAAGAATTATCTTAAATTTTCATTACAATATCATTAACAAGAATAGACTACATATGTATAAATATATCATTCCAGTCTCTTCTAGCCTGAAAAGTTTCTGTTGAGAAATCCGCTGAGAGCCTGATGGGAGTTCCTTTGTACGTTATTTTTTGTTTTTGTCTAGCTGCCCTTAATATTGTTTCTTTGTCGTTGACCCTGGCTAGCCTTACCACTAGGTGTCGTGGTGAAGGCCTTTGTCTGTTAATATATATAGGTGTCCTGTTGGCTTCGCTTACTGGTATTTCCTGCTCCTTCCCCAGATTTGGGAAATTCTCAGCTATTATTTCCTTGAATAGGCTCTCTGTTCCTCTTTCCCTCTCCTCTCCCTCAGGAATACCTATAATTCTTATGTTACATTTTCTAATAGAGTCAGATATTTCTCGGAGTCTTTCTTCATTTCTTTTTAGTCTTAGTTCTCTCTCTTCTTCCATCTGGAGTATATCTGTATTCCTATCCTCTAAAGTACTAATTCTTTCCCCCATATTGTCAGCTCTGTTCTTTAAAGATTCCAGATTCTCCTTTATCTCCTCCATTGTGTTCTTCATCTCCACCAGCACTGATTGGTTTTTCTTTATGATTTCAATCTCTTTTGTGAAGAAACTCCTAATCTCATTGAATTGTTTGTGTTGTCTCGTATTTCGTTGAGTGTTTTTATGATAGCTATTTTGAAATCTCTGTCATTTAGTTTATGGATTTCTGTGTCTTCGGGGTTGATTTGTGGGTGCTTGTCATTTTGTTCCTGGTCTGGTGATTTCATATATTTTTGCATTGTGGTTCCTGTGTTGGTTTTGATTTTCCTCATCCCGGAAGTCTCTGGTTGCAATTTCCACCTGCCGCCACTGTCTGGTGGTAAAGGGCTGTGTAGTCTAAGCCCCCTGCACTCTGCCCCAGTTTTTCTGCTGTGATCCGCAGTTTTTTTTTTTTTTTTCCCGCTGCGATCCACGGGTCCAGTCCAGTTTGTTCAGGTCTGCCTCGGATCGCTAGGTCTGGTCGAGCTGCAGACTCTGGGTTGCGGGGAGGGGGGAGCTCTCTCTTTTGCCCTATGGGTCTCTGACGTGGCAGGCTTCTCGTTTGCCCCTCTTTATCCGCTCTCTGGGGTGCTCAGATGTTGATGGTAGCCCTGTGGCTCCTCTGAGTCCTCTGTGCGGGAGTTTCCCACTGGCTGAGAGAGCCCGAAGAGCTACAGTTTTCCCGCCGAGGGCCACCCCTCCCCCCTCTCTGGGAGCCGCACAGACCGGGATCGCTGATCTGATGGGGAGTGAGCGGAGTTCTCCTTACCTCTCCCCACTTCCTCTGGGGGCCCAGCACGTTCCGCTTTCAGATGTGCGGCAGTGTGGATCCCTCCGCTCTAGGTTTTCACTGTCTGGGATTCCGTTGTTGGTCTGTGGCTGTTGCTTTTGTTGTATCTTGTGGGGGAAGAATTCACGGGAAAGCTCACTCCGCCATGATGCTGACGTCACTCCTGTATAAATATAACTAAGGATGTGAAAGAGTGGTATAATAAAAACTGCAAAATACTGACAAGAGATTTTATAGAAGACACAAATAAATGGTAAAACATCCTGTATTCATGGATTGGAAGGTATAACACACATTATAAGTCAATGCTACTCAGGAGTGATGTCAGCAACATGGTGGAGTGAGTTGTTCCTTTATCTCTCCCACTTTGAACTACAACTAAATGGACATTCATTGACCAATTGAGTATACCCACATAGCAAACAGGATGCCTGAGAGGTCCACACTGCTATACATTTGAAGGTGGATGGGTAGGGCCTCCAAGAAGTGGTGGAGATAGGTGAGCACTCCCTGAGCCTTCCCTGGAAGCCCTGTGCATGAATGCACATGAAGAGTTTCCAGTTGAGAGTGCTACTGTGGTCCCACAAGTGCGAATGTGCATCAGTGAAACTGTAAGAAGTGGCAGAGGCAGCTCTGTGCCCACTTATGAATACCATCCCAGCCAGAGGGAGAACCTTTCATGTCACCATGGTCTAAATGAGTGTCCCATGTTTGGACCCTGCAAAGAAGCCCTACCAACCAAGCACAGCAGCCAGCATAACTGTAAAAAGAGGCAGTGGCAGGTCTATGAGCACGCATGAATGCTTTCTTGGTCAGTGGGAGCACCTATAGTACTGCTTCAGCTCCACAAGAGGAAAAGTGCTTAAGTGTAACTGTGAGAAGAAGCAGCGACAGCCCTGAGCCCAAACATGAATGCTTTTCCGGCCAGAGGGATAATCCACCATACCACTGCAGACCCAATAAATGGCCGAGGCTTGGACCCTGGAAAGAAGCCTTGCACACCAAGCATAGCAGCTGGCATCATTGTAAAAAGAGGCGGCAGCAGATCTACAGGAACATGAATGCTTTCTTGGCTGATGGGAGTGCCCTGGGTACTGCTGTGTCCTCACAAGTGGGGATTGCTTTAGTGCAACTATAAGAAGACACAGTGGTGGCCCTGATCCTGCCTATTAATGCTTTCTCAGTGGGTGGGAGAGTCCATCATACCCTCACAACTTCCAGCATAGAGGGTGAGTCAGAAACTCAGCTGCTGCTATGCCATAGTGGTGGCAGATGGGATCTGTGACCTGATACAACCAAAAATGTACCAGCAAAGATTTAGTCCATCAAACACCATGAGAAATTACAGCAACTGAGAGCAGAAGGAAAATACAAGTATCCAGAATCCAACCCTGCAGTCACAAAAATTTACAATCTAAATGACAGAGAATTCAAAATAGCTGTCATAAAGAAACTCAATGAATTACAAGTAAACTCTGAAAGACAGTTCAATGACTTTGGGAATAAAATTAATGAGAAGAAAGAATACATCACTGAAGGTATTGAAAGTACAAAAAAAAAAAAACAAACAAGCAGAAACTCTGGATATGAGGAACACAACAGATGAAATAAAAAATAATCTAGAATCCTTAAAAACAGAGCTGACATTATGGAGAAAAGAATTGTGATTTGGAGGATAGCAATAAAGATGCCTCAGGTAGAGAAGGAGAGAGAACTAAGATTTTTTAAAAATGAAAAATTTCTTCAAGACATATCTGACTCAAATAGGAAAAGCAACATAAGGATAATAGGTATTCCAGAAGGAGAAGAATGAGACAGAGGAGCAGAGAGGTTGTTCAAAAAAATAATAGCTGAGAACTTCTCAAACCTGGGGAAGAAACTGGACTTAACAAATACGTGAAGCCAATAGAACTCCTAATTATATCAATGAAAAAAAACCTTCTCGAAGGCATATAATAGTGAAACTGGCAAAGGTCATAGACAAAGAAAAAATATAAAGGGCAGCAAGGCAGAAGAAAATAATCTACAAAGGAATCCTTATCAGGTTTTCAGTGGATTTCTCATCAGAAATTTTACAGTCTAGGAGAGAATGGAATAATATATTCAAAACACTGAAAGACAAAAACTTTCACCCAAGAATACTCTATCCAGTGAAACTATTCTTCAAATACAGTAAAGAAATAAAAGTTTTCCCAGATAAACAAAAGCTGAGGGAATTCATTGCCACCAGACCTCCCCTAAAGGAAATGATCAAGGATGCCCTCATACTGAAAGAAAAAGGCAAAGTTCTACAAAGCTTTGAGTAAGGAGATAAATAGAAAGACAAAATCAGAAAATGGCAGCTTTCTTTTAGAAATAGAGTAGCAAGTAATTATTAATTAAATAAACACTTAATAAATAATACTTAAATACTTAATACTTATAAATAAAGAAAGAAAAATAAAAATATAAAATAAATATAGTTTATAATTACATAAAAATTAAATTAAATTAAAATAGTAAATAATAAAAACAAATAAAAGATAAAGAGAAGGAAAGCACTAGCAAAAGTAACTATAAACACTTCAATTTAGTCATGGCCACGCAACACAAGACACAATAATCTGTGGCAATAACTGAGAAGGGAAAAAAAAAGGTATAGAACCTGCATGGGCTCATTGAGGTAAGAGGCTATCAGAACATGGGTTATCTTATCTATGAGATCTTTTACAGAACCTTATGGTAACCACTAAACAAAAAAATCAGCGCAGAGACAATTAAAAAAAGAGAAAATCACCTTGGAAAACCACCAAACTGAAATGGCAGTCAGAAATAAAAATGAAGATAAACGACGGAAATGTACAACAACCAGAAAATAGGAGATCAAATGACAATAATAAGCCCTCCTATATCAATAATCACTAAATGAAATGAGTTGAATTCTCCAATAAAAAGACAGAGAGTAGCTGTATGGATTAAAAAACAAGACACAACAATCTAATGCCTCCAGGAAACACAATTCAGCTCTAAAGACAAAAATAGCCTCAGAGTGAAGGTTTGGAAGATGATACTCCAAGCAAATGGCAAATAAAAGAAAGCAGGTGTTGCCATACTTATACCAGAGAAAGCAGACTTCAAGATAAAAAAGACAATGAGAGGTAAAGAGGGGCAGGAACTAATCATAAAATGTATATTCCACCAAGAGGACATAAGACTTATGAATATATAAATGCACCTAACACAGGAGCACAAATTTATATAAGGCAACTATTAACAGACCTAAAGGGGGAAACTAGTAGCAACACAGCAAAGGTAGGAGACTTCAACATCCCACTTACATCAATGGATAGATCATCCAGACAGAAAGTCAACAAGTAAGTAGTGGACTTAAGAGAAACAATAGATCAGATGCAATTAATAGGTATATATTGAGCATTCCAACCAAAAACAGCAAAATATGCATCCTTCTCAAGTGTACATGGAACATTCTCAAAGATAGACCATATGTTGGGAAACATGGCATCCCTCGATAAATTTAAGAAGATTGAGATCATACCAAGCATCTTTTCTGAACACAATGCTATGAAACTAGAAATAAACTACAAGAAAAATGCTGGAAAAGTCACAAATTGTGGAGACTAAACAACATGCTGATGAACAACCATTGGATCATGAGGAGAAAAAAAATACCTGGAGACAAATGAAAATGAAAATACAACATATCAACTCATGAGATGAAGCAAAAGTAGTTATAAGAGAGAAATTCATAGCAATACAGGCCTATCTCCAACATTACCCTGATGCCACAGCCACACAAGGACAGCACAAAGAAGGAAAATTACAGGCCAATATCACTGATGAATATACATGCAAAAATCCTCAACAAAATATTGGCAAACTGATTACAACAATATATTAAAAGGATCATGCACCATGATAGAGTGAGATTTATACCATGTATGCAGTGATAGTTCAACATCCACAAATCAATCAATGTGATACACTACATGAACAAAATGAAGAAGAAAAACGACATGATCATTGCAATAGCTGCAGAGAAAAATTTGACAGGATCAAATATCCATTTTTGACCAAAAAAAAAAAAACCTCTCAATAAAATGGATATAGAATGAAAATACATCAACATAATAAAGGCCACATTTGACAAATCCACAACCAACATCATACATAGTGGTCAAAAACGAAAAGCCATCCCTCTGAGGACAGGAACAAGACAAGGTTGTCCACTCTTGCCACTTTTATTCAACACCATACTGGAGGTTTTCGTCAGAGTTATTAGACAAGAAAAAGAAATAAAAGGAATCAAAATTGGAAAGGAAAAAATGAAACTATCATTGTTTGCAGCTGACATGATTCTATATATAGAAAACCAAGGAATCCATCAGAAAACTATTTGAAATAATCAACAACTACCACAAACTTGCAGGCTACAAATCAATGTAAAAACCAGTTGCATTTCTATAAACTAATAGTGAACTAGCAGAAAGACAGGTCGAGAATGCAATCCCATTTACAATTGCAACAAATAGAATAAAATATCTAGGAGTGAATTTGACCAAAGCAATGAAAAACTCAAACACTGAAAACTATAAGACATTATTAAAGAAATGGAAAAAGATAAAGAAATGGAAAGATATTCCACACTCATGTATTGGAAGAATAAACATAGTTAAAATGTCCATTTACCTAAAGTGATCTGCAGATTCAATGTAATCTTGATCAGAATCCCAAGACATTCTTCACAGAAACAGAAGAAAGAATCCTAAAATGTATACAGAACAAGAAAAGAACTCGAACAGAAAAAACAATACTGAGAAGAAAGAATAAATGTGAAGGCCTCACTATCCCTGACTTCAAAATATACTACAAAGCTATAGTAATCAAACAGCATGGTACTGGTACAACTACAGACACACAGATAAATGGAACAGCATTGAAAGCCCAGAAATAAAAGCGGACATCTAGGGACAGTTAATCTTGGACAAAGGAGCCAAGAATATACAATGGAGAAAGGAAAGTCTCTTCAATAAACGGTGTTGGGAAAACTGGACAGTCACATGCAAAAGAATGAAAGTAGACCATTATCTTGCAACATACACAAAAATTAAACCCACATCAAAATGGGTTAAAGACTTGACCATAAGACCTGAAACCATAAAACTCCTAGAAGAAAATATAGGAAGTACACTCTGTGACATCAGTCTTAGAAGCTTGTTTTTGGATACCATGTCTACTCAAAAAAAAAAAAAATTAACAAATGGGACTACATCAGACTAAAAACCTTCTTCAAGGGAAAGGAAACCATCAACAAAAAGAAAAGACAACCCACCCAAAGAGATTTATGAACCACTATGTTCATTGCAGCATTATTCACAACAGCCAAGATGTGTAAGTAAACCAAGCATCCGTCAACTGAAGAATGGATAAGGAAGATGTGGTGTGTGTATATATATCCATATATATGTACATATGTATAAATATACATACAATAGAATGTTACTCAGCCATTAAAAAAAGACACAATTGTCCCACTTGCAATAAAATGGGTGGACCTTGAGGGTATGATGTTAAGCAAAATAAACCAAGGACAAACACTACATGATTTCACTCATATGTGGAAGATAAATAAACACATGGGTAAAGAGAACAGATTAGTGGTTGCCAGAGGGGAAAGGGTTAGGGGTGGTTGAAAGGGGTAACTAGGCACAAATGTGTGATGATGAATAAAAATTAGACTAGTGGTTGTGTACCTCATGCAATCTACATAGAAATTGATAGATAATAATGTGCATCTGAAATTACAAATTGCCATAAACCATTGTGATATCAATAAACTAATTGGAAAAAAAAGTCCATACTACCCACAATTGTCTACAGAATTAATGCAATCCCTGTCAATATCCCAATGGCATTTTTGCAGAAATAGAAAAATCTATCTTAAAATTTACATAATTTATGTGGAATGTCAAGGGATGCTGAGTAACCAAGTTAATCTTGAAAATTAATAAAGTGGGAGATCTCACACTTTCTGATTTCTAAACTTGTACAAATCTACAGTAGACAAAATACTGAGGTACTTGTGAAAGACAGACATACAGGCCAATGAAATAGAATAAGCACCCTAGAAATAAACCGTTACCTGTATGATGTAAAGATTTTCAACATAGTACCAAGATCATTCTATGTGGAAAAGACAGTTTTTTCAATAAATATTGCTAGGAATATTGGATATCCACATGCAATAGTAATAATAATAATAAAGTTAGATCTTTATATTACACTATCTACAAAAACTAACTCAAAATATATCAAGAGTGTAAGTGTAAGAACTAAAACTATAACTGTTAGAAGAAAATATAAGGGAGAAGGCTCATGAGGTTGGATTTGACAATCATGTCTTGGATATGACACCAAAAGCACATATAACAAAATAAACAAATAGAAATTTTACTGTATCAAAGTAAAAAACATTATTAATCAAAGGACATGGACAACTAAGTAAAAATACAACTTACATAATGGGAGAAAATATTTGTAAATCATATATCAGAAAAGGGGTTAATATTCAGAACACATACAAACGGCTTCAACATAATGCCAACAAAATCAACTTGATTAAAAACTAGGCAAAAGACTTTAATAGATCTCCAAATAACATATACAAATGGATAAAAGCACATGATAATATGCCCAACATCACTATTAGGAAAAAACAAACCACAACCACAATGATATACCGCTCACACTTAAACAGTGGCTCTTATCAAAAGGTAGAAAAAATCAGATTTTGCCTGGGATATGGAGTAATTGGATCCCTTATGCACTCTTCATGAGTACATAAGATGGTGCAACTACTATGGAAAATACTATGATGTTCCCCCAAAAGTAAAAATAGAACTACCATATGATCCGGCTATCCCAGTTTTAGATAGATATCCTAAAGAATTAAAAGTAGGGACTTGAATAGATACATGTACATGCATGTTTATAACCGCTTAAATCTCAGTTGCCAAAAAGTGTAAGCACCTCAAATATCCATCAATGGATGAATGGATAAACAAAATGTAGTATAAACATAAAAATGATTATGCAATATTAAAAAAGAAGTAAATTTTGACATACGGTACACATAGATGAACCTTTGGGACATTATGCTAGGTTAAATAGCCACAAAAGGACAAATTCTGTATATTTCCACTTATAGTAAGTACCTAGGGTAGTTAAGTTCATAAAGACAGAGTAGAATGGCAGTACATATACATTTACTTTACCCAAGGTTGGTTCATACACTATTTTTTCCTTCGTGTCTGAACTTCCTTTCATCAACATTGCAATTTATTCATATTGGCACATCTAAACTATGGTTTATTTTCACTTTGCTGAATTGTGTTTTATTGTATAGAACACACTATAATTTATTTTTCTGTTCTACCATATCTATTGCCCATTGGTAATGATGCTACTATTTCCAGTTTGGGGCTGTTATTAGTAATGTTGCTATCAACATTTTTTTACTTACCTCTTGGTATTCATCTACCCTGGTAGATTTCAACTGGGTGTGTGCCTAGGGGTAGAATTGTTGGACCAAAGGATATATATACAATTAACATTGAAGATAACAGCAAGCTGCATTCCAATGTGTCGAAGTAGGAAATTATGTCCCTTATGATGCCAAATCTCTTAATCTCAAATTTTTGTGCTGAATGCAAAGTAAGCCAATCACTGAGACATTGGTGCTTGCAGATGGAGAATGGTTATTTGAATTGGCCAGAATAAGAAGGCAGGAAGATAGCCTCTCTCAAATCTGCCTTAACAAGAGAAGAAAGCAGGGAGTTTTATAGAGCTAAGGGGCTTTGCAGGAGGAGTTTCAGAGAAACAAAGGGGTGATCCATGTTTCTTTCACTCCCAATAACCCCTTGGGCAATCTGACTTCTGGGTGTCAATAGCAGCTGGGGGTGCTTCCTTTCTGGTGATCATAACTTCCCTGAAGGCATTCTCTTTCTTCTATAAAACAAGTGCATAAATCCTTGTGACCTTTGAATCACCCCTCAGGTTAAAGAAGAAAACAGTAAACTGACAAGATTAACTTCTTTTCATAACAAGGTGGGAAGGTAATTTTATTGAGTATTTACAGTAACCATCAGGTACTTGGCTTCACTTACTGCTGCAGTACATGAAAATTCTCATGCTCAGCAAGCTCACCAATACTTGGTATTTTCAGTCTTTTTGATTTTAGCCATTCTTGAGTGTATGGTAGATCATTTTAGTTTTAATTTGCTTTTCCTGATTAGTAATGAGGTTGAAAACTTTTTTATAAACTTATGGCAGTTGCCTATTTATTCTCTTTTTTGAAATGCCTATTATTTCTTATTTGTTTAATAAATTCCTTGATATAGTCTGGATACCAGCCCATTTTGTTAGTAATGGTGTTGTTAATACATTTTTCTACTCTTAATTGTGTGTTTTGATTGGAAAATACTAATTTTAATGAAGTCACAATTTGAGCAATATTTTATTTTATGGTTATTGCCTTTTGTGTCCTGTTTAAGAAAACTTTACATATACAGAGGTCATCAAGATAAGTCTCCTATATTCTCTCCTAAAATTTGTATTTTGCCCTTTTATTTATATTTAATGTAGAAAAGACTTTTGTATGTGATGTAAAGTAGGTACTGTTTATTTTTGTCACTGTGGCTGTCCAATTTTAACTGCACAACTAATTAAAAGGGCTATCCTTTCCCCACTGGTCTGCAATTCTCATTGATCATAAATCAAGTATCCATACATGTGTAAGTTGGCTTGGTGGCTCTTAAAAGCAGTAACACAAGTCTATTTTCAACACTTGTTTGTCATCAAACAGGCAGCATTTATAATTAAAACTTACACCTGGAAAAAAGTATTTTCATCTTGATCATCTTCAATATAGCTTTATCCTATGTTTACCCAGCTATATAATTGTATTAGAATCATCTTGTCAAGTTGCATGAAAATAGCTTGTTAGAATTTTTGTTTGTATTAAATTAAAGCTTTCCTTCCCATATAATATCCATTGTCCATATATCTCTTACTAATCACAAGAAATACAGCCACTCTGAATTGATATATTTAGTAATGTAAAATACATATCTTATTTGCAAGAATTAGCATGAAATAAAGAATGTCAACTATCTTAAAAAATACATTAAATATGTATTAATTTAACTGTTTTTTGTTTTTTAAAATGTGACTTCTAGAAAAATTTAAAATACCTATGAGGTTCACGTTATATTTCTAATAGTCTACAGAACTGACATTGAATCTATCATGACAAGTTATCCCTCCAAGTTATTTAGGGTTTTTAAATTATTAGTATAGTTTTCTGTTTCTTTTATAGAAACTACAAAAAACTTTCATTTACTGTTTCTAAGTATTTAGTATTTTTTGATATTATTGCAAGTAATATATTTTTTAAACATTTCACTTTCAGTTTTTCGTTAGTATAAATATGTTTAATTGGTTCACTGACCCCTAATCTATCAACTTGGATGTTAAATACAATTGTTAATTTCAATAATTTGTATGAAGATTTCAGATTTTCTTGATATATGTTCAGATATATCTGAACAATGAAAATGTCACTTCTTCCTTTTAAAAATTTACACCATTTTAGTAATTTTTCTTGCCTTCCTACTATGCAGACTTTCAGTACTATGTATCTCATAGATAATGCTTTCAATATTTCACCATGAACAATGACATTTTCAGGGGCTGGCCCAGTGGTATAGTGGTTAGGTTCATATGATCCTCTTTGGGGTCTGGGGTTTGCAGGTTCAAATCCTGGGTGCAGACCGAAACAGCACTCATAAAGCCATGATGTGGAGACGTCCCATATACAAAATGGAGGCAGATGGGCACAGACATTAGCTTAGAGCCAGTCTTCCTTAGCAAAAAAGAGGAAGATTGGCAACAGATGTTAGCTCAGGGCCAATCTTCCTCACACACAAAAAATTACATTTTCAGTAGAGTATTTGTAAAAATTCTTATTGGATATTAAGGAAGTACTTTTCCATTTATAGTTTGCTAAGAGATTTTAATCAAGAATGACTGCTAAATTATGGATAAAAATTCATTTGCTGTCTATTCAGATTATCATTTCCTTGCTCAGTTTAACTACTTAGTCATTTAATGATATTGACTTTTAATAGCAAGTGAAATTAGCCTTCCTGGAACATGCAAAAAAATCATGATTTCCCATTTTAACTGACAAGATCAGTTTAAGTGGTTAGCTGATTCTTCTATTGTAAGGTTCTTTCTCAGGCTTAGACAAGAATTTTATCAAGGATTCATAATTCATCATAGTAATTTTCTATTGTTATTAATTGTTGTTCACTTATTTGTGGAGATTTTTCAAAATGTTCATCTTTTCCTTATCAATTAGGACTGTTTAACAGTAATCTTGAAATACATTTTCTTAATTACTTCTTATTTCTAGAGACTTGATTCCTTCAATTAAAATAACGTAGGGAATTTAAAACATTTTAAAAATATAATGAATCTATAGGACATCTGAAACGGTGTGATAATATCAATAGTATTCATCATTTTAAAAGCCAAAATTATTTTGTAAATTCCATCTTTATGATAATTGACACATAACATTGTGTAAGTTTAAAGTGTACAAAGTAATGATGTGACTCACATATTTAATGTGAAGTGATTATCACAAAAAGGTTAGTTAACAGCATCATCTCACAAAATTACCATTTCTTTTTTGTGGTGAGAACATTTATGATCTACTCTAACTTTCAAGTATATAATACAGTATTGTTAACAATAGCCATCATACAGTACATTAGAATCTCAGACTTATTCATCTTATAACTAAGGGAAATAAAGGAAGTTTGTACCCTTTGACTGACATCATCCTATTTCTCCCAACCCCCAGCCCATGGCAACCACCAACCATTCTACGCTCTGTTTCCATGACTCTGGAGTTTTAGATCTCACATACAATTGAGATCGTAGTAGTTGTCTTACTCTATCTACTTATTGCACTTGGAATAATCCTTCAAAGTCTATCCATATTGTTAAAAAAACAGCAAGATTTCCTTCTTTTTTATGGCTAAATAATATTCCTTTGTGTGTGTGTGTGCATATATAGCAATCAGATTTTATTTTATGTTCATCCATAGACAGATGCTTAGGTTCTTTTCACACCGTGACTATTGTGAATAAATCTGCAATGAACATGAGAGTGCAACTATCTCTTTGAAATCATTACTTCATTTCCTTTGGATATAACCCAGTAGTAAGGTTTCCAGAACATGTGATAGTTCTATTTTTAATCTTTTGAGGAAACTCCCCTGGTTTCTATACTGGTTGTACCAACATTCTCACCAACAGTGCATACGGGTACCCTTTCCTTCATATCCTCACCACACATGTTATTTCTTGTCTTTCTGGTAATAGATAGTCAAAAAGATGTGTGGTGATATCATACTGTAATTTGTAATTTTGATTTGATTTCCCTGATGTTATTGATGTTGAACATCTTTTCATGTCATGATGATCACTTGGTATCTTCTTTGGAAAAATGTCTATTCAGGTGCTCTGCCCATTTTATAATCATATTTTTGTTGTTTTTGTTTTGCTATGGAGTTTTATGTTTTTTGTATTTTGGATATTATCTCCTTATCAGATAGATGATTTGCAAATATTTTCTCCCACTCTATAGGTTGCCTTTTCATTTGTGTTGATTGTTTATTTTGTTGTGTAGAACCTTTTTAGTTAGCAGTAGTTCCACTTGTTTATTCTAGCTTCTGTTGCCTGTGCTTTTGGTGTTATATCCAAGAAGTCATTGCCAAGAGCCAAATCCGGATGACTTTCATCATGTTTTCTCAAGAGTTTGGAGTTTCAGATCTTATGTTTAAGTCTTTAACCTATTTCAAGTTAATTTTGGGGAGTAATATGAGATGGGCGCTCAATTTCATTCTTCTGCATGTGATTATCCAGTTTTTCCAACACAGTGTAATGAAGAGACAATCATTTTCCCTTGGCGTATACTTGACTCTCTTTCAAATATTACTTGGTCCATTTATATGAGGGTTTATTTCTATTCCATTTGTCTGTCTGTCTCTTTTTAAGCCTGTACTATACTGTTTTGATTACTATAGCCTTGTGATGTAGCTTGAAATCAGGAACTGTGATGCCTCCAGCTCTGTTCATCTTTCTCAGAATTACTTTGGATATTCAGAGTCTTTTGTTGTTCCACATGTATTTTAGGATTTTTTTTATTTCTGTGAAAGATGTGAGTAGAATTTTGGTAGGAATCGCATCAAAACTATAGATGGCTTTGAGTAGTATTCACATTTAAAAATATTAATTCTTTCAATCCCTTAACATAATGGAATATCTTTTCATTTATTTGTGTCTCCTTCAATTTATTTTCTCAATGTCACATATATTTCTGTTCATAAATTATTAACCTACATTGTTAAATTTGTTCCTAAGTATTTTATTGCTTTGAATACTACTGTAAGTGGGATTATTATTTATTTCTTTTTTATACATTTTATTTTTAATGTATAGAAATGCAATGAATTTTTGTGTTCATTCTGTATCCTGAAACTTTCTGCATTTGTTGATTAATTCTAACAGTTTTTTGGTGAAGTCTTTAGAATTTTTTGAATATAAGATCATATCCTGCACAAATAATGATGATATTACATCTTTGTTTCCATTTGCATGACTTTACTCCATTTTTGGCCCAGTCGCTCCGACCAGGACTTCCAGTACTTTGTTAAATGAATGATAAGAGTGAGCATGTTTGCCTTTTTCTTGACCGTACAGAAAATTTTTCAATCTTTCACCATTGAGTACGATATTAGCTGTGAGTTTGTTGTATATGACCTTTAATATGTTTTTTCTATACCCAATTTATTGAGGATTTCACTACAAAATTTATACTTGGCCAAGTGATTTTTCTGTATCTGTTGGAAAGATCATATGATTTTTATGTTTCATTCTGTTAATGTAGTGAATCACATTTATTGATTAAAGTATGTTGAACCATCCTTGCAATCTAGGAATTAATCCAACTTTATCATGGTTTATGATCCTTTCACTATGTGATTGAATTCAGTTTGCTATTATTTTTGACATTTTTTCGTCTTTATTTATCAGGGATAATGGTTTATAGTTTTCTTTTCTTGTAGTATCCAGCGGTGGTATCAGGGTAGTGGTGGACACATAAAATGAGTTTTAGAGCATTCCCTCCTTGTCAACTTTTTGGAAGAGTTTGAGAAGGATTGATATTAATTCTTCTTTAAAGGTTTGGTAGAATTCATCAGTGAAACAATCTCATCCTTAGTTTTTCTGTGTTAAGATGTTTTTGATTACACATTCAGTCTTCTTACTTGCTAATGTTCTATTCTGATTTTCTATTTCTTTCTGAGTCAGCAGTAGGTTGCATGTTCCTTGAAATTTATTAATTTCTTCTAGGTTGTCCAATTTGTTGGCATATATTGTTCATAGTAGTCTCTTAAGATCCTTTGTATTTCTGTCATTTCAGTTGTAATGTTGCATCTTTTAATTCTCATTTTGCTTATTTGAGTCTCCTCTATTTTTTTTTAGTTAGTCTAACTAAAATTTTGACAAAGGTAGCTTAACTTTTTAAAACAAACAGCTCTTAATTTTGTTGATTTGTTTCTATTGATTTTCTAGTCTCTATGTCACTTCTCTCTGCTCTGATACTTGTTGTTTCCTGCCTTCTGCTAATATTGGACTTAGTTTCCCTTTTTCTAGATTCTTGAGGTGTAAAGTGAGGTTATTTGAGAATTTTTTGTTTCCTTAATGTAGGTGTTTATCTTTGTAAACTTACCCTTAGAACTGCTTTTGCTACATCTCATAAATTTTGGTGTATTGTGTTTCCATTTTTGTCTGTTTCCAGATATTTTTCAATTTCATCCTTGACCAATTGGTTGTATAGGAAGTGTGTTGTTTAATTTCCACATATTTGTGAATTTTACAATTGTACCTTTTTATTGATCTTGTTTCTTACCATTATGGTCAGAAAAGACAAATTTGCTATGACTTGTTTTGTGACTTAACATCTGATCTATCCTTCAGAAGGCTTTGTAGGCACTTAAGAAGAATGTGTATTCTGCTGCTGTTGGATAAAATATTTGCATATGTCTGTTACATCTATTTAATCTAAAGTTTGTTCAAGTCTAATGCTTTCTGACTGATTTTTCTGTTTGGATAATCCAGTGCTGAAATTGGAGTATTGAAGTGAACTACTATTATTGTATTATTGTCTATTTCTCCCATTGAATCTTTGGTATTTCTTTATTTCGTGCTCTGACTTTGGGTTCATATTTATTTATTATGGTTACATTTTCTTGATTTATTGAAGCCTTTATCATTATATAATGACTTTGTTTATCTCTTATTTCACCTTTTGTGTTTTGTGAGTCTATTTTGTCTCACATAAGTATAGTTACCTTGCTCTTGGCTTCCACTTGAATGGAATATCTTTTTCCATCCCTTTCTTTTCAGCCTATGAGTTTCTTTAAAACTAAAATGAGGCTGTATGCAACATATAATTTGTTCTTCGCTTTTTCCTATCCAGCTACCTCTTTTGAATTGGAGAATTGAATATATTTGCATTTAGAATAATATTTGATAGGAAAGGACTTATTAATGCCATTTTGTTAATTCTTGTTTATAATGTTTCATAATTCCCCTCTTCTTTTCTACCTGTTATTGTCTTCCTTTGTGATCTGAAGATTATCTATAGTAATATGTTTTGGATTTGTTCAGTTTTTCTTGTGTGTATCTAAAGCTTATATTATGTGGTTTACATAAAATATGTTACGGATAAAAGCCTATTTTACAGTAATAACAACTTTGATAACATCCAAAAACTCTTACCATTTGTTTTGCTGTCACTCTTTATCTCTCTTTCTATTGTTTATATTGTTAACAAATTATTGTAGGTATGGTTACTTTAGTACTCTTGTAACTTCACTTTTATAGAGAGTTATGTAGTCAACACATAACCATATTACAGTATTAGCATATTTTGAATTTAACTATATTCTTACTTTTACCAAGGTGTTGTATATTTTTATATGTTTTATGATACCAATTAGTGTTCTTTCATTTAAGCTTGAAGAACCTCTTTCAGCATTTCTTGTAAGGAAGGTCTAGTAATGATAAATTCCCTCAGCTTTTGTTTGTCTGGAAAAGTCTTTATCTCTCCTTCATTTCTGTAAAACAACTGTGATACATAAAGTATTCTTGGTTGGTAGTTTTTTTCTTTCAGCACTTTGAATATATTATTCCAATTTTTCTTGGCCTGTAAGATTTCTGCAGAGAAATACACTGATAGCCTTTTCTATAAGTACACCTATCCATACTACTTGCTCTCTCTTGTAACAGAATTCTTAAAAGTTTCTTTTCTCAACCCTGCAAAGACAGACCAGGTGTTGACAGCCTCCCTTTTGCTGTTCCCATACTGTTGCTGAATGCCCAAGTTTGTGGCTTCGCTTAGGCCAGCATATTCAGGCTGGCTTTCTAAGCTTTCTCACTAGCCATCTGCCAAAGCTTACTCTAACTTTGGGCCTGCACACAGGGTGAAGCCACAGGGTTGGTGGTATGTGGATTTCGCTCTTAGAGCGCTGAGGATACCCATGGGTCAGTTAGGAGAGTCCAGAGGTAATGCATCCCCAGTGGTTCCTGGGCAGGCCCCTTGGTGGAGTCTGTGATGCAGTTCATGGATCCCCATCCCTTTGATACATTCTGTCAGAGCCCTGGCTGCTATTCTCCAGCTTCTCATTGACCCTCAGTCTTGAAGCTCACAGGCTCAGTAATCTGGATGTGGTAAGAGAGAAATGGGCCCCTTTGGCAGTGTCCCACACAGCTAGTGAAACTGGGTACTCAATTACTTGCTCTTAGTTTCCCCTATGGGAGAAATCATGGGCCAAGAATGGCTCTTTTAGCCTTGAGCTTTGCTGCCTTGAGAGAAGATTGATGCAAGTAACGTCATACTTATCCTCTTATCCTTTTTTTTTTAATTGATGTTTTAATAGTTTATAACGTTGTGAAATTTTGGGTTGTAAATTTTTGTTTGTCCATCACCATATATATATGTCTCTCTTCACCCCTTGTGCCCACCCCATACCCCCATTGCCCCTGGTAACCACAATACAGTTTTCTCTGTCCTTGTAATGCAACCAATCTCAGAATTTTTTGCCCCAGTAGTGTGCCAGAACTTCTCCACTGGGCTCCTGGTCTTCCAAAATGGCTCTTTTGTCTGTGGGTAATTGTGTAATTAAGTGTTCTCTTAGTGTTCCTGGGCCACAGCTGAGAAGGGCGGCAGCTAGCTCATGGGTCACTTCAGGGTTCAAAGTCATGACTGACGTCTATATGTCTATTACCTGATGCACAGGTGGGCCTGACTTCTCTTGGGTCCCCTGGTAGATGGTGCTATTGACAGAATCAGACAGGGCTGTAGTTGAGTCCTTAGGGGTACAGACCTATTTCTGGGTCTATAGCCAGAATCATAGTGGCAAATCAGCCCTCTGGGTGGAGTCTGCCTTCTCAAAATGTCCCTCTCTGGGACAGTACCAGGGTTTCACAATATTCTACCTGAATCACACAGCTCCCAAAAAGGCACTTTTGTCCATGGTTGGCTGCCAAATTACTCTTGGTGGAGGGAAGGATATGACAAGTGATGTCTTATTCAACCATCTTGCTCCCAAATTTTTCTTTGACCACCTATTAGATGCTCTTGTTCTCTAAGGTTTCATCTCTGATATGCTTTTCTTGCCTCGCTGCAGTCACTTTCCTGTCTGACCTCAGTCTTTATTAAACTATCCTCTGAATTTTAATAATCCCCAGATCAGTCTTTTTTACTTCCATTTATCAGACACCAGACCTGTACTTCTAATTATTCACCTGCAAAACTCCCCCAATTCATATTACATGTACATCAAATGACATATTTAAAACTAAATTCATCTCTACTTGCTGTTTCTTTTACTTTTTTCTTTTTAAAAAACGATTTTTATTTAATAAAATTATGACATTTAATAAAAAATAAAGATTTTTATTAGCTAATAAAGCAGTTTTTCCCCAGTTTTGTTCAATAGAATCTTAATTTTACAAATGTTAATAGATGTCGTGTGCAAAGAGAGTTCTGTAGTAAACAAGTGGAGAAACGTAGATGTCTTCACTCTAGATTTTTTGGACTTTTGTGTGCAATGTATCTATTCAATGTTTCCTTCAGTGGAACATAGTATATAGCATCAAAAATTCACTGGAACAGGGAACCATTGTTTTAATAGAATGGCAGTGGTACTGATACTTCTGTTACTACTCAACTTGAAAAAATAATATTATTCAGAAAAAATTGGGGGGAAATTGGTAAAATATATAAAGTAAGTATAAATATATGTTATACTTAGATTAGATTGCATTACCTACATGCATTAGGTTGCATTTGCGACTTTTCACAATCTAGAGCTTTCAGAATTCTTCATCCTCATGTTCCATCACCTCAGACCTCTTTGCATCCTGCCAGCCATGCTTTATATTTTAGCTAAGCTGAACATTCTATGCCGTGACTATAGATAAGCTTTTTCTTCTTCCTACAATGTCTTTCTTTTTTTTCACTGCTGGAATTTTACAAGCTGAAAGGTTGTTTATTATTCAAGATGTAATTGATAAGCAACTAATGTGTTTTAGACATTTACAATGTATTGCTGAGCCCAGGCCTTGGCCTCTGGAGCTTATAGAAAAGAACAATATTGCACAAGAAAATAAAATTACTCCAAGTGCTGCAAAGGTAAGTGAAACGTTGAAAGGACACATTAACAGACAATCTAACATAGTTGAAGAGTCAAATAAGGCATATGGAAGAAGTAATGTTTGGATTTAGACCTAAAGAATAAGCAGACATAGGCTAAGCTTAAAAAGATCAAGCAGAAGTATGGCTCAGAAAAAAGAGTAGAACTTGAGGAACTAAAATCTTCTATTATGGTTGGAAGGTCAAAAGCAACAAGAGAATCAAGAAGAGTAGGACAAGGTAGCCTGAAAACAGCAAGAAAATTCAGCAGTGTCTAATTGTTAAGGCTTTCTGTTATGCCCTAATGGTAGTAAGAAAACATTGAAGAGTGAAGGGGAAATGACAAACACAGATGATTTAAGTTTATGTTTATTTGCTGGTTTTTAAAGAAAATAAGTACGCACCGCAAGAAAGAAAACAGTGCTGCCAATTAAGCTATGATATGTTATTGGTTATAAGGTTCATAATGATTTCAAATATGCTAAAATGTGTGTCTTAGATGAGATAGAGGGATTGAATATGGATTGCTTGGATGTTTGGAAGTACTGGAGAAAAGAATCAAGAATGACAAATTATGAGCAACCATGGAAGATCAGATTTAGAGTAGGAACATGAGTTCAATATCAGACATTGAATTGGACATAATATCTCTCAGACAGCCAAGTGGTAGTGTGATTATAGTGGTTGGATTTTTGAATCTTGAACTTAAAAGTGAGGTCTTGATTGGAGGGAGGAATTGGGAGTATCAATGTCAAAAAAGCCATGAAAGTGAGAGAGAAGTCCAAATTTGGCAGCATCTATGAAAGGCGGCAATGAGTTCTTTACTGATTCTCTCATGTTAAATTATTCATCTATATATTAAAATATATAGTATATAACATAAACTCTTTTCATGTATCCTTTGAACTTATCTTTTCAATGTAATATGAATATCTATATGCATATCCATCTGCCTTACGAACTGTGGGGAGCTATCTTTATCTCTGTTTCTTTAACACTAAGCGGTGTCAGGCATATCGTAGCTAATTACAACACATTGAATAATAAGTGGATTTATTTATGAAATAGAGTTTTCTCTATTGGCCAATTTCCTTAGCTCTGTTATTATTTTCACAGTTATAGGATCATTAGTTTTCTGAATTTTTAGGTTGCAAAATGAATAGAATTATACATTAGAGCTCAAACACGCCTTTAAACTCATCCCTGCTGTGTTTCTTTTCAGACCTGTCATACAAAGTCTTAGATGTTCCACAGACTCCTTCTCCACCAACTACCTTTCCCATTTAGGGTTGTTAAAGAAAATGAGAGAAAAAAAAGAAATACAAAGTACATGGGTTTTTTTTAGCAGTTTTATAGTTTGGACTTCTTAAATTCCAAGTATAGTTTGGGAACCATTATCTATTCCTATCCTCATGCTTATGAAAAAGTGGGAAGTGTCCCAAAAAAATGGACTTTTCCTAAGCCAAAAAGTTCTTGGGGAGAGAACTAGGACTAAGACTCAGATGGATTTACTCGCTTAGTAGTGCTCTTTTCAGAATTCTAAAAAATAAAAAAACAATAAAAGAAAAATTATACTATGAGGATAAAATTTTTATTACGAAAATTTAAATTTTGCATCAAACTGAAATTGCCATGATTTTGGGGTCCTGAGGTCCAAAATCACCTGAGAGCTTTCAAACAAAATCCTGCCAACAGATTTGGTGAAAATTTTCATTGATTTTTATTTATTCTGTGTATTTATTGGTGTTTTTTTCTTAACTGAGAAGTAGAAATTGTTTTTGGTATAGAAGATAAAATATTAAGACATATTGACAGTCTGCTTCTATGCTATAACCATGGGCTTTAGTAGTTGCTACAGAAACCATATGGCCCACAAAGGTAAACATAATTATCTGTCCCTTTGTTAGTTTGTTCACACATAATTTACAACTGTAAGGTCTAATGTGGTAGTCACTAACCATATATAGCTATTTAAATTTAAATTAATTAAAATTTAAGCACGCTAAAAATGTGTATCTTGGTAACACTAACCACATTTCAAGTGTTATCTCAAGTACATTTTATGTGGCTAATGGTGACTACTTTAGATAGCACAAATATAGAATATTATCGTCATCACAGAAAGTCTTTTGGACAGTGCTGATTTCATGTATTTGAATCCAGTAGGTGATTCATTTGTTATATTCTTTATGTTAATTAACTATTTTCTAGGCTTCAAGGACTAGGGTGTTAGAGTTTTAAGCTCAGTGAGGAATCAACATGTGTTTAGCACAGTGCCTCACTGAGGTATCCTGGGCAGCAAGCAGTGTTTGAGACCTAGAATTTCAGAATAACAGAGAAAGTCACAATGACAACAATTCTTCCTTAGTTACCTTTCAAAGAAATCCTTTAGTAACTTCTACTTTTCAGAAATTCACAAGGCATACCACCTGATTGTAATGCATATCACATTTTTCAGGGATTTAGCTATGTTGCTATCCCTTCAAATGATAGAAGTCAAATTATACAGACTGTGGGCATACATTCAATTGTTCAAGTGAGTGAATATCTAAATAATTTAAAATTTGAAGTGTTGTATAGTTCATTGTGTTGAAAATTAGACTTGTTTGCTGACTTTGAGCAGTTTAGAATATTTTATATCATTAAAGTGGAACTAAACTTTGCTCTTAGATATTCCTTTCATATGTCGTTGGAAGATTACATGAACCAGAACCCTGTATATTTATCTGAGGTTAAGTGGACTGCTAGGAGAATTGACTTTTTTGTTTCTCCCATCACTTATCCATTAAAATATTTATCAGGCCTAGGCCTAATTTTTTTAAAACTCTGAATCTGTCAAGTCAGTTATGATAGATTGAGGTGTCCTACTTTCATGATGCTTTAGAAAAAGATAAGGATAAAAATGAACTCAAAGCTTATAAGTTGTCCATGTTTTGTATCCTTGTTCTTTTGGAGTCTCCATTATCTTTAGGAAGAAATGGTTATGGGTACTGACATAGGATGCCTCGTACATCATTTCATTTATTTATTAAATTCAGAAGAAAAATGAGTAAGTCCACGAAACAGATTTTGAGTTGTGTGCCGTTGTAACATAATGTTCAATGGGTTATGAGAGGAACACAGTAGTACAACAAATTACATTTGTTAGTTGTCACAGTTTCATGGAAAGATAAATTGAGTTACATCTTCCTAATTGTAAGGAAAATTAAACATTCCTTTCTTTTTAGATTTTTAATTGGAGCAAAATGTAGATAATATAAAATTTACCATTTTAGCCATTTCAAATTGTACAACTGAGTGGCTTCCAGTACATTCCCTACATTTTATTTACAATCATCATCAGACTCCAGAAAATTTTAATTATCCCCAAAAGAAACCTCATACCCACTAGCAGTCACTTTCTATTCACTTTTTCCTAAACTGACAACCATGAAACTGCTTTTAGTGTCTATTGATTTGCCTATTCTGGACCAATATAAATGGAATCATTCAATAAATTCCTTTTTGTGTCTGGCTTTTTAAATTCAGCATAATGTTCACAAGATTCATCCATGTTGTAGCATATATCCATATATTTATTTTTATGGCTGAATAATACTCCATTGTGTGAATATATTACATTTATTTTATTCCTATATCAATGGTAGACGTTTAGATAGTTTTCACTTCTTGGCTATTATGATTAATGCTTTTGTGAATATTTGTATACAAGTTCTTGTTGGAACACCTGTTTTAAATTTTTTTAGAAACATACCTAGGAGTGGAATTTGTGGGTCATATGATAATTCTATGGTTAAGTTTTTGAGGAACCTCCAAATTGTTTTACATAGCGGCTATACATGTTTTTATTCCTCACTAGCAATGAACAGTCCATATCTTCGACAAAACTCCTTATTTTCTGTTGTTTTTTAAAGCCATTCTGGTGGATATGAAATGATATCTTATTATAGTTTTGATTTGTATTATCCTAATGATTAAAGTTCTTGGACATCTTTTCATTTGCTTGTGGGCCATTAATACATTTTCTTTGGATAAATATCTAGTCAAGTACTTTTCCCATTTTTTATGGGGTTGTTTAGATTTCTGTTGTAGAGGTGTGTTTTTTCTATGTTCCAGATAATAGATTCTTATCAGGTATATGATTTTCAAATATTTTCTCCCATTTTGTGATTCCGTTTTCACTTTATTGATGGTGTCCTTTGATGGAAAAAAGATTTTAATTTTGAGGAAGTCCAATTTATTTACTTTTTCTTAATTACTTGTACTTTTGGTATCATATATAGGAAGGTTAACAAGTCCACAATAATGGTGATTTACTCCTACGTTTTTTTCTAAGAGTTTATAATTTTACTTGTTATATTTAGGACACTTATCCATTTTGAGATAATGGTTGCATATGGTTTGGGATAGAGGTATGACTTCATTCCATGTATGTGGATATCTAATGGCCTGGCACCATTGGAAGAGACTATTCTTTTCCCATTTGTTATGGACTGAATTGTGCAACCCCACCCTTTGCCGCCCCCCACCACACCTCCATCTGGGCAAACTCAATGTTGAAATACTAACCCTCAGTTTCTCACAATATTACTGCATTTGGAAATAGGACTTTTAAGTGGGTAATTAAAAGCCATTAAAATGAGGCCATTTGGGTGGGCCCTAATACAATCTGACTGATGTCCTTACAAGAAGAAAAAATTAGAACATACAGAGAGACAACCACGGATGCATGCTCACAGAGAAAAAGCTGTGTGAGGACACAAGAAGGTAACCATCTACAAGACATCGAGAGAAACTTCAGGAGAGACCACACCTGGCAACCCCTGATCTTGGACTTCCAGGCTTCAGAACTGTAAGAAAATAAAGGTTTGTTGTTTGAGCTCTCCAGTCTGTGGTATTTTATTATATACCACCAAATATATTATATTTTATTTTATACTGTGGCAGTCCTAGCAAACCCACACACTATTGAATGGTCTTGGTGCCCTTGTTGAAAATCAACTGACTACAGATGTATGGACTTATTTCTGGACTCTCAATTCACTTTCATTATTTTCTGTCTGTCATTTTGCCAGTAACACACTGTTTTGATTACTGCAGCTTCACAGCTGTTTTTGAAATCGAGAAGTGTACATCAGCTAACTTTGTTCTTTTTCAAGATTGATTTGGGTAATCATAGTTGTTCGAATTTCACATGAATTTTAGGATTAGAATCTTCATTTCTGCACAAAAAAGGGCATTGCAATTTGATAGGGATTGCCACTGAATCTATAGATTGCTTTGGGAGTATTGCATCAATATTAATTCATTCCAATGAAAGAACATGGAATGTGTTTTCACTTATTAAGGTTTTCTTTAATTTCTTTTGCTATTGTTTATGTTTTTCATTACATAAGCTGAATAAGTATGTATTCTTTTTGATGAGTGGACCAATACACCTCTCATCAAGCCATGCCGTGGTGGTATCCCACAAAGAAAGTGGAGGAAGATGGGCGCACATCTTAGTTTGGAACCAATCTTCCTCAGCAAAAAGAGGAAGATTGGCAACAGATGTTAGCTCAGAGCCAATCTTTCTCACCAAAAAAAGAAAAAAAATCTTCACATTGCTAAGTAGAGATAATTTTATTTTATGTATTCCAATTGGCTATCCTTTTCTTTTTCTTGTTTTATTGCTCTAGCTATTACTTCTCGCACAATAGAAGTGGTGAAAGTGGGCATTCTTGTGTTTCTTTCTAATCTTAGGGAGAAATCTTTCAGTTTCACATCATTGAACATGATGTTGGCTTTGGGTTTTTCATAGACGCTTTTATCACGTTGAGAAAGTCTCCTTTTATTCCTAGTTTGTTGGGTGTTTCTAAAGCTGGGTGCTTTTTGTCAAATGCTTTTGCTGCATCAAATGAGATAATCATGTGATTTTTGCCTATAATTCTGTTGATATGATATATTACATAATTTATATCATTTACTGAACCATCCTTACCTTCCTGGGATATATCCCACTTGGTCCTGGTGTACAATACTTTTAATTTCTGATGGATCTACTTTGCAACCTTTGGTTAACAATGTGGGTCTATAGTTTCCTTTTCAGGGATTGTCTTTGTTTAGCTTTGGTAGCAGGGTATGTCTTTGTTTAGCTTTGGTAGCAGGGTAAAACTGGCCTTATAGAATGAGTTAGGATGTGTTCCTTCCTCTTATAAGTTTTGAAAAGTTTGAGAAGGTTTTGTGTTCATGCTTCTTTAAAAGTTTAGTAGACTTCATCAATGAAACAATCTGGTCCTGGGCTTTTCTTTGCTGGAAAGTTTTCTATTACAAATTCATTCTCTTCACGGTTTAGGATTTTCTATTTCTTCTTTCATCAGTTTTCATAGTTCCTGTGTCTATGAATTTGTTCATATCATCTAGGTTATCCAATTTGTTGGCCAAATGTTGTTCATAGTATTCTCTTATAATCCTTTTTACATATATAAGGTCAGTGTTATAGTCCTCATCTTCGGGTTTTAGTAATTTTAGTCCTCTCTTTAGTTTCATTGATTTTTCTCTCTTTTTCCAGTTTACTTTGTTCTTCTTTCTAGTTCTTTAAATTGCAAAGTTAGCTTATTGGTTTGCAATCTTTGTTTTTCAATGTATGCATTTACAGCCATAAATTTACTTCTGAGCACTGCCTTTGCTCCATCCCATAAGTTTTGGTAGTTATGTTTGTATTTTCACTCATTATAAAGTAATTTTTTTGGTAATTTTTCATTGTGCTTTTATTTTTACCCCTTGGTTACTTAAAGATGTGTTGTTTAGTTTTCATATATTCGTGGATTTTCCAAATTTTGTTACTGTTATTGATTTCTAGTTTTACTCCATTGTTTTTGGGAAAATATCATGCATAAATTTAGTCTTCAGAAGTCATCTAGATGTATTTTGTGCTGAATCTTGTGGTCATTCCTGAAGAATGTTCCATGTGTTTTTGGGAATGAATATCCTACATTTGTTGAATAGATTGTTCCATATGTATCAGATCTAGTTGATTTATAATGTTGTTCATATCCTTTGTTTCCTTATGTTTCCTGTGAAGTAATTATTCAAAGTGGAGTATATAGTCTCTAGCTTTTATTGTATAACTGTTTTTTCTTCAATTCTGTCAGTTTCAGTAGTATAGGTGGTTAGTGTTTAATTTGCGTGGAGAGTAACATTGTTATTACTATCATAGACTTGCCTTAATTACCTTTTTTTTTTTTTTTTGGTGAGGAAGATTGGCCCAAAGCTAACACCTGTTGCCAATCTTCCTCTTTTTGCTGGGGAAGATTAGCCCTGAGCTAACATCTATGCCCATCTTCCTCAATTTGCATATGGGATGCTGGCACAGCATGGCTTGATAAGTGGTGCATATATCTGCACCTGGGATCCAAATCCATGAACCCTGGGCTACCAAAGGGGAGCGTGCAAACTTAACCACTATGCCGTCGGTCCGGCCTCTTAATTACTTTTAAAAGGGCCTCAACTTCTGTAATGTTTTCTGTATACAAAGATATAAGGAAGAATCAGAGAAATACATTTAATCTGTTAATTTTTTATTCAATGCCTCATTGAAATTTGGTGTACAGATTGTTCACATGACAAGAGAAGAGAAATGGGATTACTTCAACTATAGATGTAAAATTACACTCATATCAATGGTGATATTTCCAAAAATAACATCGTCCCTGTATTCTCGTCTTCAAAAGTCTAGCCTAAATCATATCTGTTGAATTAGCCTCTTAATAATCCATTTGCCTAATCCATCATGATCATTCGCAATTGACTACAGTAAACCTATATCTCTTCTTCCTGTTATTCAAATACTAACTATTTTACAACTAAATCCATTTCAGTTAGAATCTTATGCTCATATTGAATGCTGTGATTTCCATTAGCTGAGCTACATATGAGGAATTAAGAAAAGTAAAGTAAACAGATAGTAATAGTTGTGGTATAGATATGTCTAACTCTTTATCTCTACTAATAGAGATTAGAAGTTGACAGAAAGTTCAAAAATAGAAAAAACATGTATCTATCTTCTCGGTGTATTTTCTTTAGGCTTTTGGTTTTTAATAGTGGCTACTTTTGTGACCTACATTGGAAGGAGTAGGCAGGAATGTGACTCTTTAAGACTGGTTTTCTAATTTTAATGCAACAGTGTCACTAAGTACTAAAGTGGTTGATAAATGGCTTACTTATACAGCGTTTAATAGGATAAAGCATAAGGGCCATAACCTTATGTTAAAATTATTCACTGTTTAGATTATTGATAAAAGCGAGAGAGACCCAGCAGAAGAAATTGAAATCCTCCTTTGTTATGATTAGCAACCAAATATTATTATTCTAAAAGATGTAAGTAGATTCTTAATGTAGATTATTTTACTCAATTTTCAAACACATATTTGGAATTTTTAAATATCATATGGTATCTAAAGGATGTAATATAATAAATAAAATAAATAGATTTGTGAACAGTATGAAAGCACAATACTATTTATTTTTAAAATGTTACTACAATGTTTGTACTTTTGATTTAAGTGAAAAGTACTTTTTCTTCTCATTTTTAAAAGCTTGTACTTTTAACAAAACATTTTTTAATTGTGGTAAAATACACATAACCTGAAATTTACCACCTTAATCATTCTAGGTGTACAGTTTAGTAGCATTAAGTGCATTTATACCTTTATGCAACCAGCACCACAGTCCAAAATCTTTTCATCTTGCAGAAAAAAAAACTTTCCTCTTGCAAAACTGAAACTCTATACCCATTAATCAATAACTTCCTATTCTCCTCTTTCTCCAACCCTTGTCAAGTACCATTCTATTTTCCTTTTTTTTATTTTAGTGAAAAGTATTTTTGATATCTATATTTACTTAAAAATTTAGGTAGTGGTTAATGGTAATGATTAACTAATTAACTCCATGCTCTATTATGTACAATTTTTTGAGCATGCCTGTTGTCTCATGCTTTTTTCACCTTGAGTTTATGGTTCTTTCAGTTGGGAACTACTGCAGATATAAGGCTTTGATATGGCACTGCCTCATCCATCAGGACTCCAGGAAAAGTGAGGTATTCTTTATCTGGGCAGCATGACATCCTGATACCTATGTCTCTCATGGCTTTTTTTTTTTTTTTGAGGAAGATCGGCCCTGAGCTAACATCTGCCAATCCTCCTCTTTTTGCTGAGGAAGACTGGCCCTGGGCTAATATCCATGCCCATCTTCCTCCACTTTATATGGGATGCCGCAACAGCATGGCTTGACAAGCAGTGCATCGGTGCCCGCCGGTGATGCGAACACTCCAATCCCGGGCCAGCGCAGCAGAGCGCTTGCACTTAACTGCTTGTGTCACCAGCCAGCCCCTCTCATGGCTTTTATTGTAATACAACAGTTAGTAAGAAGAGTGAGCTCCATAGCCTATGTAGCATTGAGTCCTCTCTTGCTGATGGCAATCATGTAGTCTGAAAGGCAATATCTGGGTGTCGCAGATGAGATGTGTTACATGACTTAAGTAAGGCAGAGGATTTCTAAGGTACCTTTCAAATTTGAGGTTTTGTGAATTCAATAATTTGCTTGTACTTCTCCTTCCTACTCAAAACTCTAATATTCCTCCTAATATTAGAAGGAAAATAATGTTAAATCTTGTTGCATTAAAATGTAAAGCAATTTAACTTCTGTGACTTTTAAATAAATCTTGAAGATTCCAATTAAGAAAAGAGAGTGTAGAAAATACTTTCTCCTAGTCCTAACCTGGAAATTCCCTAAGCTGTCACTATTTTTTACATTTGTATTCTTTTATTTCAAATTCCAAAGTTGCTAAAATTTACCCCAGAGTTTTATTACTGCAATTTTGACATTTGATTACTCTTATTTGTGTCCATTTCTCCCCTACTAGAACATTAACCCTTTAAAGGCAGATTCTTCTTTTACAAATATTTCAGACTCCAGCACCCAAGAGCTTAATAAGGGTTTCCACTAACTGTGTGGTTAAGGGGGAATAAAAGAGATTGAAGTTTATTGAAGGGGTTATTTTAGTTAGGGATTGCTTGGAATTCAAATCCAAAATTAGTAAGATTTTTATATTATGAATTAATTTATTTGCTTCTGTGAGGTTGGATGGAATTTCTCTTTGAAAGTTTCTCTTTTTAGTTAGTTCTTAGCTATAACTTATCATTCAGTTTTATCAAAACCAGAATTTACTTGCCCTGTAGTTTTAAATGTAGATGCCCAAATGAGGAATTTCCGGGAAAAACAAGAAAATATGTCATAGTAAATATAAAAGAGATTAAGAAGGAGAGCAAGCTCTAAAGTAAAAATTACTTCATGTAAGATGGCCATACTATTTTGATTGTTGTGTGTTAAGGTGCAGAGAAAGAAATTACAAGATATTTTTCCAGACACTAAATTATTTATCAATTCCTACTGTAATAACTTATATGTATTAAAACTATTTGCAAATTTTATAGTCTTCATTTTATGTGAAGTAATTTTTCCTTGAACATAAAATGATTTTTTATGTATCTTTGATATGGCAAACTTGGTTTTGAGAAAACATAAAGCCCCATATAATTTCTTATGTTTATTGTTCAATTTTGTAGGTATATGATGATGGAAAATATGTATGTGTGGTAACAGAAGTTATTAAACTGGGTAAATTACTAGATAAATTTCTCAGAAATTTTTCTTTGAACAAAAGGCCAGCACTGTATTGTTCGCTATAACAAAAACTGTTGAATAACTTTATAGACACAGATGTCATATTATTTTTATATATATTATTTATATAATATTTATATTGTTTATATCATATATTATTTGTATATATTTTATATATTTATGTTATATTTATATAGGTACTACTTATATATAAATACATGCATTTATATATGTAATTTATATATTTAAATGTATTACATATATCTTATTTCTGACTTTACCTAAATATCTGAGATAAAACCACAAAGAGAGATGTTGCTTTATGTATGTAATGGAAAATTACTATAATGTTACTTTGTTTTTCTTCTTCAACACAGTCTTAACCTGGAAGCAGGAGAAGTTTTCTCATTTAATTTGAAGTGCTTTGAAATTCTAACTATAGTGAATTGCTCTAAGAAAAACATTCCATAAGAAAAAATGAGGAAGATTGAGGTATATTTGCTGGGCTGGGAAACAAAATTAACCATAGTAATAGTTTAGCTAAGCCACATTGCAGCCCCCAAAACTAGGCCCATTTTACACTTATAAAATAACCAGGGGGAACTAGACGGAAGGTGGCAGAGTCAGAAGCATGAGAACTCTGTCTCCCCACCTAGAGAAATAGTGCACTGGCAGAATCTGACTGATGTAACCATTTTGGAACTCAGGAGTTGATTGAAGGCTTACAACTTTCATGGGAATGATTGAATAATAAATAGTGGTTAATTCATTCAATTTAAGCTCTTAGCATAGTAGCAGTTCTCAATTCCCCAACCGCTAGTGCCATGACAGGCAGCTGTGCAGGTGTTCCTGGAGCAGCTTGTATGCAGTGAATAATAAAGAATCTATCTTCCACATATTGGGGATTTGTGCTCTGATTGCTTCTGCTGATCATGGAGGTACAGACAAAGAAGCAGGTGGGTATTGTTGCAAACACCACTACTGTTGTTACAACGCTCTCCTCCAACTGAAATGACTTCCAGGAGACTTAAAAGGCCAGTGGCTTTTCTTTCATTCCATTTTTCTCTTTTTCCCCTTTTAGGAACCAGACATTTAAGAACCAGACCATTTAAAAGCAACCACATACAGTAGTCCCCCCTTATCCATGGGGGATATATTCCAAGGCCCCCAGCAGATGCCTGAAACCACGAATAGTACCACAGCCAATATACACTTTTTCCTAACTATTAGGCAGGTGGCATATACAGCACAGATACACTAGACAAAGGGATGATTCATGTCTTGAGTGTGATGGAGTGGGATAGTGTGAAATTTCATCGTGGTACTCAGAATGGCAGGTAATAAAAACTTATGAATTGTTTCTTTCTGGAATTTTCATTTAATATTTTTGGACTGTGTTTGACTATAGGTAACTGAAACCACAGAAAGGGAAACCACAGATAAGGGGGGAATTATCTGTGGTACATGGGGAAATTTAGAAAGGCATGATGCATGTAGGAAAAGGGAGAGATTCAGAAAAGGTCTGAGAAGACCTGAAATTTATACCTCAGATTGATACCTAGCACAAAAACACTGTACAACAAATCAAAACAAAACCAGCAAAGTCTTAGGGAAGGGAGCAAATCTGATGTCTAGAATTACCACAGTATAAGATTCAACTGTTCAGTTTTCAACAACAACAACAACAAAATCATAAGGGATACAAAACCAGGAAAGTGTGGCTCACTTAAAGGAAAAAAATAAATAATAGAAACCATGCCTGAGGAAGACCAGATGACAACTTACTAGACAAAGACTTTAAAATGACTGTCTTTAAGATTTGTATAGTTAAAAGAAGACATGGACAAAGTAAAAATATATATACTTATATGAATAAAGTGGAAATGTCAATAAAGAGATGCAAAACACAAAATAGAGTAAAAAAATAAATTCTGGAGCTGGAAAAGAAACCAGAATTATAGATTGTACTCATATTTAAAAGAAAATCCTTAAAACTAGTGTGTTAAGAACTGAGGTAATAAAGTAGTCATCTGGCTAGCAGATGCTCTCATTTCTTCCCATGTACAGATTTTTAGCAATCATCAAAAATTATACTTTTTAAACAAATAAAACACAACCCCTCTATATATATATTCTAGTCTTTGAACACTGAAATTAATTCTTTAGTTTTCTTTAGACCCACATACCCTTTGGCTAAAACATCTAACAAAATTCTGCACAAGACCTCTAAACTCACTTGTTTGGAATAGCCATTCCGTTTTTAGAGAGAATGAGGAAATGGGGAAAATAAAAAAGGAAAGAAGAAAATGAAGGGAGGGAGGAAGTTAAGAAAAACAGCAACAGGTGAAGAAGAATGAAAAGAAGATAAAAGAAAATAATTATTTCTTGCATAGTTTGTTTTTTAAAAAATTGTTCTTTGTTTTTCTTTGCACTTAGAAGAAAAGTGCAAATGTATTAATTCTAGAATTTCCTGATTTTTTGCTTCTTAACAATTTCCTGGTAACAAAGTTGTAGACAATAAATAATCCTTGAATAAATCTATGAATTTTTCAGTCATCTGTCTTCCAAGTTCTCTTCCCAATGCCTCACCACAGTTAGTTATCAAAATATTTTAGAGAATTAGTGTTCTGGTTGTTGAGGGAATAAAATATATGATTAGTCTCAGAATTTGTTGGTGGAAGAGGCACACAAGACACATAAGAAGTGTGCGAGAGGTTTGCAATAAAATAAGTTTTCAAGAAGGTTATTAAAACAGGAAAATATGAGGCCAGCCTGGTGGCATAATGGTTAAGTTGGTGCAGTCCACTTTGGCAGCCTGGAGTTTGCAGGCTCAGATCCTGGGCATGGACCTACGCACTGCTCATCAAGCCGTGCTGTGGCAGCATCCCACATACAAAATAGAAGAAGATGGGCACAGATGTTAGCTCTGGGGCAATCTTCCTCAGCCAAAAAAAAAAAAAAAAAAAGGAAAATAGAAAACTGTAAGGAAATCTTTTTGTGTGTGTGACATTGTCACTTGCATACCTAATAGGCATCTCATACTTAGAACAAAGTCTAGATTTCTTTTTTCTTCCTTAGTTTTAAACTCTATGTCTATTACTTTGAGTCTATTAACAAATATTTGTTGAATACCTCCCTATGTTTGTGGTTCCCTCTACTTAATATGAAAATCCAGTGCTATTTTTATGATTTGTTCATTCTGTTCTTCAGGTCTTGGATCAACTGTTAACTCTTTTAGAGACTCCTTCTGACCACTCTGTCTAAGATGACTTCCTCCAGTTATGCCCAGTCTCTCAAACTATTTACTGTCTGCCTCCTCTTCTACTTGTAACCTCCTAGCCTATAAAGCAAGGATGTTATGGGCCTTGTTCACAACAGTATTTGCACCTCCTCATATAATACCAGACACATGATAGGCACTCAATAAATATTTGTTGAATAATCTGAAGGTATATTTTAGTGCTATGTGAACTTATTCTTAAATCGATTACTCAACTGAACAGAGATGGAAAATAACTGTTCTTTCTTCCTCCTTCTCATCTCCTAGTTCTGTGTTGAGCTTTGCTTACATTATCAGCATTTTATAATTTTCTGGTTATTTAACGATGACCACTATCATAAGTGTAATAATAGTTTGTGAATAAGCTATTTTTAGTAAGAAAAGTATATTGTTAATGCAATTCTTCAATTGTATGTCAATCAGTTTGTTCACAGAGAATTGAAACCTAGCAACATTCTTTATACGGATGCATCTGATAATCCAGAATCTATTCAACTTCATGATTTTGGCTTTGAAAACAGCTAAGGGCAGAAAATGGTGTTTTCATGACTCCGTATTCTATTGCAAATTTTGTTGCACCAGAGATAATCGTGAGAGAATTTGCTTGCAATGTTTCAGTATAATTAAAAACTCATTTGCCATGTTTCATATAGGTTAGTTAATGCTTGTTTAGTTGAAGACATACTGAACAAATAATTACAATAAAATGCCAACCATTTTCTTCATCATTTAATAGTTCATTCTATCATTGGTCCACTGCTACTTGTAATTGATCTCTTGCCTATACTTCTTTCTGTATAATCACACATCTATAGTTCTCTTTTATCACTAACACTTTTGTGATTGTTAGTGAATGGAATTATATAAAAACTAGTTTATTCTCCTCCTTTTCTCATACCTCCTAATTTCTTTATTTTATTTATTTATTTATCATTTTTTGTCGTAATTAGGGTTACAGTTTTTAAAAATTAATTTATTGAGGTCATATTTGCTTATAACATTGTGTAAATTTCAGACGTATATTGTTATGTTTCACTTTCTGTGTAGCTTGCATCACGTTCACCACCAACAGTATAGTTTTTATCTGTACTGTATATCCGGGGCCCTTTGTGCCTTTGGCCCTCCCTCACCCTCTCCGCCTCTGGTAGCAACCAATCTGTTCTTATCTATGTATTTGTCTATCTTCCACATACGAGTGAAATCATATGGTAGTGGTCTTTCTCCATCTGATTTATTTTGCTTAGCATAATACCCCAAGTTTCATCCAAGTTGTTACAAATGGCAAGATTTTATCTGGCTAAGTACTATTTCATTGTGTGTGCATATATATATATATACACACACCCCACATCTTTATCCATTCATCTGTCTATGAGCACTTTGGTTGTTTCCAAGTCTTGGCTACTGTGAATAATACTGCAATGAATACAGAGGTGTGTATACGTTTTCAAATTAGCATTTATGTGTTCTTTGGATAAATAGCCAGAAATGGAATAGCTGAATCATATAGTAGGTCTGTTTTACATTTTTGGGGGAATCTCTATACTGTTTTCCACAGTGGCTGCACCAGTTTGCATTCCCACCACTAGTGTATGAAGGTTCGCTTTTCTCCTCATCTTTTCCAACGTTTGTTATTTCTTGTCTTTTTAATAATAACCATTCTGACCTGCGTGATGTGATATCTCATCATACTTTTGATTTGTTTCCCTAATAATTAGTGATGTGGAACATCTTTTCATGTGGCTGTTGATGACCTCTGTATCTTCTTTGGGAAAAATGTCTGTTCAGATCCTCTGTCTGCTTTTTAATTGGGTTGTTTGTTTTTTTATTGTTGTTGTTGAGTTGTATAAGGTCTTTATGTATTTTGGAAATTAACCTCTTCTCAGATAAATGGTTTGCAAATATTGTCTTCCAACTGGTTGGAAGGTTGTCTTTTCATTTTGTTGATTGTTTCCTTTGCTGTGCAGAAGCTTTTTAGTTTGATGTAGTCCCATTTGTGTATTTTTTTCCCTTACCCGTGGAGACATATGCAAAATGATACTGCTAAGACTGATGTCAAAGAGTGTACTGCCTTTGTTTTCTTCTAGACGTTTTACGGTTTGGGTCTTACATTGAAGTCTTCAATCCATTTGGAGTAAATTTTTGTGTATGGTGTAAGTTCTATGTATGGTGGTCTACTTTCATTCTTTTGCATGTGGCTGTCCGGTTTTTCCAACACCATTTTCCCTTCTCCAGTGTATGTTCTTTGATCCTTTGTCAAAAATTAGGTGTCCATAGATATGAGGATTTATTTCTTGGGTCTTAATTCTGTTCCATAGATCTATATGACTGTTTTTGTGCCAGTACCATGCTGTTTTGGTTACTCTATCTTTGTATTGTATTTTGAAATCATGGAGTGTAATGCTTCCAGCTTTATTCTTTTTTTCTCAGGATTGCCTTGGCTGTTCATGGTCTTTTGTTTTTCCATATAAATTTTAGAGTTCTTTGCTGTATTTCTACAAAAAAAAAGTCACTGGGATTTTGATAAGGATTGCATTGAATCTATAGATTGATTTGTGTAATATGGACATTTTAACTATGTTTATTCTTCCAGTCCATAAGTACAGAATAACTTTCCATTTCTTTCTGACTTCTTCAATTTCTTTCACAATGTCTTATAGTTTTCATTGTACAGATTTTTTTACCTCCCCGGTTAAATTTATTCCCAGAGATTTTATTCTTTTTGTTCTCATTGCAAATGGATTGTATTCTTCATTTCTCTTTCACCTAGTTCATTGTAGGTGTTTAAAAAAGCAACTGATTTTATGTTGATTTTGTACCCTGCAACTTTACTGTATTTATTTATTATTTCTAATAGTTTTTTGGTAGATTCTTTAGGGTATTCTATATATAGAATCATGTCATCTAGTTTTGCAATTCTTTAAATTTTGTCTAAGTATATTTTGATGCTGTTGTAAACGTTTTCTTAGTTTGTTTTCAAATTTTTTTTTGTGAGTATAAAAAAGTACCATTGATATTTATGCACTGATATTGTATCTGGTAACCTAACTAAACTCATGTATTAATTCTAATAATAATATCTCATTATTATTATGTTATAATTGTAACTTTTAATTATATGTAATTATAATAAGTAGCATATTATTAAGATGCTTAACTTATTTATTAGTTCTAATAATTGTTTTGATTTCTTAGTATTTTTTAGGTACAAGATCAAATCATCTGCAAATTAAGATAATTTTACTTCATCCATTTTCTATGTTTTAATTACGTTGTCTTTTGTTGAATTGTAAGGGTTCTTCATACATTCTGAATACAAGTCTCTTGTCAGATAAATGATTTGCAAATAGTTTCTTCATTCTGTGGGTTATAGTTTTACTTTGCTGACAGTCCTTGGAGGCTCAGTTTTCAGGAAGTCTATTTATCTATTTTTTTCTGTGTTGCATGGGCTTTTGGTGTCATATCTAAGAAATCATTGCCTAACCAATGGTCACAAAGATATGTTCCTTTTTTTTTCTGCTAGGAGTTTTATAGTTTTACCTCTTACACTAATTCTGTAATCTACTTTGATTAATTTTATATATAGTGTGGAATAGAAATCCAAATTCATTCATTTTCCTATGGGTATACTCTTGTCCCAGCACAAGAGTATTGTAGAAGAGACTACACTTTTCCCTATTTAATTGACTTGGCACTCTTGTCTAAAGTCCATTGACCATAAATAAGAGGATTCTTATTGTTTGTTTCAAAATTGTGATGTTACTTCTGGGTTTATAATAAATGCCCTTTATAATATTGAAGCAATTATCTCTTGCTACTAGTTTAAGTGTTTTTTGCTATTACAAAAGTGGGTTGGGTTTTGTCAAATACTTTCTGTTGTTTTTTTCCACATTGAGATTAAATTTTTTGCTTTATGAATATGATTATGTCATTTATATATATATATATGTTAAACCAACCTTGCATTCCTGCAATAAATCTCACTTGGTCATGTGTACAATATTTTATATATGTTTCTATGTTTCTATTTATATATGTTTCTGGATTCTTTTTCTAGTATTTTTTTGAGGAGTTTTACATCTATATTTATAAGTGTTATTTGTCTATAGATTTCTTATGATGTCATGTCTGACTTTGGTGTCAGGATAATTGCTGACCTCAAAATTAGTTAAGAAGTGTTCTTTCTTCTTTTTTCGGAAGAGTTTATGAAGTATTGGTATTGACTCTTCCTTAAAGCCTTGCTAGAATTCACTAGTAAGATCATCTGGGCCTGGACATTTCATTGCAGAAAGATTTTAAGTTAATAACTCAATCTTTTACTTGTTATATCTCAGGTTCTTTTGCTTGTCTCTATTTTTTGATCTGTGTAATGTGTATCAGTGGTTTTTGAAATAGAACAAAACATCAAACTTAATATTTTAAACAATCTTTTTTAGAATCCTTTAATTAAAGTACTCTTATTGGACATTTATTTTCTGCTTTTTGATATTTGATATTTGTGTTCTGCTTTTTAGCGACAACCACCGAAAAATGGCATAAGTTGCTGAAAACCAACTAGATATAATACTGCAAAAATGTTGAATACTTAGAAAATTGGTGTTTGAGAAAGTCAAAATACCCATGAAATGTGGAAAATCTATCCCTTGTCATACCCTAAAGCTACTAAGATTAGTGATTGAAAACAGAGATAAAGTAATTGCCATGTTGCTTAACTTGCTTTGAACCCAAAGATTAGCTACCAAAAATGTACTGCACAATAGCCATTAAGGAAGAATACTCAACACTGTCTAATGCCATAGAAAATCAAGCAAACGAAAAAAAAAAAAAAAAAACTTTTAAAAATATTGTCATTATAGGGGCTGGCCCAGTTGCACAAGTGGTTAAGTGCACACGCTCCACTGCAGTGAACTGGCTCGCCGGTTCGGATCCTGGGCGCATACAGACACACCGCTTGTTAAGCCATGCTGTGGCTGCGTCCCATATGAAGTAGAGGAAGATTGGTGTGGATGTTAGCCCAGGGCCAGTTTTCCTCAGCAAAAAAGAGGAGGATTGGCATTGGACGTTAGCTCAGGGCTGGTCTTCCTCACAAAAAAATAAAATAAAATAAAAGGATTGTCATTATAGGATCTAGTGTCAAAGAGTCTTTATGTTGACCCTCATCAGAGACTGACTGCTCCCCTTGCGCTCAGACATCCTTGGATCATCTGCTGGGACCAACTGTCACAAGCAACAACATAGACAAGATGAACCACATCTAGTAAATGTGAGAAGGTCCATTCAGTCACTCTTCCACGTCTCCAAGAGAGACAGATGAGTGGAGATTACAAAATACTGTTTTCATGCCCCCATCACCTTTCCTTTTCGTTCTGCTTTCCATTTCTTGTGTGAAGTTCTCTTCCAGTGGATGATTTAGCCAAGAAAAATTCAAGGTGTGTCAAAATATCAATAACAAAATTAGCTTAAAATGACGTGTGAATGTATGGTAGTCTGTATAAGTAGATATAATATGTAAGCACAGATAAACTCGCAGATTTTCTCTCTTTACGCTTATGCTATGCATCATGTCTATGCACAACATAAAGCAGTAACTTTAATGTAGGCAGGAATAGGAAACCACAAGTTTCAAAAGAGCAAGGCTTGCTGCTTCTCATATTAAAAAGTTGATAGGGGAAGAATGCCTGAGAGATGTAAGAACTACTTGTTATCTCCTCTTTCATACATAATTTTAACCTCCTACGTTAGCCTTGCTAATTTTAGGTAAATGAGAGGCATAGACCAGTGTGGTTATTTTAATTACATGCCTGATAAAATTTTTATAAACTTACATATAAATAGTTAACTGAAGAAAAAACTACATTTTGTATTTTCTGTACATTGACTACTCACTGTCATTTTTGTTTGTGACTTTTCTTTCTTGTTTTCAGGGTACGATGGCAGCTAATATATTTTGCTTTAAATCATAATTAGTCACCAGTGTTGAAATCAGTAGCCCATTCTACTCTTGCTCAATGGGAAGTATTTAAAAAACTACCTCAACAGCCCTATGAAGTGACCTCAGTGAGAAACTTGATACCATGGTGTAAGCTAACAGCAAAAGTTCTGGAGACAAGGAGCACATAGCTGAGAGACACTTGTAAGCACACAGTGTCCCAGGTGGTACCCTTAATGCTGCTGCTCTGGCTTTAGCATCTTCTCACTTTAAATGCTTCTTAGCAAGTTAGAAATTTCTGGGCTTTGAACAGAATGAAAATTGAAATAAGATAAAGATATATTCACCAAATCAATAGGAAGACAAATGAACATATGAATATTGTTATTTTTTTAGAAAATATTTCATGTCTCTTAAATATGCTTTGTTAGTTATAGGGATGGACAGTTATGTCAAGCATTTATCTTAAACAATGTTTATACTAACACTATATCCTTTGTACCATCCAAAATTGATATTGTTTTGTAAAAATATCACATACAGTACACTTTTATACTGTTTCTTTAACGTATACATGCATAATTTAACTTTGAATCTATTATTATTAATGAATTGACTATTAAATCTCATAAGGATTAATAGTCTCGTTGAACAGCCCTAAAATGGCCAGACTGCAGAACAGCCATTGAATGTACAGTCATGAATCATTTAACAATGGGGATTCCTTCGGAGAAATGCATCCTTAGGAAATTTTCATTCAGAGAATGTCATATAGTGTGCTTATACAAACCTGGATAGTATAACCTATGACACACCTATGCTGTATGCTACATATATATTTTTATAACCTATCGACAAAAAAATTTAACCAGTTGTTATACATATTTTCAGTTCTCTTTTGGGGCCATGTCTTGCATCAGCATGTATGGATGAATGTATTGCCTAGTCTACTCACTTGTGTTCTTGCTCTGCTATTCCTCTTGAATTCCATGCTTCTCCACTTTTGAAAGCATCATCTTAGTTTGCTTACTTAGTCTGTTTAATGGCTTAACATTTTCCAGAACAACAACTTGTTTCTAGAGGGGTAATTGTTAGTCCATTTGTCCTCCCATTTTATAGGGACAAGAGTGTTGAAGCGCACTGCTTTATCTATTTTCCATAGGGTTCAAGTAGTTGTCTAAGGCAGAACTCCAAATTCCAAGGCTCTTTCTATCAAGATTAGACCTCTAGTAACTAGTACTGTTCCTTACTCACTGCTGTGTGTTCATTGATCAAATGTGGTGATTGAGTAGGAGACCCAGCTTGCATTATATAGTTTCACCAGTAAAGCAAAGAAAAAAATTATTGAAGAATACTGTCCCATGAAAAAGCACATTGATCATTTTATTTCTGGAGGATGACCTGAAGTAATTTTTTAATATTAGCTTCAAACTTTCTTTATCCTACTACTTTGAACAAAAGTTTTAATTTTGTTTAATTAATTTTTAATTCCTCTTTTGAACTTGTAACTGGAAAAGCGTGTCTTGCACTGTCTGCTCTTACAAAGTAGTCATTTTAACAACCCCCAAATTGTTGACAGTGGTTATTTCCCTCAGTTGTATATTTTTGTGACTTTCAATTATCAATGCTCTAGTTTGATTACAATGTAGAAATTATGTTGTTATTGTTGACTAAGTTCCTTTACGTAACTTTTGCTTTAGACTTCAGTTATTTAAAGTAAATTTAGGTGTACAATAGAAGGTACTCTTTCCAGGGGGGCATTTCACATCTGTATAAAACCCAGTGTTTTGGTAAGTACCTTAGGAAAATAAAAACACAAGGTTATTATCTTTTACATTCATCCATCTTTACATGGTTATGCATCACTTAGATTAACTGCATCAGATGAAACCTTTTCCTGTCCATTTTTAATATTGCGCTTAGATTTTGATTAATTGTATGTCTACCTTTGAAACTCCATTTACTATGTGGTATGTTTTTAGTGAAAAATTGTAAAGTAATATCCAAGTGTTTCACAGTTTCTTGGGGAAATGATTTTAAAATAACCATTTTCAAAAAAAATGGGCCTTCTGGGGGAGTTTTTTTAAGAATTTTTTTTTTTTTTTTTTTTAGGATTCCATCTATTTTAGAATCTTTTAAGGCTGACATCTTAATGTATTTCTAGTGTTTTTGAAGGTGTCTCTGCATAATTTTTGTAGTGGTTTATCTGAATATTATCGACTACATATGTGACATCACAATCTACTTATGTCAGCATTTTACCACTTTGCAAGAAGTGTGGAAGCCTCACTTCCCTTTAAGGACTTTATCTTACTTACTTTTAAATACTAAAATTCTGAGGATCAGATGGTGTTATAATCTTGTCCCAACCGTCAAATATTATCCATAAAACTCAAGAGGAAGACGATACCATATATATCTATATTGCTGTGCTTTTTGTTGTTCCTCCTCTCTCTGTGATGTCCCAAAATTCCTTGATAGAATTTTTTCTGTTTGAAGAAGTTGCTTTAGCCCTTCTCTCAGACTAAGATTACTGGTGACGAATTCTTTTAGTTATGCTTCTTCAAAGAATAATTTAGCAAGCATAGAATTTGCAGTTGACATTTCCTTTCTTTCAACTTTTGAAAAATATTGCTCCACTACTTTCTTACCTCCATTATTTCAGATTTTAAATCCACTGTCATTGGACTTGGTATTCCTTTATGGTGATAATGCATCATTTCTCTTTGGCTGCTCTCAATATTTATTCTTTGTCTTTAATTTTTAAAAGTTTACTTACAATATACCTTGGTTTTGATTTCTGTAAGTTTATCCTATTTTTGGTTCCCTCACCTCCTGGGATCTTTAAATTTGTGTGTCTTGTGAAATTTCTGGAGTTTTCAGCCATGATTTCTTCAAATAATCTTTCAGCCCTTCTTTATCCTTTCTTTTTCAGACTTGACGGATATAAAAATTGACTTTTTTTTTCACTATTTCTCTCATGTCCCTGTGACTGTTCATTTTTTGTTTCAGGATATTTTCTCTCTGTTGTTCAGATTGAGTGAATCCTATTCTTCTGTTCTCGAGTTTGGTAATCCTATCATCTGTCATCTCCCTCTATTAAGTCTTTGTACAATTTCTTATTTTGGTTATTGTGTTTTTTTGGTTCTATCATTTCTGTTTGTTTTTTCTTTTTTTAAGCTCTTTGTGGAGATTTTCGTTTTTCACTTGTTTCTTGACAATTTGTAATTGCTATTAAAGCATTTTCATAATCACTTCTTTAAATATCTTGTCAAGTAATTCCAACTCAATGCTGATATCAGTTAATTATCTTTTCTCATTTCAGTTGTGATTTTCTTTGTTCTTTATATAGCAGGTGATTTTTATTATATTCTGAATATTTTATCAATTATAATAAGAGTATTTGGGTCTTATTTAAATCTGCTATTTTTGCAGGCAATGACCCTGTTTATGTTTAACACATAGGTCTTGGACTACTTTGTCAGCTGTAGTTCCAATGCCAGTTTGCTATTCGGACTCTTTGTTCTATTTGGTTTACCTAACGCAGCTAAGGCTGCACTGGTCCCTACTAGTGCTGCCTGAGGAGCTAGCCAGATGTGTCTCAATAAGAGAGGGATGTGCCTGCTTTGGTTCCTCCTGGATATCCCAGTGTCTTTGACTGGATAGGCATGCAGGAACAAGGAGGTTTCATTAACAAGTGACCTCTGCAGAGGCATTTATCTTGCAAACTCTGCCCTCCTGCCTCATATCTCTTAGTTGAAAAAGGGAGACAGGTCTAGCAGAGGATAGTGCCTCCCCTCTCTGTCTCTGTCTCTCTGTCTCAATATTTCGTTTAAGTGAAATCTTACAGTATTTGTCTTTTTGTGACTGGTTTATTTTATTGAGCACAGTGTCCTCAAGGTTCATTCATATTGAAGCATGTCTCAGCATATCTTTTTCTTTTTAAGATTGAACAATATTTCATTGTATGCACATACCACATTTTGTTTATCATCTATTGGTGGACATCGGGTTGTGTTTTGATCACGGTAAAAAAACGCGGACATAATATATACCACCTTAACTACTTTTTTTTTTTGCTGAGGAAGATTTTGCCCTGAGCTAAAATTTGTTCCTAATCTTCCTCTTTGTTTTTTTTTTGCTTGAGGAAAATTGTCTCTGAGCTAACATCTGTGCCAATCTTCCTCTATTTTGTATGTGGGTTGCCACCACACATGGCTGATGAATGGTGTAGGTCAGTGCCTGGGATCCAAACCTGCAAACCCGGGCTGCTGCAGTGGAGCATGGAACACAACCACGGCACAATGGAGCCAGCCCCCATCTTAACCAATTTTAAGTGTAAAGTTCAGAGGTGCTAATTTTTGTGTGTGTGTGTGTGGTTTCATTTTTTCTTTACTGTAGTAACATTGGTTCATAACATTGTATAAATTTCAGGTGTACATCATTATACTTCTATTTCTGCATAGATTACATCATGTTCACCACCCAAATACTAATTACAACCCATCCCCACACACATGTGCCGAGTAGTTCCTTTCACCCTCCTGCCTCCCCCCTTCCTCTCTGGTAACCACCAATCCAATCTCTGTCTCTATGTGTTTGTTTGTTTGTTGTTGTTATTATCTACTACTTAATGAAGAAAATCATACGGTATTTGACTTTCTCCCTCTGACTTATTTCACTTTGCATAATACCCTCAATGTCCATCCATATTGTCACAAATGGCTGGATTTCATCGTTTCTTATGGCTGAGTAGTATTCCATTGTATATATATACCACATCTTCTTTATCCATTCGTCCCTTGATGGGCACTTAGGTTGCATCCAATTCTTGGCTATTGTGAATAACACTGCAATGAACACAGGGGTGCATATATCTTTACACACTGGTGTTTTCAAGTTCTTTGGATAAATACCCAGCAGTGGAATAGCTGGATCATATGGTAGTTCTATCCTTGATTTTTTGAAGAATCTCCATACTCTTTTCCATAGTGGCTGCACCAGATTGCAGTCCCACCAGCAGTGTATGAGAGTTCCCTTCTCTCCACATCCTCTCCATGTTGTTTCCTGTCTTGTTAATTATAGCCATTCTGATGGGCGTGAGGTGATATCTCATCATAGTTTTGATTTGCATTTCCCTGATAGTTAATGATTTAGAACATCTTTTCATGTGCCTGTTGGCCATCTGTATATCTTCTTTGGAGAAATGTCTGTTCAGGTCTGTTGCCCATTTTTTAATTGGGTTGGTAGTTTGTTTGTTGTTGAGATGCATCAGTTCTTTGTATATTTTGGAGATTAAGCCCTTATCAGATGTATGGTTTGCAAATATATTCTCCCAATTGTTAGGTTGTCTTTTTGTTTTGGTGATGGTTTCTTTTGCTGTGCAGAATGTTTTTAGTTTGATGTAGTCCCATGTGTTTATTTTTTCTTTTGTTTCTCTTGCCCTGTCAGACATGGGGCTTATAAATATGTTGCTAAGACCCATGTCGAAGAGCGTACTGCCTATGTTTTCTTCTAGAAGTTTCATAGTTTCAGGTCTTATGTTGAAGTCTTTAATCCATTTAGAGTTAATTTTTGTGTATGGCGTAAGGTAAAGGTCTACTTTCATTTTTTTGCATATGGCTATCCAGTTGTCCCAACACCATTTGTTGAAGAGACTATATTTTCTCCACTGTATGTTCTTGGCTCCTTTGTCAAAGATTAGCTGTCCATAGATGTGTGGGTTTATTTCTGGGCTTTCGATTCTATTCCATTGATCTGTGTGTCTGTTTTTGTGCCAGTCCCATGCTGTTTTCGTTACAATAGCTATGTAGTATATTTTGAAATCAGGGAGTGTGATACCTCCAGCTTTGTTCTTTTTTCTCAGGATTCCTTTAGCTATTCGGGGTCTTCTGTTTCTCCACATAAATTTTAGGATTGTTTGCTCTATTTCTGTGAAAAATGTTGTTGGAACTTTGATAGGGATTGCATTGAATCTATAGATGGCTTTAGGAAGTATGGACATCTTAACTATGTTAATTCTTCCAATCCAAGAGCACAGAATATCTTTCCATTTCTTTGTGTCTTCTTCAATTTCTTTCAGAAATGTTTTATAGTTTTCGGTGTACAGATCTTTCACCTCTATGGTTAAGTTTATTCCTAGGTATTTTATTCTTTTTGTTGCAATTGTAAATGGGATGGTATTCTGAATTTCTCTTTCTGCTACTTCGTTGTTAGTGTACAGAAATGCAACTGATTTTTGTATGTTGATTTTGTATCCTGCAACTTTACCATATTCGTTTATTACTTCTAAAAGTTTTCTAGTGGATTCTTTAGGGTTTTCTATATATAAAATCATGTCATCTGCAAATAGTGACAGTTTCACTTCTTCCTTTCCAATATGGATCCCTTTTATTTCTTTCTCTTGCCTGTTTGCTTTGGCTAGGACTTCCAGTACTATGTTAAATAGGAGTGGTGAGAGTGGGCATCCTTCTCTGGTTCCCATTCTTAGAGGGATAGCTTTCAGTTTTTCATCATTGAGGATGATATTAGATGTGGGTTTGTCATATATGGTCTTTATTATGTTGAGGTACTTTCCTTCTATCCCCATTTTATTCAGAGTTTTTATCATAAATGGATGCTGTATCTTGTCAAATGCTTTCTCTGCATCTATTGAGATGATCATGTGATTTTTACTCTTCATTTTATTAATGTGGTGTATCACATTGATTGATTTGCGAATGTTAAACCATCCCTGCATACCTAGAATAAATCTCAGTTGATCATGGTTTATAATCCTTTTAACATATTGTTGTATACATTTTGCTAGTATTTTGTTGAGGATTTTTGCATCAATGATCATCAGTGATATTGGCCTGCAGTTTTTGTTTTTTTGTGTTGTCCTTCTCTGGTTTTGGTATCAGGGTAATGTCAGCTTCATAGATCAGCTTCATAGAATGAGTTAGGGAATTCCCTGCCTCCTCAATTTTTTGGAAGAGTTTGAAAAGGATAGGTATTAATTCTTCTTTGAATGTTTGGTAGAATTCACCAGGGAAGCCGTCTGGTCCTGGACTTTTAATTTTGAGGAGGTTTTTGATATCCCTACTGGTGATTGGTTTATTCAAATTCTCTACTTCTTCTTGATTCAGTTTTGGAAGGTTTTATGATTCTAAGAATGTATCCATTTCTTGCAGATTGTCGAATTGGTTGGCATATAGCTTTTCGTAGTATTCTCTTATAATCTTTTCTATTTCTGAGGTGTCATTTGTAATTTCTCCTGTTTTTAATTTCTGATTTTACTTATTTGTGTCTTCTCTCTTTTTTTCTTGGTGAGTCTAGCTAAAGGTTTGTCAATTTTGTTGATCTTTTCAAAGAACTAGCTCTTGGTTTTATTATTTTTTTTTATTTTTTTTTTGGTCTCTATTTCATTTATTTCTGCTCTGATTTTTATTATTTCCCTTCTTCTACTGATTTTGGGCTTTGTTTGTTCTTCTTTTTCCAGTTCCTTTAGGTGCATTGTTAAATTGTTTATTTGAGATTTTTCTTGTTTGTTGAGATAGGTCTGTATTGCTGTAAACTTCCCTCTTAGAACCGCTTTTGCTGTATCCCATAAATTCTGGCATGTCGTATTTCCATCTTTATTTGTCTCTAGGTATTTTTTGATTTCTTCTTTGATTTCTTCATTGACCCAGTCATTGTTCAGTAGCATTTTGTTTAATCTCCATGTGTTTGTGGCTTTTCTCATTTTCTTCCTATAGTTAATTTCTAGTTTCATACCGTTTTGGTCAGAAAAGATGCTTGGTATTATTTCAATCTTCTTAAATTTATGGAGACTCTTTTGTGGCCTAATATGTGATCAATCCTGGAGAACGTTCCATGTGCATTTGAAAAGAACGTGTATTCTTCGGTTTTTGGGTGGAATGCTCTGTATGTATCTACTAGGTCCATCTGTTCTAATGTATCATTTAAGGCCAATGTTTCCTTATTGATCTTCTGTTTGGATGATCTATCCATTAGTGTAAGTGGAGTGTTAAAGTCCCCTACTATTATTGTGTTACTATTTCTGTTTTTATGTCTGTTAATAATTGCTTTATATATTTAGGTGCACCTACATTGGTTGCGTAGATATTAACAAGTCTTATATCCTCTTATTGGATTGTTACCTTGATACTTATGTAATGACCTTCTTTGTGTCTTTTTACATTTTTTATTTTAAAGTCTATTTTGTCTGATATGAGTACTGCTACGCCAGCTTTCTTTTCATTGCCATTTGCATGGAGTATCTTTTTCCATCCCTTCACTTTCAGTTTGTGAGTGTCTTTAGGTCTAAGTGTGTCTCTTGTATGCAGCATATATATGGGTCTTGTGTTTTTATCCAATCAACCACCCTATGCCTTTTAATTGGAGCATTTAGTCCATTGACGTTTAAAGTAGCTATTGAAAGTATGTACTTACTGCCATTTTCTAACTTTTTTTCCTCAGTGTTTTAGTAGTCCTTCTCTGTTCCTTTCTTCTTCTATACAGAATTGATGGTCTCTTTAGTTTGACTTCTATCTGAAAGCTCTACTCTTTAACTCCCCTCCTCCCTCCTTTTATGTTTTTGATATCATATCTAACCTCTTTTTTGTGCATTTGTATCCATTACGCTCTTATCATGGAATTAGGTGATTTTTCCTATTTGTGGTCCTCTCTTTTCCCCTTAAATCACTCCCTTTAACATTTCGTGTAGCACTGGTTTCTTGATGACAAACTCCTTTAATTTTTGCTTGTGTGGGAAATTTTTGATCTCTCCCTCCATTTTGAATGATAACCTTGCTGGGTAGAGTATTCTTGGCTGTAAGTTTTTTCCTTTTAGCACTTTAAATATATTGTGCCACTCTCTTCTGGCCTGTAAGGTTTCTGCTGAGAAGTTCTGCTGATGGCCTTATGGGGTTTCCTTTGTATGTAACTTGACTTTCTCTTGCGGCTTTTAGGATTCTCTCTTTATCTTTAATTCTGGACATTTTGAGTATGATGTGTCTTGCTGTGGGCCTCTTGGGTTTATCTTGTTTGGGGCTCTCTGTGATTCCTGTACCTGGATGTCTGTTTCCTTCCTTAGGTTAGGGAAGTTTTCATCTATTATTTCTTGAAATACATTCTCTGCCTCTTTGTCTCGCTCTTCTCCTTCCGGGACACCTATAACACGGATGTTAGTGCGTTTGATGTTGTCCCAGAGGTCCCTTAGACTGTCCTCACTCTTTTTAATTCTTTTCTCTTTTACCTGTTCATCTTGGGTAATTTCTTCTAGTCTTTCGTCCAGCTCACAGATCCATTCTTCTGTATCCTCTACTCTGCTTTTGAGTCCCTCCAGTGAATTTTTCATTTCCAGTATTGTATTCTTCATTTCTGATTGGTTGTTTTTTATATCTTCCATTTCTTTGTTGACATTCTCACTGAGTTCATCTATTCTTCTCCCCACATCAGTGAGCATCCTGAATACTCTTTGTTTGAACTCTCTGTCAGGTAGGTTGCTCATCTCCGTTTCACTTAGTTCCTTTTCTGGGGTTTTATCCTGTTCCCTTACTTGGAATGTATTCCTTTGCCTCCTCATTTTGTGTCTTTCCCTGTGCTTGTGTCTACGTATTAGCTAGGTCAGCTATGTCTCCTGCTCTTGGACAGGTGACCTTATGTAAGTGATGGCTTAGGAGGCCTGCCGTGTGCTTCCCGCAGTTCTCAATGTTCCAGGGGTGACCCCTATGTGGGCTACTTGTGGTGTTGTGGCCTGTTTGCTCTCCCAGTAGGCACCCAGGGAGGCCGAGTTATGCTCCTGGCCAGGTGTTGTAATGCTCAGCTGCTTGTAGTTGTTGTGGGCCCTTCAGTCTCTTTATCAGGTGTGTGGAGCCCCGGCATAGTTGGCTGCAAGTTCTAATACCACATTTGTGTTGTAGTATTTCTTTTAATTGAGTAGGCCCCCAGCATGGCAGGTTGTTCGGCTCAGGGCCTTACAATTGCTATAAGCCTCCAGGCTTTAGGTCTCTTGTCAGCTCTCTGAGGATTGCAGCTCGGTGGGGCTGGCCTCAGGCATGGGAGCACCCAATTGTTTCAGGCTTTGGAAGGTGGGGCAAACCCCCTATGTGGGTCTTTGAGAAGCACAAGTCTTCTGCAGCTGACTAGCCGTGCCGCCCACAGATCCACACACACAGTCAACACAGTCCTGCCCCGTGTGCCGCCCCAACCTCCCAAAACGGACCCAGTCTCTCCAAGGCGGGAGCCTCACACACTCCACCATTGCCCCACACTCTCCACCCACTCCTTGTGCACGCCCTGCCTCACTGAAGTCGGCTCAGTTGCCAGGCTGCAGAGAATCCAGTCACCAGTCTATGCAGGCCCACAAGTTGCCTGAGGGCTTGTTGTTGGGTGGGGCCAGTCTCTAGGGTGGGCTGCCTGCCCTGGCTGAGCTGGAGTAAATCCGTGCTCTAGCGGCTGGGGCAGACCTGGGTTAGCAGGCCCCAGGGAGAATTCCAATGGCATCTGTGTCAGCACGCACACACCAGGCCACAACAATGGCCGCCGCCAATGTCCCAGTCCCTGGAGAGGTCTCACCTCTCACATAGATGCACTCAGGGCCTATTAGGGGAGTCTCTTTTCACCAAAGCACTATGCACATTTCTTTCTGGTGATTTTAGGTTGCTTTCTGAAATGGATGAGTTTGCGCATGGGCCCTTTAAGAGCCGTTTTTACTGTCTTTGTGAACCAGCTTTTCTGGGGGTACTCCCCAATGTTTTAGTAGCAGGCAAAGTCAGATATTATGCCACTTGTCTCGATTGAGCTAGATCCACAAAATGCCCACAGCAGGGGCGCTCCCCAGCTCAGGACCCCGTGCCTCCAGGGAGGCTGTGTACCTGTGGGCAGCTCCTAGGCAGCCGTGAGGCGCTGCAGCTTGTGAAGGCGGCGCTTTTCCTCCACAGAAGGAAGTTTCTGCCTCTTCTACCTCCATTTGGATTGTCCATTGTTGCAGGAGTTCCTCTTATCCAGTTTTCAGTTCTGTGTCAAGGGTAATTTTTCCACGAGTAGTTATAAATTGGCTGTGTCTGCTGGAGGAGGTGAGTTCAGAGTCTGCCTACACCGCCATCTTGTCTTCCCATCTCCAGCAGTGTTAACTTTATTCACGTTACTGTGAATCCGATCTCCTGAACTTTCTTCTTGAAAATCTGAAATTCAACACCCATTAAATAAAAAGCCCCATTTTCCTTCTCTCCTCAGCCCCTGTTACCACTAATCTGTTTTCTGTTTCTATAAATTTGACTACCTTAGCTACCTCAAGTAAGAGAATCACACAGTTTTTGTCTTTCACAACTGGCTTATTTCACTTAGCATAATTTCCTCAGGATTTTTTCATGTTGTAACCTCACAGAATTTCCTTCGTTTTTTAGGCTGCATAGTATTTTACTGTATGTATTTACCACATATTGTTTAGTCATTCATTCATCAATTGATATTTAGATTGGTTCTACCTTTTAGATATTGTTAATAATTCTGCTATGTTTGGGGTGTTCAAATATCTCTTTTCAAGTCTCTGCTTTCAATTTTCTTGGATACATAACCAGAGATGGTATTTCTGGATAATATGGTAATTCTAAGTTTAAATTGTTTTCCTTTTTTTTTTTTGAGGAAGATTGCCCCTGAGCTAACATCTGCTGCCCATCCTACTCCTTTTTTCCTTTTATCTCCCCAAACCCCCAATAGACAGTTGTATGTCATAGTTGTACATCCTTCTAGTTGCTTTTTGTGGGACACAACCTCAGTATGGCTTGATGAGCAGTGTGAAGGTCCTTGCCCAGGATCTGAACCAGTGAACCCCAGGCCACCAATGCAGAGCAGGAGAACTTAACTATTATGCCACCAGGCTAGCCCCCTAAGTTTAATTTTTTAAAGAACTGCTGTACTGTTTTCCCTACTGGCTATACCATTTTACATCGCCACTAGCAGTGTTCAAGTGTTGTAATTTCTCTACATCCTCCTCCACACTTCTTATTTTCTGTTGTTGGTTTTGTTTTTTTTTAATAATAACTATCCTAATAGGTGTAAGGTGATTTCTCATTGTTTTCTATTTGTATTTCCCTAATGATTATTGGCATTGAGCATCTTTTCACATGCTTGTTGACCATTTGTATATCCTCTTCAAAGAAATGTCTATCAAGTTCTTTATGCATTTTTGAATTGAGTTGTTCATTTTTTGTTGTTGAGTTGTAGTAGTCCTTCATATATTCTAGATATTGATCCCTTATCAGATATATGATTTGTAAATATTTTTTCCATTCTTCAGTTTGCCTTTTCATTCTGTTGATTGTGTCCTTTGGTGCACAGAAATTTTCAATTTTGTTGTAGTCCTTTGTTTTTGCTTTTGTTGCCTGTGCTTTAGGTGTCATATCTAAAAAGTCATTGTCAATTTAATGAAATTTTTTTCTCCATGTTTTCTTCTGAGAGTTTTATGAATGTTTTAAGTCTTATGTTTGTGTCTTTGATATGGGTCCAACCCATGACTTAATGGATCTAACTTTTGAACGTACATATCAAGTTTTCCCAACACCATTTGTTGCTGCAAGGACTGTCCTTTCCCCATTGAATGGTCTTGACCACCTTGTCAAAAATTATTTGACCATATATGTGAGGGTATTTCTGGGCTCTGTATTCTATCCCATTGGTCTATATGTATTTCTTTATGCCAATACCAAAATGTTTTGATTACTGTAGCTTTGTAATAAATTTTAAAAAGAGAAATGGTGAAGCTTTCAACTTTGTTCTTCTTTTTAAAAGATTGTTTGCTTATTCAGAATCCCTTGAAAGTCTATAAAAATTTTAGGATGGATTTTTCTATATCTGCAAAACACCATGAGGATTTTGATAGGGATTGCCTAAAAATTGGGTATTGATATCATATGACATCATAACAATATTAGGTCTTTCAATTTATGAATACACGATGTTTTTCATTTATTTGTGCCTTCTTTAATTAATTTCAACAGTTTCACAATTTTAAATGTATATCTTTCACCTCCTTGATTAAGCTTACTACTAAGAATTTTATTCTTCTCATGCTATTGTAAATGGAATTATTTTCTTGATTTTTTAAGATTTTTCATTGTTAGTGTATAGAAATGCAATGATTTTGAATGTTAACTTTGAATCTTGCAATTTTGCTCAGTTTTCTGTTTGTCCTAACAGTTTTTCTGAATAATCTTTAGATTTTCTACACATAGGTCATGACATCTTTGAACAGAGATAACTTTATTTTTCAAATGTGGATGTTTTTATTTTTCTTGCATGATTGCTCCAGCTAGAACTTCCAGTACTATGTCGAATAGATGTGGCAAAAGTGGGCATCTTGTTCATATTCATAATGTTAGCTGTGGGCTTTCATATATGTTTTTAATTATGTTATGGTGAATTCATTTTAGTGCTGTTTTAGTTTGTTTTTTTTTATCATTTCCCCCACTATATTATGTTTTCTTTATCATTTTAAAATTCTTATTGAATGGTAGAGGGATAAAGGATAAGCTTAGGGCTTGTAAGTTTTTGAGAGTTGTACTGCAAAAATAACTCCCATTCTTTATTAGAAGAGACTTAACAACAAACTTTCTATGGGCAGAAAGCAGACTGAGATAGCTGCATATCCTTCAGTGAAAACATTTCTTCACTGCTGTCTGTGATATCGAAGGAAAGTGAAAATTTTCCTGGCTCGTGATATTCAGGCCTTTCTGTAGTCCCTCTCCACGTTGTAGCAGAGGTTTTCCATGTTACCAATAGAATGCAGCAGAAATTATGATGTGTGATTTCCAAGGCTAGGTTATAAGAAACATCCTGCTTCTGCCTTGGTCTTTTAGACTTCTCACTCAGGGGGATGCAAACCATCATTTGGTACCAAGAAAGGGTTCCATCTGCTCGCTGCAAGACAAAAGCCAATCAGTGGTAGAGAAAGAAATATATTAAGTGATGACCTAGTTGATTGGAAGGTGGCGGACTATCATCTTAAAAAAAGTCATTTTAAAGGGGAACTGATTTGGAAATGACTTATATAAGGCAAATGGAGTTGGGGAGGGAGGTCAGGAGTGTCAGGTGATGGATGACTGAAGACCACTGGGTGCCTCTCCCTAGAGTTTCGGATCTGCTGGATGCAAAATCCCTGAGGAACCTAAGGAAACATCAGTTACTTTCTTATCCAGGACAGATGGAACAGTTTCAGGCAGAGAACATAAATTTTTTGCTAACAAGTTATTCTTTCTACTGGTTACTGACTAGCTTGCCCAGGTGTAGTTCTAAACTTTTTGCCAACGCACATTGTGAGAATAAGATGGGGGGGTCAGGAAAAGTTTAAAGCATGGAGTCTTGCATGCTAATATAGAGACTTGGTTTCAATATCATAAGGATACTGCAGAAACTTGAGGAGAGCTCTACTTGGGGAGGAAGTAAGCCCTCTCACCAACAAATAGTGATAATTTTTCAGCCCCTTTTAAGCCTTTAGAAGACTGCAGTTCCAGATGACCTCTTGACTATAACCTCATGAAAGACCTCGCTAATCTTTTCCAAAATTCTTCATTCACAGAAATTGCAAGGATCATAAATGTTTATTTTTGCTTTAAGTTAGTAACTTTAGGGTAATTTCTAATGCAAAAATAGAAAATTAATGCAGATTTTGGTATCTGGAAGTGGAATGTTCCCCAAAAAACCAACAAACAAAGAAAAACACTTAAGTGTGGGAGTATCTTTGGAACTAGCATTGAAAAAATGCTGGAAGAGAAGTGACGATTGTTAGTGAAAGCTTAAAGGACCTTGAAAACCCTTTTTTAGAGGACTAATGACCTTCAAAGAGACTGATTATGAAAGTTTAAAAAACAGTAAAGAAAATGTTATTGGAAAGTAAAGAAAGGGGGATCCTGGTGATATAATGGCTCAAAGTTTATCAACACTACTCCCTGAAATATTGTGGAATTTAGAAAATGTACTAAATAAATTGGTGATCTAACTAAACGAATTCCATGCCAAGAGTTGAAGGTGCTTCCTGGGTCTTCTTGATGTCTTATACCACAAGTAAAAGCAAAGAGGAGAGACACAAGCTAAAAGGAAGACTGTAAACAAAAAGGAGCCAGGACTTCCCAGTTTGGAAAATTCTCAGGCTTCCTAATGGCAGTGTCAAAATTAAGAAATAGAAACCAGGCAATGATCAGATCCCTGGGTCTGCTCAGAAAAATCTGGTATAGGGATGAAGTCAAGGGTGTGGTGATATAATCCTTTGTCAAGATTTCAGAAAAATCTCGTGTAATACATAGGAGTACCATTCAGGCAAATATTGCAGCTTGTAACTTTAATTGTGTTGCCCCTCAGCAAAAACCCAAGATATAGAAGTGCTCATCTATAAAAGTTAGGTGGTTTTGCCTGTTGCCTTATATAGTAAATCTTAATAAGATTTATAGGACAGAAAAACATTTATAAGAAAATCGTACTGGTAGAAACATTGCCAGTTTGGACAGAAACTGAGTAAGTCAGTACAAAATGAAAAGAAGGCTTTAGAGCCCCAAACTTCTATAGGCAGGAAGCAGCAGGAGAAAACTACTTTGCCTCAAACAGGCTACTGTCCATGGAGAAGGAATATCAATTGAGAAAATGAAAACAAGAGCCCAGAGAGTATGACCAAAAAGCATGGACAATATTCTGAGGCCTTGTGTCCTAATCAAGGCACTGCCAACCCGTGCCCTACTTGATTTCAGAATCACCAAGAACCAGTGATTCATATATGCATTCCATTTTGTCCCTTTTGTATGGGAATGTCTACAGAGGTTACCATATATGAGTCCCACCAGGGTATATTGGGATTTTGGGGTGACAGAAACCTTCTCTCTTTAGTTTACTGGTTTTAACACCAAGATGAAGTTTACTCAAGGAGCTGTACTTGAGAAATTACACACAAGGGCCTGATTTAGATGACAAAATCCTGGAACTGTGGTGGGATGTGAATCTAAGTGCATGTTTCCTAATATGGAAACTGAGAATTCTGATCCTTCTTCTTTATTCCTTGTACAGTTTGGGAAGGTGAGAGGGATACATGTGAAGTATCTCAGGCAATCAGGCACTCTCTCCTAGGTCTCTGAAGATTGAGAGAGGGATACAAACACAAAAGCAATGACTGGATGACATTTATTCTAGCTCCAGTCTCCTGGACAACTTGTTCTTACTACAAGATTGTGGCTACTTTTCTTGCTTCACAGCCTCTGGTACTGTGTGCCTAGTTTTTCTGACTCATCAATTCTGTGAACTATCCATAAATATATACTTTTGAAAAATCCCTATTAATTAAAATTAACCAGAGTCAAGTCAAGTGTTCTTTTTCCAGCTACCAAATGCAACTACAAGAAGGTATATTGAGAGTCATGTGATACTGTTTTTGTAGACAAACTTTGAACTAACTCATTTGCTTTCAATCTCTTTCTTACTCCCACTGCCTGTCATATCCTCCCTTTCGGCCTTATTTATTCTTTAATAAAAAGTTTTCTTATTTTAAAAAAGATTCTTCTTTTATGACTTATTTCTGATCATTTTAATGAGATCCTGAGAATGATGGTGGATACATATATGTGCCACTTTTACTTTCATAAATGACTTAACATGTGGTTTTGATTTCTTCCTATTTCATCTATTTCTGAACTTTGGTATATCTGTAATTCCATTCTGGGATATTAGTTAGTTCCCCTTGGCCTGTAAAAATATTCAATTTCCCCGACATATTTATAAGCGTTCTCCTCTGACTCCTTCATTTTAGTCCCTTATTTCAAAAATTCTTAGAACAATATTTTATATTGTGTTTTTTTCTCAAATTGCTAACATTTTCTTCTCTCTCTATTACACAGGTGATTATCTTGTTTCTTCTTTTATTACAAAAGGAAGTTCTGAAAAGAGAATTTGCACACATTCCCACCACATCTGTCTACTTCAAGTATCTGTGATCATCTATTCTGCCTTCCCCCTTGCTACAAAAATAAACTGTACTTGCTCTATTCTAGGTCAACACTTCTGTTCAAGTACTAGATCCAATTCCATTTTATCTACTTAAAGACTTCACCAGCAATTGTTCCTTGTTTTTCTTGTATAACAGTCTTTCTCCTTCTTGCTGGATTATTGTCATCAGTGTAAAAGCATGGTGTCATTTTCCATCTTTAAAAGTCCTTCCTGAGGAAGGCATCTCCAGAAATGGCAGAGCAGAGAATTCTAGGATACTGCCTCTCCCAAGAAACACGGAAAATCTGGCAAAAATTGTCAGAATCAACTTGACCTGACCTCTAAAAGAGTCAAGACAACCAACACAGGTATGCAACCAATGGTATCCAAGTGGGTATCTAACCAGGAGAAATATGGTAAGAAAATTTTTTGGCATTTTAATTTAACCTTGTCCCACCCCTTTATCCTGCACAGCAGTAGCCTTGGATATGGTAGCATGCATCCCCAGTATGGGTACCAAGTTCTTGAGAGAGCACAGCAAACCTTGTTCCCAAGGATCTATGTTTTTCTTTTTTGAACTACCTGGGAGTTGCCCGAAGGGCCAACAGAAGAGACTTTCCTTTGTTCCTCCACCTATCTTGAATTACCTCAGGACAGGGAAGTCATTACACAAAGGTTGTTACCCTAAAACACAGAAATGAAAATGAATAAGCTGCTAATGTTCGGGGAAAACAAATAATAATAATAATAGTGAGGGCAAGCAACAGACATGCTGAAAATGTGGGAGGAAAAACTAGGGATAGCGAGTAAGATACACTGAGGAATAATGGCTCTCAAAAGGTCCTGCACATTCTAGAGAACCTAGAACATCATGCACATGGCTGGAACAGGAGGCATGCTCAAAAAAACCCTTAGAAGACCACAGATTTCACCTCTGACTGATTTTTAGTTTCAGCACAAATAAAATGAAGCATAAGACAGACTTGGAAAGGGCTTGCTACATGTTGAAGGAGTGTCCCATCTGCACAGAGAGCAGGTTTGCAAAGATTGGAAGAATATATTTTTCCTTTGTTTTTACTTTTTCTTTTGGATCCAGGTATTTAAGGAAATCTCTGTCACACCAATTGTTCACCACTAAGGTAAAAGAACAGAGAACTTGAGAGACTACACAAGACAAGCAATATAGTCTTTAAGAACACAGCATAGAAAAGTCATTAAACAAACAACTCCAATTTATAGCAAGCAACAACACAAATCTCTGGGAGGGGAGGACTTACTTTTAGTGTGATAAGATCATAATTGTTAAGAAGTCCATTTGATCACAAAAAATATGAGGCATGCAAAGAAACCAGACACGGACATACCCAGAGAAAAAAATTAACAGACTCTCTAAGGAAGCCTAGATACTGGAGGAAGACTTTGCTATTTATTAAATTTTATTGAGGTATGATACAAATAAAAATTGTATATGTTTGGATCTACAACTTGTTTTGATATACATATACACTGTGAAACAATTGAGGTGATTATTACCACATCCAGCATCTCACATAATTACAATTTTCTTTGTGTGTGAGTGTGTGTGTGTATGTGTGTGGTGAGGACACTTAAGATCTATCATCATAGCAAATTTCAAGTATATAATACAATATTGTTAACTATAGTCACCATACTGTACATTAGATCTCCAGAACTTATTCATCTTGTATAACTGGAACTTTGTACCCTTTGACCAAAATCATCCCATTTTTCCTTGCATCCATGCCCAGAAGACCACCATTCTACTATCCGCTTCTAAGAGTTTAACTATTTCAGATTCCACATATAAGTGAAATAATCCAGTATTTGCATTTCTTTGAATCGTCTCTATTTTTTCCTTATTTAGTCTAGCTAAAGGTTTTCCAATTTTATCTTTTTAATAAATCATCTCTTAGTTTTGTATTCTTTGTATTCTTTATTTCATTCATTTTTGCTCTAATCTCTCATTTCTTTCTTTCTGCTATTTGGATTTAGTTTTTTTTTCTCTTTTTTTTTTTAGTTTCATGAGATGTAAAGTTAGGTTGTTTATTTGAGATCTCTCTTTTTTTAATGTACATGTTTATCACTACAAAATTCCCTTTTATTACTACTTTTGCTGAATGCCAATACTTTTGATATGTTGTGTTTTTATTTTCATTTAGACAAAGACTTTAAATCAACTGTCTTAAATCCAATTAAAGATAAAAAAGAACAATAGAGAATGAACTACAAGAAACAAAAAGAACAATATTTCACCATATTGAGAATATGCAGAAAGACATAAAATTATGTATATAAAAAAGGACCAAGGGGCTGGCCTGGTGGCATACTGGTTAAGTTTGGTACGCTCCGCTCTAGTGGCCTGGTTTCATGGGTTTGGATCCCAGGCGCAGACCTACACCACTCAGCAAGCCATGCTGTGACAGTGACCCACATACAAAATAGAGGAAAGACCAGCACAGACGTTAGATCAGGGTCAATCTTCCTCAAGCAAAAAGAGGAAGACTGGTAACACATGTTAGCTTAAGTCCAATCTCCCTCACAAAAGAAAAAATAAAGATCAAATAGAAATGCTGGAATTGAAAAGTAGAATAACTGAAATAAAAAATTTACTATAGGGGCCAGTCTGTTGGCATAGTGGTTAAGTTCTCATGCTCTGCTTCAGAGGCCCTGGGTTCACAGGTTTGGATCCTGGGTGCAGACCTACACACTGCTCATCAAGCCATGCTGTGGCGGCGTCCCACATACAAAATAGAAGACGACTGGCGTAGATGTTAGCTCAGGGACAGTGCTCCTCAAGTAAAACAAGGAAGAATGGCAACAGATGTTAGCTCAGGGCCAATCTTCCTCACCAAAGAAAGAAAAACTTTACTATGGAATTTAACTACTGATTTGAATACATCCAAGAAGCTCAATGAACTTCAAGAATGATAAGCTCAAAGATATAAAAATTAAGAAGCATGAGTGCCATAAAGCAGTGAGATGACATGTTATAGTGATGAAACAGACAAACTGTCACCCTAGAATTCTTTATATGGCAAACTATCCTTGAAAGAGGAAATAGAGACAGGATTACAGAAAGACAGCAGAATAGGAAGCACCAGTAATCTGTCTCTCCTCCTAGAAAATAGTTGGCAGAATCTGTCTGACATAACTATTTCAGAACTCTGGAATATATTGAAAGCTTGCAATTTTCAAGGAAAGTTTTGATAATTTGTGGTTGATTGTGGTCATTTTCAGTACAATACTGGCTACCCAGCCATTTCTTAGCAGGCAGCTGTGTACATGTTCCTGGAGTAACTTGTACACAGCTTGCAGGAGGTAGAGCAAAAGAACCAAGTCCTCCAAATAATGGGAATCTGTGCTCTGATTACTGACTGTTGCTTCTAATTACAGAGATGCAAAGAGCCAGGCAGCCGTTGTTGCACCTCAACTTTTTGTTGCAGGCCCACACTCTTTGGCTAACGTGACTTCCAGGGGATTTAAGGGGCTGGTGACATTTTCCTCCCTCCTTCATTTTTCTCTTTTATCTCATTTGGGAGTCATACATTGAACAGGACATTCAAAAGCAACTGCATATAGAGGTAAAATTAGAAAGTGACCATGCATGCCCACAGAAAGGTGCAGATTCAGAAAAGACCTGAGAAAACTGTAAGTTTATATTCCAGGCTGATCCTTGGTACAGAGTCAAAGTAACAACAATAAAGTATACACCCCCCCCCCAAGAAAAACACCAGCATTCAAATTCCCCTCAGACTGAAATTCCAACATAGATTTGAGCAGTAAAGAGAAAGGATCAGTAAACTCAAAGACAGGACAATGGAAGTTATTGAGTCTAAGAAAAAGAAAGAAAGAAGACTGAAGAAAAGTCAATAAAGTCTTCAGTTGGACCAGTACAGGCATGGGAGGACTGCCAGAAAGAGGAGAAAGAGAGATAAAAAAAGGGCAGAGAGAATATATGAAGAAATAATGGTTAAAAACTTTCCAAATTTGATGAAAAATATGAATATAAACATCCAAGAAGCTCAATGAACTCCAAATAAAATTAATAAAATTAAAGAGACCCACACTAAGAAACATTATAATCAAACTTTGAGGCCAAACAGAAAGAGAAAATCTTGAGAGAACTAAGAAGTAATTCATCACCTACAAGTGATCCTCATTAAGATTATCAGCAGATTTCTCATCAGAAAATTTGGAGGCCAGAAGACATTGGCCTGATATCTTTGAAGTGCTAAAAAAAATACATAAATAAAAAATAAAAATAAAAAATCTTTCAATCAAGAACCCTGTATTGGCAAAATAAAAGTGAAAGAGAATTAAGAAAATCCCGCATAAACAAAAGCTGAAGGAGTTTGTTACCACTAAGGTACCCAGTGGGAAATACTTGTAACTTTGTAATTCCACATTTTTTCAACATTGTTTAAGAGAGAAATGCATATAAAATAGTTATTAGTTTATGTTTTGGGGCACATAACATATAAAGATGTAATTTTGTGACATCAACACTGAAAGGGTTAGGGACAGGGTTGTAAAGGAGCAGAGTTTTTATATGATATTAAAGTTAAGCTGGTATAAATTCAAATTAGATTGTTATAACTTTATAACATTTAATGTAATCTCCATGGTAGTAACCACAAAGAAAATAGCTATAGAATACACACAAAAGAACATGAGAGGAATTTAAATGTTTCACTACAAAAAATCAACAAAGCACAAACTAAGACAGTAATGCAGGAAATGAGGGAGAAAAAGCTATAAGGCAATGTAGAAAACAGCACAATAACAGAAGTAAGTTTTTTCTTATCAGTAATTACTTTAAAAGTAAATGGATTTAACTTTCCAATCAAAGGAGAGATTGCTAGCATGTATAAAAGTATGTATATATGATTCAAGTATATGCTGTCTATGAAAGACTCACTTTATATACAAAGAAACAGATTGAACATGAAAGGAAGCAAAAAGATAGTCTATGCAAATAGTAAACAAAAGAGCATGGGAGGTTATAGTAATATCACCTAATAGACTTTAAATCAAAAAAGTTAACATGAGACAAGGACATTATATATTAATGAAAGCCTCAATACAACAAGAAAATACAACAATTATAATCATTTACACAACTAATGTATCGTGTAATTTGATAACAGACAATCAAAATATGTGAAGCAAACACTGAATAAAATGAAAGAAGAACTAGACAGTTCTATGGTAATAGTTGGAGACTTCAAGTGCCTACTCCCAATAATGGATTGAACAACCAGATAGAAGATAAGTAAGGAAACAGAGTACTTAACACAATAAACTAACTGGATATAACAGATATATACAATATACTCCCTCCAACAATAGCATACACATTCTTCTCAAGTACACATGGGATGTCTTCCTGGATAGACCATATACTAGGGCACAAATTAAGTCTCTATGGATTTGATATACAAAGTATCTTTACCAATCACAAGAGGATGAAGTTAGAAATCACTCACTGATTCCAGCTTTGTTCTTTTTCAAGAAGATTTTGGTTCTTTGGAGTCATTTGAGTTTCACATGAATTTTAAAGATTCTAAAACTCTTAGAAGCTAACATAGGGCAAAACTTTTACCATATTAGATTGGGCAGTGTTTTCTTGGATAAGATAACCAAAGCATAGGCAACAAAATATAACACAGACAATTGGACTTTGCAAAAATTTTTAAAATTTTCTGCATCAAAAGACAATAACAGCAGAGTAAAAAGGCAGTCCACATGATGGAAGAAAATATATGCAAATCATACATCTGATAATGGATTATCATCTAGAATATATGGAGAACTCCTAACACTCAATAACATAAAAAATCTGACTTACAGATGGGCAAAGGACTTGAATAGACACTTCTCCAAAGAAGATATACAAATGACCAATAAGCCCATGCTAAGAGTCTCAATATCACTAATGATTAGGGAAAAGCAAATCAAACCTACATTGAATTACCACCTCACACCTGTTAGGATGGCTACCATCAAAAAAAAAAAAATCAGAAAATAACAAGTGTTAGTGAGAATGTGGAAAAAGTGGAACCCTTATACATTGTAGGTGGGAGTGAAAAGTAGTACAGCTGAAGTGGAAAACAGTATGGCAGTTCCTCAAAAAATTAAAAGTACAATTACGATAGGATTTAATAATTCTACTTTTGAGTATATATCCAAAAGAATTGAAAACAAAGTCTGAAAGAGATATCTGTACACCCATGTGCATAGCAGCATTATTTACAACAGCTAAAATGTGGATGCAACCCAAGTATCCGTTGATGGATGGACATATATACAAATTGTGCTATATACATGCAGTGGAATATTATACAGCCTTAAAAAGGAAGGAAATTCTGACATGTGCTACAATGCGGATAAACCTTGGGGACATTATGCAAAGAGAAATAAGCCAGCCAATAAAAAGACAAACACTATATGATTCCATTTACAAGTGCTTAGAGTAGTCAAAATCATAGAGAAAATAGAGTGGTGGTTGCTTGGGAGGGGAAAATGGGAGTTATTATTTAATGGATGAGAGCTTCAGTTTTACAGGATGAAAAGAGTTATGGAGATGGAAGGTGGTTGTGCTTGCTAAACATTATTAATGTATTTAATATCACTGAACTGTATGCTGAAAAATGGTGAAGGTGCTAAATTTTAAATTGTGTATTTTACCACAATAAGAAAAATTGGAAGAAAATGTAAAAATGAAAAAAAATTGAGGACTTAAGACATTCCCAGGTAAACAAAAGCTAAGGGCATTCATCAATTGTATATCTGCCCTTAGAAGAAAAGGATGGTAAAGGAGTATTTAAGCCTAATAAGAAAGGATACTAGACAGTAACTCAAAGCCATATGAAAAAATAAAACCAACAAAAGTACCTCCAAATGTAAATTTAAAAGTTAGCAGTATACTTTTTGGTTTGTAACTCCTTTTTTTCTTCAGATATGATTTAAAAGACAAATGCAAATAAATTATTTATGGGCACATTATGTATGAAGATGCAATTTATGATAAATGAACATAAAGTCAAAATGAATCTGTATAGGGACAAAATTTTTCTATACCATTGAAACTAAGTTGGTTTTAAGTCAAACTTGATTTTTATACAGTTAAAAGTTTAAATTTTAGTCCCTCGGGTAACCTCTAAGACAAACTAAAAATATTTAGAAAAATAAATAAGCAGGAAATCAAAATCATAAATGAGAAAAAAAATCAATTAATCATAGGGCAGTAACGGAAGAATTAAAGAATGATAAAAAAAGATATGAGAGATATAGAAAACAAATAGGAAAATGTCCAAAGTAAGTCTGTCTTTGTCAGTAATTACTTTAAATACAAACGGATTAAGATATCCAGTTAAAAAGTAGACACTGGCAGAATGTATTAAAAAAATATATGGTGGCTGACCAGGTGAGCGAGTGGTTAAGTGAGCGCTGCAGCGGCCTGCGGTTCACTGCTTCGGATCCCAGGCGTGCACTGACGCACCACTTGGCAAGCCATGCTGTGGTGGTGTCCCATATAAAGTGGAGGAATGTGGGCACGGATGTCAGTCCAGGGCCAGTCTTCCTCAGCAAAAAGAGGAGGATTGGCATCAGATGTTAGCTCAGGGCTGATCTTCCTCACAAAGAAAAAAAAAATATGATCCAACTTTTGCAGTTTACAAAATACTGACTTTAGACGCAAAGACCCAAACAGCTTTTAGGTGAAATGAAGAAAAAAAACATTCCATTCAAATAGTATCCAAAAAGAGAGCGGGGGTAGTTGCACTAATACGAGTTGTGCTACTAGTGTACTTTTATTTCTTGTTATAAAGAAATAAAAATCAGAGGAGAAATGAATGAAATAAAAAACAAAAAACAATGAAGAGAATCAAGAAAATCTAAAGCTGATTTTTTGAAAAGATTAACAACTTTGATAAAGCTTTACCTAGTGCAGGAACAAACCCAAATTAAAAATAAAAGGCTTAATTTATCCTGCTGAACATGAGACTTTTCCTATCTTTCTTTACTTAGAGCATTTACTTTAGAAAACTTGTAATTTCTTTCTCCCTTTGAAATTTATGTATGCCTACTAACTAGATAGAATTTTCGTCATCTTTATAATCCAGCAATATCTTTGTCAAGAACTTGGGAACAATTTCTTCGAAATGTACACATCAAGGGGCTAGCACTCCTATTTCTCAATTCCTGAAGGAGGGGAGAAGCCTCACTTGGCTGGTGCTTTCCTCCAAGTTGGAAAATTACCTCGTTTCATAAAGGTAAGAGAAGTTTGTTTTTCTTCTGAATTATAAAGCCAACTAGCTAACGCAGATGGTTACCCTAAATACCAAGTAAAGTTAGAACTAATTGTGACAAATAGTTCTGTCAAGTCCTTTTACATGAGCAGTAGTTATTGTTACTTGAAAATATGTATATAATGGGGTATGTTGACTTGGCTACATAAAGAGTAAGATTTCTGTTTTTGTAATCTCTTAGTGGATTTCCTGTTATGGTCATCATAATCTAGTTTAATGATAATTCAATAATAAAGTGACTTGTTTCTCAACTACCTTTGTAGAATGGATATCTGGTTTAGGAGAAGATTTTGTTATAAATTGTATTTCTCTAACACTAGATTGAAAGAAAAGAGAAGACTCAAATTACCTAAAATCAGGAACAAAAGTTGGGATTTTCTTCTGATTTCCATAAATTAAATAGTACAATGTTATTTCTATTTTAAACTTATAAAAGGATAAATGAACAATTGCTCACCCACAAATTATATAACCTAGATCAAATGAACAAATTTCTGAAAAATACAAAGCACCAAAACTGACTCAAGAAGAAACAGAAATTGTGACTAAAGAAGAAATAGAAAATCTACATAATAAGAGACTGAATCAGTTATCAAAAACTTCCCCCAAAAATAAAGCCCAGGATCAGACAGTTTTACTGGTGAATTCTAGCAATCATTTAAAGAAGAATTTATTAAAAAATGGAAGAGGGAACACTACATAACTCATTTATGATGTCAGCATTACCCTAAATGCAAGGTCAGACAACAAGATCACAAGAAAACATTAGGGGAATATGTCTTATTAATACAGTTGCAGATATCCTCACCAGCAACATATTAAATGATTATGTATCAAAATCAAGTGAAATTTCTCCCAAGATAATTTGTGGTGTAGACATTTGAGATATTTGGTTAAGTTTCTACTTACTATAAGATTCATAGAGGTGGAGTTTAAGTTTCCCTCTTTCATTTTCCAAAGTGTACTGAACACCTACTCCCTGTCTGATAGTCCACTGAACGCTGGTAAAAGGGAGCAACAGACGTGGTCACCATCCTAACAAAGTTTACAGTGAGGTAGGGAGGATACATATTGAAAAAATCCTCTAATGCACAACTTAGTAATTATAGTCAACAATACTGTATTATGTACTTCAAAGTTGCTCAGACTAGAGCGCAAATGTTCTCACCACAATAAAGAAATGATAATTTTGTGATGTGATAAGAGTTGTTAGCTAATGCCATGGTGGTAATCATATCACAATATATGAAATTAACAAGTTGTACATCTTAAACTTACCCAATGTTATAAAAGAATTATGTACATCTCAATTAAAAAAAATAAAAGGAAACATAAAAGACAAAGCAGCCACAAGCGTCTTGCACATAGGGTGTCTTACCCTTCTCTAGTACTCTAACCTAGCCAACCATGAGAAAAGACCTTCTTAAAATTTAGGTAAAAGATTAGAGTTACTGAATCAATAACTTGTCAAAATGGGAAACACGACGTTTACAAGGTAGTAGACATCCGGAGGCAGCCCGCAGTTGCCACTACCTCACTCAGTCTTTAACAAGGACGCCACGGAACGCCTATTCCCTCGTCCACTGGGCTTCTTTTCAGCTCACAGTACCAGCGTTCTCAGGATTCATCCGCGTTGCCTGGAACCCTGTCTGAGTACGATTACCTTGGTCTAACAAGTGTCAGTTAGTCGGCTACGCCTGCGCAGTAGGATGAGAGGTGCGAGGGGCGGGGCAAGTCGGCGGCTAGAGGCAAGCCAGAGGAACGGCAGCCGTTGTGACGCCATTTGCCTTTCGCCGATCCTCGTGTTTTGCGAATCCTGGTAGGGCTCGGTTCCATTACTGTTCGTTAGACGCGAACTACTACTGTTTCGTCCCGTGAACCCCTGGGAGGAGTAGCTGTTGCGCCAGAAAGAAGTTGGAAACGCTGCGAGGCGGCTGTGACCACGATGCCCAAAAATAAAGGTAATGTCCTGGATTCCCAGAACCACCATTTTGTTTGGCCTATTGCCAGCAGCCCTCACTCGGGATGAGGCTGCGGTTATTTTTCATTTTTTCTGTCAGCGGCTGGTCTCTCCGGACGCAAGTCGAAGCTCGAGAGACGAGCTAGGAAGTTACTGCTGTCTCCGAGTTTGGTTACTTCTGGATGGGACCAGCGCCATTTTTGTATGGTCGCCAGCATGGCAACGTGGGCTTTTACTTCTAAATAGCACCAAGCTGAGTTTGGCGCAGTAGGGGCCTGTGTGGACATTTCCCTTTGGGCCACCTGGGCTTCTCGTGTCTGGCCCTTTTGCCCTTCCCGGGAATGTCTTTCAGCAGTTTTTCACTTTCAAGGATGATTCCTACTTGCACGACAGGGATATTCTTTCGTGGGTTTCTTTATGAACAGTTCATTATTCTTGAACATACTGCTTGCTTGTAATCAGTTGGGTGAAGCCTTGGTAAGTGTTTACGTTCATTCATCTCTGGCGGTTTACTTTTCTCCAGCCCTTCACCGAGTTTAACGTTCTTTTCCGAAAGACGTGTTACATATTCGGAAAAGTTTTCAGCTTTTGTTTCCTGTAACATATATTATGGGAGTAAAAAGTTTTCTCCCTGCGGTTATTCTAAGGCAGACTATTTACAAATTATCAGACTTGAGAATTAACTCTACTTGGAACTTCCGAAACGGGACAGATAACCTAGGGAAAGCCGAAGACTTGTACAGTCATTCTTGAAAGAAATTTTGCTCCTCTTTTATAGACCTAAGGTGTTTTGTTATTTTTAATGTCCTTATAATATCTCGAAGAAAACTGTAAATAGAAACAGGAAAACGTGTTTTTTTGCAGGATATTTCAGTCCCGCAAGAAATCTTCTTTGATGATTCATCCTTGATACCCAGACCAGCTTGTATTCTCCTTTCTGCTTGACAGCTGACTCCAGGGATTTTGCTTCTTTTTCTCTTTATAGTTGTCACCACTCGCTTATCCTTAGAAGTACTTGGTCACAGTTGTGTGTCTGCCCTGTTTAGTGGAATGCTCTGTGGTTCCCAAAAAGCAACTTAGAGATCCTTTTGGTGGCAAAAGTTTTATTGCTAATTATTCTGAGAAATACTGGGGGTGTCTTTCTGACCTGATATTAGAAAAGTTAGAAAAGGCTTATGGTTTTCTACTGACCTGTGTAATTCTTGTTTACTTCGCAGATGATAACTAGACCATTTCAATAGATATCTTGTTCCCACCTTTATTTCTAGTGATGAGATTGCAGATTCCCTCAGGCTATATAGTCTAAAGGGAAAAGTATCTGTTCTGTGGACATTGCATTATTACAACTTGGCACTTACTAGGTGTCCAGTGAATTTTTGTTGATATTACCTCCCTATGCCTGACTCCATCCTTAGATAAATAATAGGTTCCCACTTAGTTCTGTAGGACTTTTAAACTAAATGATGCCTAGGAAAGATCCCATGGAGAGAATATCTCCAGAACACAGCTGATTAGTTTAAGGAAGAGATTTGTGAATTTTGGTTTAGGTTTTAGAAAGAAAGCAAGATAAAATGTTAGAATACACATTGTTGTATATGCTGAATTCTAGTGTCATTCTTTCCAAAGAGAATTTACTACTGGATTCTACTACACGATGGTAAAATAGGGGGGTAACTCGAGTATGGTTAATTCAGAAAAATTGATAACAAATCACTTTTATATTTGAGGCACACCAAAAAGTATAGTTAGTTTAACAAACTCCTGGAAATTATACTTCTGAACTTAAGAACTATTCAGTTAAAGCCCTCTATGTACCTCTCCTTAATCTCCTCTCTTCTTCTCTTTCTGGAGGTCCTCACCATCCTGAATTTGATGTTTTCAATCCGTGTTTGTAAAACGAATCCTGTTTTCTAGGTTACTTACTTTAGGGGTACTTTTAAGACTCCTGAGTTTTATGAGGTGAGATTTACTAATGTAGATATAAAACTCTTGCTGTTTTTCTTCATTTGAAAATCTAAAAGCCCTGTGAATACAATCTTGGTGAGGGTTATCCAAGTAAGGAAGTAAATTACTGTGGGACATATGTTGAATAACTTTTGCTTTAGGCTCATTCTCATTCAGCTTTTTTACTTTAGAAATTTTAGAAACCCATCCTCAAATCAGGAAAAAGGGCATTTCTAGCCCAGTCATCATTTGGGGTAAGATGCTCCTGTACTTTGAGGACATTGCCACATATGAATTTTAGATTGCTCTTCCTTTAGAAATATGTGGACTACTCTGGGTTTGTTCATTTGAAAAACTGCCAAACACTGGTAGAAAACTCTGTAAGCAAAGCATAAGTATGTTCCTTATCCTTAGAGAGCTTACAGTGTAGTTTGAAGTTCTGGCATGATCAATGGCTTGAATTATAGAACATTTCCCTTTCTAGGACGTTAGTTTTGATATGTCCTAAGAATACGTAAGATAGTGAATCTAGATGGGTCAAGAAATTATGGAGGCCCACCTACCTTTACCATAGCACAAAGCACTGTGAGACTGCCCGAGGAAGGAGAGGATGCATTCAGGAAATAGATGTCTATCTTTACAGTGGCCTGGTGCACATTTTTAGTTCTATTTAAAATGTGAACTTTTTGTTTCAGATTCTTCCCATGGATTCCTTATTACCACTCATCCTTTCTCCCACATATTAGAAATAACTACTCTTGTGGTTTTGGTTCTCGAATGGGAATAAAATGTAATGGAGAATTACCCTAATTCCTTGATTATTTAATAGAAAGTCTCACAAGGAAGTAGAAAGTTAATACTGTATTCAGATACATTCAAGTTTAGCAAAAGCAAAAGTTCAAATATATGGTTACGATTGTAAATCTGTAGTGTGGTGTGGTTGTGGCAGAAGGCTGGATAATATTCCTTCTTTGCTGAAGGGGGTGGAAATTAGTATAGCTCATCAAAAGCCTGAGGAGATGGATACATAATCTTTAACCCAGAAATTCTGCTTCTGTAAATTTATCCCATGCAAGTTGTCTGTAGAATAATCTTCAATTCAGCGTTATTTAATAGTGAAACATTAGAAGTAACCAAAATAAGGGATTAAATGTACTCTGACCACAGGAAGCTTCAGCCAAGTCTTGGGTTATTGACAAGAAAAAACATTTAGGACAATTTATTATAAGGTTGGATTAAAATACGTTATGGAAGAGAATATAGGGGATCCTGTCTTTACTTGGAAAGCATAGAAATTAAAATGTTAATAGTTATCTCTGGTAATAGAAATTTTCTTTTGTATACTTTTATTTAAGATATACTTTTAAGTCAGAAAAATTCAAATACAGATGTTTGAAGAAGGAGAGGGGATTGATAATATGTTAATCTGATAAAGGACTAAAAGGGGCCCTTTGATAAATTACAGGTGTAAGTGATTACCAAACCACATTAGGTAAATTTGTGTTTCAGTTATTTTATTGAGGTCATAGTAGTTTATAACGTCATAATTTCTGATGTTCATTATTATTTATCCATTTCTGTATAGACTGCATCGTGCTCACCACCGGTTGTCTAATTTTTATGTCACTATGAGTATGTGCCGGTTCACTCCTTTTGCCTCTGGTCAGCCCCCTTTCCTTCTGATAACCACTAATCTGTTGTCTTTACCCATGTGTTTGTTTATCTTCCACATATGAGTGAAATCACGCAGTATTTGTCTTTCGCTCTCTGGCTTATTTCTAAGCTTAACATCATACCCTCAAGGTCCATCTGTGTTGTTGCAAATGTGGCGATTTTGTCTTTTTTTGACAGGTATTCCTGAGTAGTATTCCATTGTGTATATATAACAGGTCTTTATCCATTCATCCATAAAAGGGCACTTGGCTTGCTTCCGTGTCTTGGTTGTTGTGAATAATGTTGCAGTGAACATAGGGGTGCATAAATCTCTTTGGATTATTGATTTCAAGTTCTTTGGATAAACATCCAGTAGAGGGATAGCTGGATTGTATAATGTTTCTATTTTTAATTTTTTGAGAAATCTCCACACTGTTTTCCGTAGTGGCTGCACCAGTTTGCATTCCTTTTGGCAGTTTATGAGAGTTCATTTTTCTCAACGTCTTCAACATTTATTACTTTTGTCTTGGTATTTATAACCATTCTGACCTGTGAAAGGTGATATCTCATTGTAATTATTTGCATTTTTTGAATAATTAGTGATGTTGAACAACTTTTCATGTATCTGTTTGCCATCGTTTATCTCTTCTTCGGAAAAATGTTCATATTCTTTGCCCATTTTTTGATTGAGTTGTTTTTGTGTTGTTCAGTTGTATGAGTTCTTGATATATTTTGGAAATTAACCCCTTGTCGGATGTATGATTTGCAGATATTTTCTCCTAGTTAGCAAGTTGTCTTTTCCTTTTGTTGATGGTTTTCTTTGCCTTGCAGAAACTTTGTACTGTGATGTAGTCCCATTTGTTAATTTTTCTTGTGCTTCCCTTGCCTGAGTAGACATGGTATCCAAAAAATACTTTTAAGACCGATATCAAAGGACGTACTGCCTATACTTTCTTCTGGGAGTTTTATGGTTTCAGGTCTTACATTCAAGTCTTTAACCCATTTTGAGTTAATTTTTGTGTATGGTGCAAGATAATGGTCTACTTTCAGTCTTTTGCATGTGGCTGTCCAGTTTTCCCAACTCCATTTGTTAAACAGACTGTCCTTTCTCCATTATATGTTCTTGGCTCCTTTGTCGAAGATTATCTGTTCATAGATGTGTGGTTTTATTAATGGGCTTTCAATTCTGTTCCATTGATCTGTGTGTCTGTTTTGTGCCAATACCATGCTGTTTTGATTACTATAGCTGTGTAGTATGTTTTGAAGTCAGGGATTGTGATACCTCCAGCTTTGTTCTTTTTTCTCAGGATTGCTTTGACTGTTCAAGGTCTTTTGTTGTTCATATAAATTTTAGGATTCTTTGTTCTATTTCTGGGAAGACTGGGGTATTGATTGGGATTGTATTGAATCTCTTTATTGCTTTAGGTAATATGGACTTTTTTTTTTTGATGTTAATTTATTTATTTTATTGATGTCATAATAGTTGATAACATTGTGAGATTTCAGTTGTACATTGTTATTTGTCAGTTACCATATAAATTCACTTCTTCACCCCTTGTGCCCATCCCCTAACCCTCTTCCCTCTGGTAACCACCAAACTGTTCTCTCTGTCCCTGTGTTACTTTATCTTGCACCTGTAAGTGAAGTCATACGGTGTTTGTCATTGTCTGTCTGGCTTATTTCACTTAACAAAATACCCTCCAATTCCATCCATGTTCTTGCAAATGGGACACTTTTGTCTTTTTTTATGGCTGAGTAGGGCTGGTCATATGGATATTTTAACTATGTTTATTCTTCCAATCCATGAACATGGAATATATTTCAATTTCTTTATATCCTTTTCAGTTTCCTTCAGAAATGCTAATAGTTTTCAGTGTTTAGGTCTTTCACCTCTTTGGTTAAATTTATTCCTAGATATTTTATTATTTTTGTTGTGATTCTAAATGGATTATATTCTTCATTTCTCTTTCTGCTAATTATTAGTGTATAGAAAGGCGAGTGATTTTTGTAAATTGATTTTGATCCTCCTAGTTGGCTGTAGTTGTTGATTATTTCTGGTTTTTTGATGGATTCTTCAGGGTTTTCTATATACAGAATCATGTCATCCACAAACAGCAAGAGTTTCATTTCTTCCTTTCCAATTTGGACTTCTTTTTCTTGCCTAATAGCTGTGGCCGGAACCTCCAGTATGATGTTAAATAGGAGTAGCAAGAGTGGGCAGCTTTGTCATGTTCTTGTTCTCAGAGGGATGGCCTTTAGTTTTTCACCATTAAGTTTGATGTTAACTGTGGGTTTGTCATATATGGCCTTCATTATGTTGATGTAGTTTTCTTCTATACCCATTTTATTGAGAGTTTTTTTTTTTCCATGAATGGATGTTGGATCTTGTTAGAAGCTTTCTCTGCATCTATTGAGATGATGATGTGATTTTTATTTCTCATTTTGTTCATGTGGTGTGTCACCTTGATTTGCAGATGGTGAACCATTCCTGCATCCCTGATGTAAATCCCACTGGATCATGGTGTATGATCCTTTTAATGTGTTGCTGTATTCGGTGTGCCAATATTTTGTTGAATATTTTTGCATGTATGTTCATCAGAGATATTGGCTTGTAATTTTCCTTCTTTGTACGGTCCTTGCGTGGTTTTGCTATCAGGATGATGTTGGTGGTGGGACTGTATTGCTATGAGTTTCCCTCATAACGCCTTTTGCTGCATCCCGTAAGACTTGGTATTATGTATTTTCATTTTCATTTGTCTCTAGGTATTTTTTAATTACTCCTTTGATTTTTTTGTTGATCCAGTGGTTGTTTGTTAGTATGTTGTTTAGTCTCCACATATTTGTGACTTTCCCAGATTTTTTCTTGTAGTTGATTTCTAGTTTCATACCCTTGTGGTGGGAAAAGAGGCTTGATATGATTTCAGTCTTCTTAAATTTATTGAGGCACGCTATGTTTCCCAACATATGGTCTGTCTTTGAGAATGTTCCATGTGTACTTGAAAAGACTGTGTATCCTGCTGTTTTTGGATAGACCGCTCTCTGTATATGTATTAAATCCATCTCATCAAGTGTTCGTTTAAATTTGCTGTTTCCTTCTTGACTTTCTGTCTGGATGATCTATCCATTGATGTAAGTGGGGTGTTGAGATCCCCTGCTATTATTGTGTTGCTGTTAATTGTTCCCTTTAGGTCTGTTAATGGTTACTTTATATACTTTGGTGCCCCTGTGGGTGCAAATATAGTCATAAGTGTTATGTTCTTTTGGTGGAAAGTCCTTTATATCGTTATATTCTGGCCCTCTTTGTCCCTCCTTGTCTTTTTTATCCCAAAGTTTGCTTTGTCTGATAGAAGTATGGCCACACCTGCTTTCTTTTGTTTGCCATTTGTTTGGATTGTCCTCTTCCATCCCTTAAGTCTGAGCCTATGTTTGTGTTTACAGCTGACATGTGTTTCCTTGAGGCAGCATGTTGTTGGGTCTTTTTTTTTATTATTATTATTTTTTGGTCAGAAGGATTTGCCCCGAGCCAACATCTGTTGCCAGTCCTCTTTTTGCCGAGGGAGAATGCCCTGGGCTAACATCTGTGCTCATCTTCCTCTACTTTAATATGTGAAATGCCTGCCATAGCATGGCTTGGTAAGTGGTTCATAGGTCCACGCCCGGGATCCGAACCTGGGACCACCAACGCGAGAGTCAAACTTAACAACTATGCCACCAGGCCATCCTCATGTTGGGTCTTGTTTTTTAATCCATCCAGCTACTCTATCTTTTGATTAGAGAATCAAGTCCATTTACGTTTAGAGTGATTATTGGTATATCAGGGCTTAATACTGCCATATTATATTTTGTTTTTTGGTGGTTCTGTGTTTCCACTGTTTCCATTCTGTTGTATTTCTGACTGCCATTTCAGTTTGGTGAGTTTGGTGGTTTTTCTCAGTTTTCTCTTTTTAAATGAATTGTGACCTTGCTCTGACTTCTTGTTTAGTGGTTACCGTGAGGTTTGTATAAAAGATCGGGTAGATGAGATAATCCATTTTCTGATAGCCTGTTATCTCTGTTAGCCTATGCAGGTTCTGTCCCTTTGCTCTTCTCCTTCTGAGTTATTGTTGTTACAAATTATTCTGTTTCATGTTGTGAGTTTGTGACTAAGTTGAAATGTTTATGGTTACTTTTGATGCTTTGCTTCTCTTTATCTTTTAAGTTATCATTAAAGTATTTGCTACGCTATTCTGAATTGGGCTGCAGTTTTCTGATTTTTGTCAATTTATGTCCTTGCTCAAAGCTTTGTAGACCTTTGCCTTTTTGTTTCAGGTATGAGGACATCCTTGATTGTTTCTTGTAGGGGAAATCTAGTGGTGATGAACTTCCTCCACTTTTGTTTATCTGGGAAAGCTTTTATTTCTCCATCATATCTGAAGGGTAGTTTTGCTGGATAGAGTATTCTTGGGTGAAAGTTTTTGTCTTTCAGTGTTTTAACTATATCATTCCTTTCTCTCCTATCCTGGATGGTTTCTGGTGAGAAATCTGCTGAAAGCCTGATAGAGATTCTTTTGTAGATTCTGCCTTGCTGCCCTTAGTATTTTTTCTTTGTTTATGACTTTTGCCAGCGTTAATATTTTATGCCTTGGAGCTCTTTTAGCATTGATGTAATTAGGAGTTCTGTTGGCTTCATGGATTTGTAAGTCCTGTTCCTTCCCCAGGTTTGCGAAGTTCTCAATTCTTGTTCCTTTGAACAAGCTCTCTGCTCCTTCCTCCCCCACTTCTCCCTCTGGAATACCTATAATCTTTATGTTGCCTTTCCTAATTGAGTTGGATATTTTTCAAAGAATTCCTTCATTTGTTTTAAATCTTAGTTGTCGCTCCTCCTTCACCTGAAGCATTTCTATATTTCTATACTCAAATCACTGATTCTTTCCTCCATAAGGTAAGCTGTGTTTTTTAAAGATTCTAGATTATTTTTTCTCATTAATTGTATTCTTCATGTTCACAATTTCTGCTTTTTTTTTAATAGGCCTCAGTATCTTTAATGAAGTATTCCTTCTTATTAATTTTATTTGTGAGCTCATTGAACTCTTTGTCAGTTGTTTTGTAACTTGTTGAATTTCTTTAATCACAGCTATTTTGAATTCTCTGTCATTTAGATTATAATCTTTGACTTTAGGATTGGTTTCTGAAGATTTGTCATTTTCCTTCTGCTCTGAATTGTTACTCTAGTTTCTCATAGTGTTTGATGAACTAATCCTTTGCCAGCACATTTGTGGTAGTATCAGGTGTCGGATTCCACTTGCTACCGCTTGGGGAAGCAAGAGCTGAGCTTCTGATTCCACCCTGTGCTGGAAGTTCTGTGGCATGGTGGGTGCTCCCATTGGCTGAGAATGCGTTCACACTCAGGCTCTGGGCTCCACTGCCTCTTACAATGGTGCTGAGGTGTGTTCCCTCTTGTGGGGCTGCAGCAGCACTATGGGTGCTCCCACCAGCCAGGAAAGTGTTCATGCTTGCGTGCAGATCTTGCATCACCTCTTCTTAAGTTGCACTGGCTTTTATGCTTGGTGGGAACGTCTTCTTCCTGGGGTCTAAGCTGGGGCCACTTATGGGGACCACAGTTGCACGGTGGGTGCTCCTGCTGGCCAGGAAAATGTTAGTGCGTGGGTTCAGGACTGCCACTGCCTCTTGTTACAGTCATGCCGAGGTGTGTTCTCTCTTGTGGGGCCTCGTTGACACTATGGGTATTCCCAATGGGTGGAGAAGCGTTTCTGCACACTCACAGGTCTGCTGGGAAAAGGTAGGAGAGTGCACACCTTTCTCTACTACTTCCTGAGGGTTTAGTTTATCCACCTTCAGATGTTTAGCTGCATAGTTCTCTCAGGTGTCCTGATGTACTCTGTGGGTAAGCTCCACTGGTCAAGGAATGTCCATTTAGGTGTGGTTCAAAGAGTGAGAGAAAGGGAACAGCTCACTCCACCGTGTTGCTGATGTCACTCCTAGGTAAATTTTTTAAAATCTTAATTAGAGTTTTGTTAATGTTGTAGTGCTATTTAAATGATAATATTTTTTCAGTGATTTTATAAAGTTTATAAGCCTTATTTACCTTGTTGCATAGTTTGTAAAATATTATACAAATTAGTATACTTATATATTTTTAAAAATTTTTAATTAGGTAAAGGAGGTAAAAACAGGCGCAGGGGTAAGAATGAGAATGAATCTGAAAAAAGAGAATTGGTGTTTAAAGAGGATGGGCAAGGTAAGACTTTGTTAACATCTTTTTTTAATTTGAATTTCAGTTTTTAACCTAAAAGAGATTTTAGTCATAATCCTGAGCATTTGTTCTCTTGTCTCCATTTAGCTTTTCCTGCTCTATAGCCTCGTACAGTTCTCCAGAATTTGCTTGTTAAATAATCAGTTATATGCTAGGTCTGGATAGAGAATTAATTGGTGGCATTTCTGTAAACATAAGTTTCATTCTTTTGCATGGAAGAGCATGGTATAACTGAGAGTGAATTTTAGGGTTTAGAGCACATTAAACCTGAAACGCTATCATGGAAAATTTCATACTCTAGTGTAGTAGTGAGTAGTGTTAAATAGTAAACCCTGGATGTTTGTGAGGAATACATCCCAAGATGTGTTGGGCCACCAGCACATAATCATAAAATGTAATTACGAACTGAATAATTGACTAAACCTGATGGATTAGGTAAGTGCAGACCAAGATAGAAAAAATGAATAAAATAAATTGGTGTACTTGCTTTCTCCTCGTTAAAAAAAAATAATTTTAAACCTACAAAGTTGGAATATGAGTACAACAAACTCTCACCTTTTCTTTACCTAGATTCACTAACTTTGAACATTTTTTCTTAGACTTTCTTTTTTTTTTGTATATGTGTATATATATTTTTTCCTAATATTTTAAACTTTCTTACAGGCATGCTGTTACATACAGTTACAGATTTCAGCCTTTAGTATTTCAGCATATATCTCCTAAGAACAGAGTCTTTCTCTTTCATAGCTACAGTAGAAGTATCATAAGAAATGTAACTTTATACTGCTATCTAGTATTCTCCTCTTCCCTTTGGTAACTACTTAGCCATATATGGCTATTTAAATGAACTCAAATTCAAATTTTGAGCTACTGATTACCAGATTGTTAAAGTCAAATATATAGTGTTCGCATCAAAAGAGAAAAGTTCTGTTGGATAGTGCTGATCTAGTGTATAATACAGATTATTCACGTTTCTTCAGTTGTTTCAGTAATTTCCAGCAGTGTATAACAAAACCGTATGCTTTATTCATGCCATACACGCAAGGTGCTAGAAAGTCAATGTTTTTATTAATTGTACAAAACATATTTTTTGATTAAAGACTATCACTTATTTTTCATCTTTCTCACTTCCATTAGAAATTAGTTTTCAGGGCCAATTTTCTATTTTCTCCTTATTTTCTTTTTTTTCTTTTTTCCCATGTTGAGGAAGTACTGAGTGGTAAATTAGGCTCATTGGCTGTTGTAAAAGGGCCTGTCTGTCACATATCAACCCCACAGTGTAGATCCAGTTTATATTTTGGTATAATTATAAATTAGTCCAGGCTCTCCTTGGGATTAGTCCTTAATCCATATTTCAGTAGTGTGATGATTTTGTAGTAATTATGTGTTTCCCTCTTCTCCCTCCCACTTCTGCCTTTGTCATTTAAATTAGAAGAGACTGCCCTGTGCTTCCTGATGCTTGTATTTTATCAGTGTTTTCTAGTGGCAGTGGAATTAGGTGGCCTCTTGAGGACATTGAAAATGTTTTAATTAAATGTTTGACATTTTATCTTGGAACGTTATCCTTGTTAAGAACTTTAGAATAACCACCAAGGTATTCTAAAGTAAACAAAAGTTTATTAATAATTAACCTTCTATTTTTTGCCAGTAAAGTTTCTGAGGGAAAGGAGTGGCAAAATGGGGCTAGTATCCAAATGTGAGAGACTGGAGGCCAGGCTTATAGTGTACATTTTAGAATGAGCCGCTGTGATGACTGAAAGTAGAGCATACAATCATGAAGACAGGAGTAAAGTCTAATTTACTCAACATGAGTAGATAATTAAAACATTCCTAGTAACAAGAGGTAGCCTGTCATGAAAATGATGTTTGTGACCTTGGACAAATTACTTGACTTCTGTAGGCTTTTATTTTCTCTTAAGAGGATGAAGTATATAGGCATATCTGGAAGAGGCTGTGGGAAGTGTGACGGATGATGAGTTCTCTGGTTTTCTTGGATAAAATGAGAATATATGTCACTTTCAGAGAGTTTTCTCACAGTAGAATACATAAGCTTTTTGCTGATCAAGTCTTGTTATTTTTAAAAAAATTAGTGTGAACTAAATTTAGTAGTAAAAATAGAAGTTATCAACTATGTGCTAGTTCCAATTCTTAGATTTTAACCAAAATTAAACAGTGTCTCATACTCTTATTTTCTGCCCCCTCAGAGTATGCTCAGGTAATTAAAATGTTGGGAAATGGACGATTAGAAGCTATGTGTTTTGATGGCGTGAAGAGGTTATGTCATATCAGAGGAAAATTGAGAAAAAAGGTAGGTATGGAGATTTGTTTTACTTTAATACAAAATTTGCTTTTTGAGGGGCTGGCCCAATGGTGTAGTGGTTAAGTTTTCATACTCCGCCTTGGCAGCCCGGGGGTCGCAGGTGTGGATCCCTGGCACAGACCTACACATCTCTTGTCAAGCCATACTGTGGCAGGCGTCCCACCCATAAAGTAGAGGAAGATTGGCACAGATGTTAGGCCAGGGCCAATCTTCCTCAGAAGAAGAGGAGGATTGGCAGCAGATGTTAGCTCAGAGCTAGTCTTTCTCAACAACAAAAAAAATTGCTTTTTGGGAGAAGGGCTCTGCTTTAGATATATATGGGCCAAGTAACTCATATTTGTAAGTTCTCGAAGACTTTAAAGAATAGTGACTTATGTGACAATATGAAAAAGTAAAATAAGAAGATCTTTGATAATAAATTAAGAGAAGATTTTATTTGCGGAGAGCTGTTTGCTTCGACTATATTGTATTTCTGCCAGACATGTTTACTCTGAATATAATTTTGAAGAAACAATCAGACGGATCCAGTCTACAAAACAAATGGCTGGCACTATTAAAAAATTGTTCTACTATGAAAGAAAGAAAAAAAGCTAGAGAATTGTTTTAAGATTAAAGGAGACCAAAGAGACTTCTAATTAAATATAATAAGTATTCATTCTGTAATTAGATTTTGATTTGGGGGAAACAGCTGTTTATGATATTAGGAAAATCTGCAATTGGGGTATGGTAGATAATAGTGTTTAGTTCCTCATCACAAGAGTTCAGGCAGATTTATTAATCTTGTTGGATAAAAGTTCTTTCAACTCTGATTTTATGATTTGAAAATTTTTTTGCTCTGTTAATCCATTTTTTTTCAAATTAATGGTAGTTTTTGGGCCTGTATTTATTTAGAATGGTCACTAGATGGCTATGTTTTTGTAGATGGCTGGTTTTCATATATTTTGAGTAATTAAATATTGTAGGAGTGGTTTGTGATCAATTGCATGATGAGTGATCATTTCCTTGCCATTTTTAAACTCTCAAGTAGTTGAGATAAAATTTTTACTTATTTTTAACATCCTAATGTGGAAATTTGAAAGACACTCAACTTCTACGGTTTTTTTCCCTGGTATACTATAACCGTACGTAACTAGACTCTCTCTTTTCATATGTATATAAATACACCCATACATACCTATATACGTATATATACATACACACACAGAGTGTGGTATGTACTATAGTTTTTCCCTAGTTCTTAATAGATACTTTTTTCACCCTGGGTGAATAATACTAATTTTTGTGGGAAGAATGGTTTAACATTACTCTATTGTTTGTTTTTACTTAAAATATAATATGCAGTAAGTTTTCTTTTTTAGGTTTGGATAAATACCTCAGATATTATATTGGTTGGTCTGCGAGACTATCAGGTAACAGTTACATTTAAACTTGTATTGTGTTCTTGTATTTAATAAGTAATGAATGTTTAGAACACTATAAACATATTTGACTAGTTCTAACCAGTTAATGTCTTTCACCATTCTGTCATCAAAATTTGTTAAAGTCCAGTTGTGTTCAAGATTATAATATTTGTCTAATTAGCAGTAATTCCAACAGTTGGTTAATGATATGTGTATTTTGTGGAAAGACTGTGGTTGGCTCAATGTTGTTTTTTATTATTTGTTTCTATTTTAAATATAATATGCAGTAAATCTTTTACAAGTTTGGATAAATATCACAGATGATTCTGTCACCATTCAAAGGCCAGTTGTATTCTAGGCTAGGTATTCCTAGCGTAGGTATTGTGCTAGGTGTTCCAAGAACTGTGGTTTTCCAATACCAGTATGTGAAATATTATTGGGCAAGGCTGACATTTCCACTATGCTATGGTAAAATGAGAAGATACCCAGGTATTGTATGGTGTTTTTCAGGAAGCTAAGTTGTCTGTTTTTCTTTTCAAATATATTTTCTAAATTACCTTTTTTGAAATGAGAGCAATAGTATGTGGTTGTGGTTTTTAGTAGTGTTCTTACCTATAAAAACAATTTAGTAATGTTAACATGTTGAGGTCACATCAACGTTTTTTTTCACTTAAAATTTTTTTTTTTTTTTTTTTTTTTGTGAGGAAGATCAGCCCTGAGCTAACGTCTGATGCCAATCCTCCTCTTTTTTTCTGAGGAAGCTTGGCCCTGAGCTAACAACTGTGCCCATCTTCCTCCACTTTATATGGGACGCTGCCACGCATGGCTTGCCAAGCAGTGTGTCAGTGCGCTCCCGGGATCTGAACCGGCGAACTCCAGGCTGCCGCAGCGGAGCGCTCGCATGTAACTGCTTGCGCCACCAGGCCTGCCCCCCAAATTTTTTTTTTAACTTTTAAAATTTAAAGGTCTCAAAATACGAGTATGGGTAACCACTCTTCTAGAGGATGCAGCTGAATAAGTCAAGCTTTCTGTTCTCCAAAGGTTTACAGTCTGATAGTGGAATGATAAGACATGCACTCAGTAGTTATAGTACAAACTGTTGTACATGCTATGAATTTGAATTTAGCACTTAGAGAAGAACATAATAGTCGCCGTCTGTGATGTCAGTACTTTACACACGTTGTGAGTCAGTAGTCCATTTTCTTTCTGTCTGTTGTAACTCATCCCCTGTGTTTACGTACCCTGTGAGTGAAGTATCACTGTTTATTTTTATTCTGTTATTAGGTGGAGTTTTCTATAGATATCTCTTAGGTCTAGTTGGTTCATAATGTTTCAGTTTTCTGTTTCCTTGTTCGTCTCTTGTATAATTGTTCTAGTCATTATTGGAAAAGGCATACTGAAGTCAGTGATTGTACTTTTCATCTCCAGAATTTCCATTTTTCAAAATAATCTGTATCTCTGTTGATTTTTTTCTGTTTAGTAAGACTTCTTTGTCATAATTTCTTGAGTATTTTTAGACATTTTTTTTTTTCAGTTTTTTAAACATATTTATAATAGCTGGTGTAAAGTCTTTGTTTGCCAAGTCCAACTTTTGGGCTTTCTCAGAAATGGTTTGTATTGACTGCTTTTTTCCCTGTATGTGGGCTATACATTCTTGTTTCTTTGTGGGTCTCATAAATTTTTCATTGAAAACTAGAAATTGCAAATATAATGTGGCAAGACTGCAAATGAGATTCACTCTCCCAGGGTTTGTTATTGCTGCTGTTTGTTCGTTTAGTGACTTTTTTTAACTACTTTTGTATGGTCAGTATTTTTCTTATGTGTGGCCATTGAATGCTTGGTTAGCTTAATGGACAGCTCATGTTTGGAGTGAGATTTCATTAAAACCAGTAAGCCTCCCAACCTTTGCATATTGGACACTGTGCCTGGTGGGGCATACCTTCAATACTCGTCAGGCAATTGACAGCTCTACCTTAGTCTTCATTTCATGCTTGTGCAGAGTCTCAAGATCAGTCACAGGTGGGTGAGTCGGGCTTTCCCAGGTCTTTTCTGAGCGTGTGCACAGCTGTGGCCATGTATTGACCGTCTAGATTCTTAGGAATATGGTGCACATTTCAAATATTTTATGAACATCTCATCCCAAAGCTTTTCTAGTGAAGTTTTTTGGTCAAGGTCCTGTTTGCCTCAGCTCTTACCACTTAAAGCCATTGCAGTGTTTAAAAATTGCCACAGATTATTTTGATAAAAGCCCTATGGGAAAAAAATATTAATAGTGAATAAGCTCTTAAAAAGGTAAAATAAAGAAAACCTCTATAAGTAGGAGTTTCTAGGAACTGCCAGGCTGTTCTCGGTAAGTGGTGTCTTGAAGTGTCTTCAGACGTGTTCTTCCCCTCCAGTGGCTACTAGAGTGCTGGTTTTCATGGCTGCGCAGAACTGGGGTAAAGGAATGGGAATGGAGCAAGGTAAAACATTGCAAAACTTTTTCTTACTGAGATTTAGCCACTTTTTAAAAATAAATGCTTGGATTATTGCAAGTGTTTGATTAATTTCTAGAGTTCTGATAAAACTGATATGACAGTTTTTGCCACTGTTCTCTTGGTTTTATGAAGGAGTGAATTTTAGGAAATTTTAAGCCACCATTCCTGCCAATATCACTGCTCTTTGTATCTTTTTTTTTTCCCCCCTAGCTTTAATGAGAGATAATTTATATGTAAAATTGTGTAGTTTAAGATGTACAGTGTAATGATATGATACATTTATATGTTGCAAATGATTTCTATGGTAGTTGTGTTTTTAGTTTTTTGAGGAACTTCTATTTTGTTTTCAGTAGTGGCTGTACCAATTTATTTTCCAGCAGTGCACAGGGCTTCCATTTTCTCTACATTCTTGCCAGGCTTTGTTATCTCTTATCTTTTTGACAGTAGGCATTCTAACAGTTATGAGGTGATATTTCATTGTGGTCTTTGATTTGCATTTCTCTGATTGTTAGTGATGTTGAGCACCTTTTCACGTAGCTGTTGGCCATTAGGATGTGTTTGGAAAATGTCTGTTCAGGTCCTTTGCCCACTATTCTTTTTTTTTTGATGAGGAAGATTGGCCCTGAGCTGTTGCCAGTCCTCCTCTTTCTGCTTGAGGAAGATGGTCCATGAGCTAACATCTGTGCCCATCTTCCTCTGTTTTATATGAGAGTCCCCTCCACAGCATGGCTTGATGAGCAGTGTGTAGGTCTGCGCTGGGATCTGGACCTGTGAACCCTTCGCCGCCAAAGCGGAGTGCGTGAACCTAACTACTATGCCACTGAGCTGGCCCCAATTTTGGCCACTTTTTCATTGAATCACATTATTTGTTTTTTTGCTATTGAGTTGTATGAGTTCCTTATATTTTTTGCAATATTAATTCCTTATCAGATACATGGTTTGCAAATATTTTCTATTTCTTATGTTGTCTTTTCAGTTTGTATTGATTGTTTCTTTTGCTGTGCAGAAGCTTTTTAGTTTGATGTAGTTTCATTTGTTGATTTTTGCTTTTGTTGCTTGTGCTTTTGGTGTCATATCCAAAAAATAATGCTAAGATCCATGTCAGGCAGCTTTTTTCCCTGTGTTTTTTTCAGTAGTGTTATGGTTTCAGGTCTTTTGTTTAAGTCTTTGATCCATTTTGAGTTAATTTTTCTGAGTGGTGTAAGAAAGGGATCTAATTTCATTTTTCTGCATATGAATATCAGTTTTCCTAACACCATTTATTGAAGAGACTGTCCTTTTCTAGTCGAGTTCTTGGTTCCCTTGACAGATATTAGTTGACCATAATTTATATGTGAAGATTTATTTCTAGGTTCTCGATTCTGTTCCATTAGTCTTTGTATCTGTTTTAATGCCAGTACTATACAGTTTTGATTACTATACTTTTGTAGTGTAGTTTGAAATTGAAAATGTGATGCCTCCAGCTTTGTTCTTTCTCAGGATCTCTGTGGCTATTTGGAGTCTTTGTGGTTGCATATGAATTTTAGGATTTTTCTGTTTCTCTGAAAAATGCCTTTGGAATTTTACTAGGAATTACCTTGAATCTGATTGCTTTGAGTAGTGTGGACACTTCAACAATATTATTCCAGTTCAAGAATACAAGCTGTCTTTCCATTTATTTGTGTCTTTCATCAGTGTCTAATAGTTTTCAGTATGTAGATCTTCCACCTCCTTGGTTAAATTTATTCCTAAGTATTTTGTTTTTGATGCTATTATAAAGGAGATTGTTGCCTTAATTTCTTTTTCGTATAGTTCATTGCTCATGTATAGAGACACAGCTAAGTTTTGTGTGTTGATTTTGTATCCTGAAACTCTACTAAATTTGTTTCTTCGTATCTGTTTTTATAGACTGGATCATACATTGGTTTTCTTTTCTCTTTTCACATTCTATGGTAAAAACTTGTGTCTTTAAAAATATATCCTTTTCATGTCCATTATCTTGTTTTAACTTCATATAAACCCTAAAAGTGGAGAGAGTAATGAATTCCGTTTCATGGACAATGAAAACATGATCGTTAAAGGGTTAATAATCTAGCATTAAAGTGATAGTCAAGACCAGCTCTTGTGATTCTTAATCTTTTGTAAATAATTCTGTACCCTTGCTACTCAAAGAGTGGTCCAAAAATTATAGCAGCATCACCTCTATCTGGAATCATGTTAGAAATGCAGGTTGTTAGCCCAATCTCATATCTGCCGAGTCAGAATCTGAATTTTAACAAATCCTTATGTATTTTGTATGCACGTTACGTTTTGAGAAGTGGTGGTTTATATCATAGTTATATACAGTTGCATCTCTGTGATCACTTTAGTTGCCTTTTTTTGGGTCTTTTATAGGTTAGTTGTAAGTATTCAGACTTTTTCTTTCCCCTCTGAGAGACTCAGATTCTTTACAATGGTGCATGTGCAGTAGTTCTCAGAGATATTTGCATCAGCAACACCCAGAAGAGCTTGTTTTTTAAATACTGATTTTTGGACTTCACCTCAGGTCTGACAATCTTCAGGAGATGTAGGTATCTTTTTAAAGCTCCACAAGCGATTCTGATAGGTAAGCCCTAAGAGCTACTGATTATAGGAAGGTATATGAATTTTCTTGAGTCATTATACCTCTTTTAGTTTTGAATTGCAGTTTTTAACCTAAAGAGGACCACTTTACAACATTTTTCTTTTTTTCCAGTTTTCTTTCTCTTGTTTTTAAAAGTGAATTATATAAATAATTTTTCTAGGCTATTAATTGTTATTCAGTCATGCATGCAAACCTCTTCGTACTTGTTTAAACTGAAGGATTTTTTATTGTAAGAATGTAGAGGGTAGGGGAAGAAAAACAGACTTTTTAACAGAACAGCGAGGGAGTATTTTCTTAATGTGTTTAATTTGAAAGTAATTGATAAAACAACTGACGATACTTTTGCATAACCGGTTTTAAAAGTTATTTGTTCGTCTCTAAGGATAACAAAGCTGATGTAATTTTAAAGTATAATGCAGATGAAGCTAGAAGTCTGAAGGCATATGGCGAGCTTCCGGAACATGGTAATGTCAAAGTTATATTTTCTTGTCTTACGGTATTATTAGTTTGTTGGTGTTCAGGTGAAGCAATTTTGATAGAGTTCTGGATTTTTACATATTATTTGCATATGTACTTACAAAATGAGTTTTGACTATGCCTATCTGTACTTCATAATATTCATACTTAGTAATAAGTAGAATTTTGTTCCCAATGTTCTTTTGGAGGGGAGTTTAAAAATTTATGAGTTTATAAAAGTTTTTAAGGGAGCCAAAAGCTCTGGACTTGTATATACTATCTGTTAAAGGAATACCTTTGTTATAGTGTTCTTTAACAATTCTCAGGTGATTGTCATTTTTCAGCTAAGCAAGGACAGCAATTATGATGCTAGTATTGGATTTTTATAGAAAACCGTGTTCAGTTCATTGTAGCATAGTGTAGTATCCTATAGGGTTGTGTTGTGTAGTTTTCTTTTTCTAACAGATTCTCCTTTTCACCAGCCCCGATAGCCTAGCGGCTAAAGTTTGGCGTGCTCTGATTCAGCGGCCTGGGTTCGGTTCATGGGCGTGGAACCACACCAGTCATCTGTTAGTGGCCATGCGGTGGCGGCGGCTCACACGAAAAAAAAAAAAACGGAGCTGGCCTAATGGTGTAGTGGTTAAGTTCACGCACTCTGCTTTGGTGGCCTGTGGTTCTCGGGTTTGGATCCCGGCTGCAGACTTGTGCACCACACGTCAAGCCATGCTGTGGCGGCATCCCACATACAAAATAGAGGAAGATGGGCACAGATATTAACCCAGGGCCAATCTTCCTCAGCAAAAAGAGGAGGATGGGCAATGGGTGTTAGCTCAGAGCCAGTCTTCTCACAAAAATAAAAAGGAAAAGAGGAAGATTGGCGACAGATGTTAGCTCAGGGCAAATCTTCCTCACGAAAACAAAAAATAAAAAAACCCAGATACTCCTTTTCTTTCTTAATGGCAAAAGAATTGCATTCTCACTGTAATAAACTTGCGTAGATTAAAATAAGTGCCTGATAACAGCAAAGAGGAAAAGTACTATTTTCTAAGCTTACATTTTTCACTTGGCAGCTATTTTATTTTGTTTGTTTTATTCCATCGCATTTTATTATGAAAATAGACGATTTTAAGCATGGAAATTCTGATGAAATTATTGGCATGATAAGAAGTGCCAAAATACCTGGGAGTCAGATCAGTACTTCCTTATGCACTTTTATTGCTTAGGAATAAGCATGATTTGACTTGGGTTTCTGACTGATTTAGTATGTCTCTTTAATAGTTGATGAACTAGCTGTTCTTATATCAGGAGAAATTTATATATGCTCAGGATAAGTTGTTAGCGTGTGGGCAAACGCATTTCGAAGCATACTTGGGAAGTGTAATAATAGCTACTAAGTTAGTGTAATTAGAGCCTGCCTGCCTTACTTATAATACTCTTTGGAACAAAATAAAAATATAGTACATATCCTCTTCGTTGTAAAGACTTAGCAGTTAATTTCTGGGGATCTTATTGTGAATTTGCTTTATGTGATGAGTTGTTCCATAGAAGTTAGGACGATTTTTCTTGTAATGAAACATTGGTTGAATTAAAATATCATTTGTAAACGTCTTCTTTTATAGTTCAGTATTTTATATCAGACCCATTCCTTTTAGTAGGCAATTCATTTAATAACATCTTGTTTATAAGAGTATATTTATTATTGTGTTTTTAGCTAAAATCAATGAAACAGATACATTTGGTCCTGGAGATGATGATGAAATCCAGTTTGATGATATTGGAGACGATGATGAAGACATTGATGATGTAAGTAGTAGTAGATGAACCTTATTGTTTTTTATTTTGCTTATGAATTGTCTACAAAGAAACCAGATCTTTCCTAACTTCCTTTAGTCTAAGAATGTTGAACAACATTTAAGTTTGAGTATTTTTTGAGACTTGCCCATGAATTTGAAATTTCACTAAATTCAAAAATCAGTCAAGCATTTTATTCTTTGAGAAACCTTATTATCCTTTGAAACATTTCTTTCTGAAAAGATCAGTAGTAACTCCAACAGTGGATACTCTGTACTAAGTTGCTTTTAAGTACAAGTGTCTACAGACATGTAGCACAGGGCTGGCCTGGTGGCGTAGTGGTTACGTGTGCGTCCTCTGCTGCGGCGCCCTTTGCACCGACGCACCGCTTGTCAAGCCATGCTGTGGTGGCATCCCATATAAAGCAGAGGAAGATGGGCATGGATGTTACAAGCCCAGGGCCAGTCTTCCTCAGCAAAAAGAGGAGGATTGGCAGATGTTAGCTCAGGGCTGATCTTCCTTACAAAAAAAAAAGGGGAGAGAGAAGCTCAAATGGGCTTTAAAAAAAAAAAAGGATAGCACAGTTTTGAAAATGTGCCTTCTCCTAAATGAAATATTAGTGTGTTAAAAGAAGAATCTTGTTTGAACTAGCTTGCTATAGCACTGAAATTACAGTATACATTCATGCACCACGTAACAACATTTTAGTCAATGATGGACTAAATATGCGATGGTAGTCTCATAAGATTAGTACCATAGAGCCTAGGTGTGTAGTACGCTACACTACCTAGGTTTGTGTAAGTGTACTGTGTGATGTTCATCCAGTGACAATATCACCTCACAAGGCATTTCTCAGAACGCATCCCCATTGTTAACCAACGCACGACTGTACTCCAAAAGCATTGTTAAAATAGAAACCTGTTGCCAGGATAGTACTGAGATTACATTATTTTGTCAGGTTTCACTGTTGGCCAAATTCTTGATTTGGAGTTGATGTGTGTTTATTTTGTGGAAAGTGGTTGCTTTTCCTAGTAAGAAAGCAGTGAGACTGACAGAGTGAAGCATGTCTCATTGCTCTGCCATTACTCTATTTAAATAAAATTCATCCTGATTTTCTTGAAATGTATATGTAAAATAATTGGGATGGTGACATGGCTTACACTTCAATCAAGCTTGAGCTTTCTTTTTTTTTTTTTTTTAAATGTGTTTCAGAAACCATAAATCCAAATAATAATGAGTGTTTGATTAAGATGAAATTTTAGAATACCTAGAGTGTTTGTTCCTGATATAGATTGTGGAGCAATTAGCAGGGCTTTTCAAAAATACAAAGGAGGTCTAAGTTGAGCACCACAAGTGGTCCTGATGCTCATGCCACGTTTGGAATCATTGATCTAGAGCAGGGATCACCAAGTCTTTCAGTCACCAACATTTTATTAAGAGCCTTTTCAGACATTCAGAGAAGTTGAAAGAATTTTAAATTTAACTGAACACCCATATACCCACCACCAAGATTATACAGTTTACATTTTTCTGTACTTGCTATGTTACATCTATTCTTTTATTCATCTATCAATTCATTTTATATTTTGATATGTTTCCTAATTATTTAGATTACTTACACGATGAGTTAAAGAAAAATTGAATAAATACCTCTACTGTAAATTTTTACTAGATTTTTTACCATGCAGTTATGAATTTTTAAACATACATATTGTTGTTAATGCCGTTGAGTTGATTCGGAATCCTAGTGATGCTGCATACAGCAGAGCAGAATGCTGCCTGGTCTTTTCGCGCCATTCTCTCACCTTCCAGTGCTATATTAATGCTCCACTGCTGTTCATGGGGTTTTTGTGGCCAGTTTTTTCAGAAGTGAGTGGCCAGGTCCTTCTTCCTAGTCTCCCTTGTCTGCAAGCTCTGCTGACCACCATGGGTGACCTGCTGGTATTTGAAATACTGGTGGCACAGCTTTCAACATCACAGCCACATGCAGCCACTACATTATGACAACCGATAGACAGATGAGTGCTGTGGTTCCCTGACTGGGAAACGAATCTGGGCCACAGTGTTGAGCCAGAGGGTTCTTGGCTACATTAATAGTTTGATGATAGAATTACAATTATTTTCTCTGGCAAGAACCTAAAATGCAACAATTGTGTTGTGCACTAAGGGCAGATCTAAACATTTTGACAGCTGAGCTGAGGTTTACTGTTAGGAATCTAGTATGCATGCATGACTATGAAGCCACAGCAGACTTTGTTCAGAAGAAGAAGAAGAGGAAAAAACCTCTCTGGGTCTGTGCCAACACTTTCTTTGGAAGTATGCTTAAGCAGGCTGGCTGGGAAAGAAACTAAAGATAATTGTGATTAAAGTAATTTGAGTTATTTTGAATATTTTTTAGGTGTTTATGTTTATTACTTGAGAACCATTTCTCTGACTCAGGAGAGTTTCTCTAGATGATTTACAGGTGTTCTAGTTTCACTCCTATGACTAAATTGTCTCAGAAGAGAATTTGGTTTAGAACCACACTTCTCTCATTCTTGAGAGATTATACGTCACCATGTCTGTTCCCACTCCCCAAATAGACGGTTTCTAATCACTAGCACAACAGGAAGGAGATGCTAAACTTCATTAGGAATAGTCTGCATAACATAACATTCTCAATGAGATCGTGAAGATTACAGGCAACAGACAAGAATTGAGAAAAATCTGGTGTGCAGACTTTTCTATGCAAACGGTTTTATTTTCCAAGTAGTCGGAGGGGGTCTTTATATGCAGTAGACTTGTATTGTATGTGAATTATTCTGTCTGTGGATCTGATACTCTTTTGACTTACAGATCTAAGTTCAACTCAGAGTTTGTGAAGATTGTTCAACAATTTGGATTTTGGCCGTCAGCTCTTAAGAAGACTAAAACTTCATTTAGCATGAATGTAGTTTCTTACGGCAGACTGATTTGTTTTTCATTGTTTTACAGTATTTATTATATTTCTTTAAAAACTGATAAAGCTGATTTAAGTGAAATGTTAAAACTTTTGATGTAGTGAAACTTAGGAGTAAAAGACCACGATATCTGCTATTAAAACAATAAAAAAGAAAGCAAGAAAAGTCTTTCCTATTTTGACTGCTTTACTTTCAGTTAATGGATGTTTTGAATATATAGCCTTATAATCATAGACTGTGATAAGCCCTAGTTCCACCTAGTCTGTTTACAGAGTCTTTCTTTATGTTCTAGTTACCTAGCTGTTCTCTTGAGATATTTGATAAAAATTTAAAGAAGGCGGAAATGTGCATTTGAAGTCAATGGGCTATTTTCATATTTATGCAGTCATATGTATTTTTATACTAAGTTTGATAACTTACAGATTCTTCTTATCATTTTACATTGCCACCATCGTAAGAAGGGCATTTCCAAAATTCAGTTTTTACAACATGGCTGTGAGTAGCAGTTTTGAATTTCTAAGATTATTAGTTGCAAAAATTCAGTGCTAGGTAATACGCAGTTTTCTTAACACTGGTATTATTGATATATTAGTTGACGGTGTTGTTACTTAACATTTATAGAAAATTTCTCAAACAAGACAGCTTTTAATGGTAAAATAAGTAGAATGTTTTTTCCTATACAAAGTAGGTTGTGTTAAAATGTCATTTTATTGTCAAAAGTCATATACATTGTAACCCATAGTTTTGGGCTTTAGGAACAATTAAATTGCAATGTATAAATGCAAAACTAATTTCATGATGAATTCTATAAACCTTTCTTAACCTACCCCTTAGCTAGGGTAAGGGAAAGGAAGGAACCACAGCTAAGAGATATAAATAAAATGTCACACTGAGTATATTTTGGCCTTACTTTGTGTCACTAGTGCTATTTTATTCTGTGTACCAATTTTTTGTGTATGTCTTGCCAGGAATTTAGATCATAACCTTCCTTTTTAATGTTTGTTTTGAGGTTATCAGCTATAATAAAGTGAAATTAAGGGCAGGGGCTAGTAAATTAACACTAGCCAGAGTTAAATCTTACACAACTTTAATAGAAAAGGTTCATCAGCTGATTTGTAAAACATTATATTTCTTCTCCTAAGGATTTTCCAGCAGGAGAATTAATGTAAAGGAGAGCACCTTCACCTTGTTTCAGTAGTATAAATATAGGACATATAAAGGAGAATAAACCTTTATAGGGTTTCATCTCACTTTGCCATAATTTCACTTCCTAAGTGTGAAAACTCTAGAGTCAAAATCTGAAACCAGAATACGTACATAATTAAATCTAAGAATGAGAAATAAAAGTGCACAAGTGTAGTTTGTGATTTCTTAGACTGTAGAGTCCCTGAATAGTTACCAAGGTGAAATTTGTCTTAAGACCCAAGGACTGGTTTTTAATATTCTCAGGAATCCAGCTTTGAAGAGTTTACTTAATGATTATCTTCATGGGTAATCAAAACTTGTTGATAATTTTAGCCTTTTGTACATAAAAGTATATTTCGTTTACATATCCTCCTTCAACATTTTGCCAAGAATGTCGGAACCTACCTGGGTGATACAGTTCATGGTAGGTAAAGAGCCATTCAGAACGTTTTTTTCCTACTCATTTCCTCTTAACAAATATGGTTTGTATAAAGATTTTCTTTAAGAAGTACAACTATATTCTCAATTTGTGTTTGCTAGTTGCTGTGGTCTGATTGTGTCCTCCAAAAATTCATTCTGTTAATAAGGTGTGTTACATTGGTTGACTTTCATATATTGAACCTTGCATTCCATGTCTAAATTCCGTTTGGTTATGTAGCATAATCCTTTTAGTATGCTGCCGAATTTGTGTTGCTAGTATGTCATTGAGGATTTCGTCATTGTTCAGAAAGAATGGTGTTCCCTAGTTTTCCTATTATGTCCTTGTCTGACTGGTATCAGTATAGTGCTGGCATCATAGAATGAGTAAAGAGGTGGTCCCTACTCTTCATATTTTTTGAAAAAAAGTTTGAGAAGGATTGGTGTTATTTTGTCATTAAATTTTTCATAGAATTCACCAGTGAAACCATCAGATCCAGGGCATTACTTTTTTGGGGAGATTTTTGATTGTTGAATCGATCACCTTACTAGTTATAGGTCCATTCAGATTTTCTATTTTTTTGTGGTTTTTTTTGGTAGGTTTTGTGTTTCCAGGAACTTGTTCATTTCGTGTAGATTATCCAGTCTTTTGGCATGTAATTGTTCATAGTACTTTCATGATCCTCCTTGTTTCTATAGACTTGATAGTAATGTCCCCACTTTCATTTCCAATTTTTAAAAGGAATTTAAGTCTTATTTTGTTTCTTAGTCCATTTAGCTAAAAGTTGTTCAATTTTATTGATCTTTTTGAAAAACCAACTTTTGTTTTCATTGGTTTTTTTCTATTGTTTTTCTATTCCTATTTCATTTGTCCCTGCTCTAGTCTTTATTGTTTCTTCCTTCTTCTAGCTTGATTTTTTTCTCATTTTAGTGTAAGTTGTAAAATTCAGTTGTTGATTGAAATTTCTTGTTTTTTATTGTAAGCACTTATTGGTATAAATTTCCCCCTTTTCACTGCTTTCACTGTGCCGGATTAAGTTCTGCTGTGTTATGTTTTCATTTTCATTCATTTCTAAGTTGTTTCTCGTTTTCTTGTGATTTCTTCTTTGATTCATTGGTTTAAAAATTTAATTTTCATAATTTTGATATGCGGGACTATAATATAAGCACATTTTGTATTCTATATTTACCATTCCTTTTGTTTGCACCTTTGATTCTTACACTAACACATGTGGAGTGTAGTATATGTTTGTATATTTGTGTTAATACGATATTTTAAATAATCTCTATCAACCTCACCTGAGTTAGCACAAGATTAACTTCTTTGAGTTCTCTATGTTGCTAGAATTGACTCAGCAAAATTGCTAAAAGGATATACAACTGCTTTATATTCTTAGAAGTAGTTTATAGTTTTAATTTTGAATGTTCTGGTTGTATTTTATTCTCTAGTCCTTAATAATGCCTTTTACTATATAGTTGATGACAACTAATTAGTACCAACTTAATAGGATGTTTTTTATATTTGAAATAATGTAACAGAGTTGAGGCAAAGTATTTGCAATTAGAAAATAAAACATAAAATACCTGCTTCAGCAGTTGAATGTATCTGTTTTTTGTTTAATTTAAAGGGAATCCTCCTGGTCAAACTCCAAACATGGGGTGCGTTTCCTGAATGACCTGTAGAAGGCATTTTCTAGTGCCCAGTGACCCCAATCACTACAGATTGTCAAAATAACATTTAAAAACATTCAATATTTATGCAAAGACTTATTTATGAAATAGCTATTTTTAAATTGGCCAACTTTGTAACTTTTGCAGGGTCTGTCTATTCCAATATGTGTTTTGCTCTGTTCACAATTTAATAATGTATGATCATAAAGTGAGAACAAGATCTGAGTGCCATTGGGTTGTTAGGTGGTGAATTAATTGGATTTTCAAGAGTACCAGTAGGTTTTATTTTCTCTTTTGATCCAACCGTTTGGTAACTGATGGAAATTTTATTTCTAAAGTAAGAAGCTAACACCTTTCATCCATGTTAAGTACACTCCCTACTAATATAGGTTGTTTCTTTGAAAATATTAAATATACTTTATTATATGCACTGAATTGTATGTAATTTCTGTCCCTTGATGTATTTATTAATTTTTGAAAGTGGGTCCTTCTGAAAAAACTCATAAATTACCTTTTGTTGAAACTCTTTTAAAAAGTCCTAAAAAATTTATCACCTTAAAATGAATTGGTGTTAAAAAAAAACCTCTCAAATTGTCAGTTATAAGTAAAAATGGTACTTACAAAAACTGGGTCTTTTCTTGCTTCTACAACCTCTGTGGAATTTTCCCACTTCATTCAAGCAAGAGAACTGGGTGCAGCTCCCCTTATTAGCTATGTGACTTCTCTTCCAACCTAACACAGTTTGCTCTCCCTTATTGCTACACATAGGTGCACACACAGACAGCAGTCACTAGGGTTGTGTCTACTGGGCAGCCATTTTGGACTGTGCTTGGTCCATAAACTCCAGTAGCCATAGTCTGGCCATAGTCTGTGCAGATGCCTTCATTCAGAAATCAGAGTTCAGCAGGATCAGATGCAAGTCCTGTTGGGTGGCTTGTGTTAATTCAAGGATGTGCTGTAGTGAGGGTTCCCAAAGGAAAGCATTTGACTGACTAGGCGTGTAATATGTATTGGCTGGAGGAGAATGGATAAATAGTATTTGTTATTTCCTGAAGGTAAACATTCCTGGGAGACACTGTGCCTGTCTGTGCAGTTGGTCATAATAGGACCTACTATTTGGTAGTGTCTGGAATTGTCCCCTCTAGAACTGCATAATGCCCAAGAATTTGTATTTATGTTAGATGATGGCCCAGCTACTGTCTTCAAGATGTTGTATGAGTGAGTGAAGGTCTGGACACTGCCTTCTCCGTAAGTGCTTTTAAATTAATATCCTCAACATGGTGCCAGAGGTTGTATGTGGGAGATGCAATGAATTAAGGTCCTGTCAGCAGATGTTATTTGCTGCTGCCAGGCTATTAAGTAACTCACTGGAAGGCACATGCATGTATGCCTCCTAATACGGAGGTGAATTGTGACTTCGAAGGCTTGGAGGTAGGACCTGAGTACTACATATTGACTAGAACTATGACTAGAAAGAAATCTCCCAGCATCTTCTGGATGTCATCAATTCCCTCACAAGACATGGAGTTTGGATGCTTTTAGTTGGTGGGCCCGCTGTAAGTTGTGGTACTGTAAGGTGTCACTCATATCTGTCTGTCTTTAGCACAAGCTAAATAGGGCTACTAAAAGGAAGAATAGTAGGAATTAGAACCCTTCAGTAATGAGAAGTTTACTGAGGGCCCAAACTACCACAGTGCCTTGCTTTGGGAGAGACTGGGAAATGTTGACACAGGCTCCTATTTGACTGATCCCACTATGAGCCCCAGGGACTTTATTTTGCTCCAGTAGAGGGCTTGTCTGGTGCTAGAGTTCCTTGCCCAAAATAGAGAAACTTAAAGATAGGGACTGAACTGGCGTCTCAGTAAGTTTAATTGTCCCAATGGTTACATTTAGGGGAACTTAGATTCCTTCAGTGGTGCAAAATTGATATATTTTGTAGTTTAAATGGGGTCCCATGTTTCTTAAAGAGTACAATGCCTGAAAATGACTATAACTTGTATATTCATGCCTAAAAGAGCCATAAAATATTGATCATTAGTGGAGTCCTGTGAAGCAATAATATTTTGTATGGGTGATTGGCCCCAGGTGATGGGACAAACATTGGGAAGCTACTATTTTCCTAGGTGAGGATTAGGTGGTTGCCACTGGCAGAGGTTGGGATAAGGGGGGCTGGGCTGGCGTTCACCTCCTGTAGGAACACCTGATTCCTTGGTGGTGGCTGGGGCCATAGCATGAGGTGAGTGTGCCTCTGGACCAAGTTGGAAGTTATATAGGGACCTCTTTAATTGCTGAAGCTCCAAAGCTGGATGGCCAGAAATTAAGTTATTAGGCGCTCCAATACTTCTCTCAGTTACCAGTACATGGGCTGTGACTTATTGCTCCAGAAGAGGATCAAGAATCCTTTGGGCCACCTCAATATTGGCATTTTCAAGACCTAGTGAAGGGGGAGCTGATAAGTGAGTACTTGAATCCTGTTAAGCCTCTTCTTTATAAGCAAGCAGATCTACCCCAAGACCTCCTGGAAAATGTGTAAGGACCCAGTAAAAGTAAAGCAGCCCTGTAATTAGGTGGGGCATCCTGGAGAAATGATGCTTAGAACTGTGAATTGAAGGTGGCGGTGAGAGGATTTGAAATGGCTTCAGGATCTTTGGAATCTGAGTGTTCCACAAAATGGTAAACCCATTGCACTATGCGGTTTTTACAGAGAAGGATACAGGCCTTCTGGAGAGTCCTTTTGGGAGCATTTGCTTTAACTGTAATGATACTAATAGTACAATGGATCTTCTCTCATGCCATAAAAGCTCAATACAACAATAACAGGCTTGGAGGCTCTACCTGGTGATGATCTGACATCCTTCTTCGGCTCTTCATCTTCCTCCTGTGGTTTGGCTCTCCTTTTATAGGATCAGCCAACATGAATAGGAACTTCTGTTTGATATAAGAATCAGTAAGGGGAACTTTGTGGCTCCCTTAGTGAAGTACAAATTTTAGGGTTTGGGGTTAGACCTGCTTGTAGTCTCATTTTTTGAGCTGAGAGCTGTAATTCAGACCCCATGATAAAGATGAGTGGAGGCCAGTGAACCCTTTTTTTTTTATTGTCCTTTTTGACAGAATCACAGAGAATGGTTTGAAGTCTCAAGACAGGTGAAATTTCTTAGCTCTGTATCATTTACCTGTCCTCAACAGTTTTTACTTGCTGAGAATTTACCAGATAAACTCCTAATAGTATTCTGTGGCCCTTCTTATAGGCCACTGCTGCTTCTTTCTGGGTGTCTCAATCAACCTTAGAAGGATTTGGCTTAACATCCAGGAGAGCCATGGTAGCCTCTGTTTTGGTGAGAACTTTGATCCCCTTAGATTTTAGCAAAAGAGTCCTGGGACGGTAGTATGCAGCAGCAGTAGTAAATAGTATCTACGCACATTGACTTATATTTTGGTGCTCCCTGGGGAGTTTCTGTAGGAGCTGATTTTAGGGAAAGTGCTTCTATTTCTTTTCTCTCCTTGAGGCATTGTGCCATCAGTGTCCATAGATCAGATCCCCTATGTCACCCCAAATCAGGGGATAGAGTATATCATAAGAAAGTAAAGCAACAACATAACTAATGGAAGCTATGACAACATTTTCACCTCTGGGGTGCCATTGTTAGTCTGTGATGGGAGTAGCTATCACACCAGCTCCATCTACTGTTTGGGAGTTCTAAAAAACTGAGAGGGTAGCCCCCCACAACCTTCTAGGCCAGGATATAAGGTGACTCAGCACCTTTACAAAGATAAATCATCTAAGATTGTCTAAGTGACACAGGTTGCCCATGACACTGGTTGGCTGATCCAGCTTGTCCCAAGGTAGTTGCACAGAAGCCCCATTCCACTCCTCCTGGAGGAGCCTTGGTAAACTTTGCTAACTAATTTGTTCATCTCTGGATGCATGGGTACTAGTAATGAGGTGAAGCATCTCAGAATTTTATTCACTCTGAACTCAAAGGAACCATTAACAAATGAGTTGTCTAAAAGGGAAACATGGATGAGAACTCTGATTAGCAAAGTTCCACAATTTAGAGTCAGAAGGTGAGGCAACACCTTGAACAAACGACAAACTGCAGCAGAGATCAAAACGCAAAAATGCCAGCAAGCAGTAGTGCTTGCGTAGGTGGCCTCTGCTATCTGGTGAGCACACATAGTAAGTGAAGAGCAGTGTAGAAGCTTCTCTTCTTGGTCTGGGGCCAAACCACTCTGCTCAATATGCCAATTGTTTAATGATAGTTTAATCTTGATTAAGGTATAATAAGCCCAATATAGATCAAAGAGAAATCTTGATGTGATCTATGTCCCCTTGAAATCATAGAAGTTTCATGTATTCACAGGTCCCCAGGGGAAAAGATAGCATACCATGCAGAGCCGTGTGGGGAAACACCAGGATCAGTCGTAAGGCAGAAAGAGAGCGAGCAAGAGAGACAGAATTATGGGCAAGCACCTTTATTGTGATTTCCACAGGAAAGAGGAAGTAAAGCATCTGCTCTGGGAATACTTAGCAATATTTAAAAGTAGTACTCCTGTGAACTCATACTGGGCTAAGAGTGTGGGGGAAGACAGGTATTTATCTCATGTCCCTAGTTGTTTACCTAAAGTAGTTGCCATGCATCCTGAAATGTTAAAGCATGTTAAAACATCAATTTACAGAAACTGTACAACATAATTAATACAATTATAATCATTGGTGTATTTTCTTACTGGAGTGTTTTGAGTTCTTTATTTGCTAGATACTAGTATTTTGTCAGATATGTGCTCTGCAAATATTTTTTCCTAGCCTATAAGTTGTCTTTTCCTCTTCATGTAGTCCTTTGCAGAGCCAAAGTTCATTTGAATGAGGTCCAATTTTTTTAATGAATTATGTTTTTGGTGTTAAATCAAGAATTGCTTGCATAGGCCTTGGTAACAAAGATTTTTCTTCTATTTTATTTTCTAAAAGTTTATAGTTTTAAATTTAATTATTTGATCTATTTTGAGCTAATTTTTATTAAGATGTGAGATTTAGGGTGACATTAATCTTTTTGCCTTTGGATGCCCAGCTGCTCTAGCACTATTGAAAAAACTTACTCCATTGAACTGGAGTTGGTTTTGCAGTGTTGTCAATCAGTTAAGCGTATTTTTGTGTTATTTCTGTTTTCTTTATTCCCTGAAAAAAAATTCTTTTTCCTCAATAGTACTTTATTATTGCAGAAAGATCATAAGAGGGAGTCAGGGACTATGATGTGGAAAATTTCAGATCCCCTTTTTAAGGTGCTACCACATAATGTTATGGTGCTCCTGTTGTGCACGAGAAGGTAATTCTGAATTGTTTCTTCACTTTCTTGAATGTCTTAGAAAACCAGTTCTGGATCTTAGTAGGTGTCACTATGCTTGATCCAGACCTTCCAACTTCTTCAGCTTATCCAGAATGCACACCAAGATAACTGGGCTGGGGCTAAGCCTTAAAAACAGTGGTCAGAAGCACCAATTGGACCACCAATAGGACTAGAAGCAATACAGTGTGCACATGACAGGGCCAAAGAGGCACTCTGGATCTGTTTGGGATGGCATTGGTGGGACCAAGTCTTCTACTGTTTTTTTTTTTTTTTTTTATTGAGGTCATAGTGGCTTATTACATTATGTAAATTTCAGGTGTAAATTATTACATTTAAGTTTCTGTATAGACTGCATTGTGTTTGCAACCTGTGGTTTTATCCTTCACCATGCATGTGTGCCACTTTATCCTTTTTACCCTCTCAACATTCCCTTCCCCTCAGGTAACCACTAATCTGTTCTTATCTATGTGTCTGTTTATATCACATATGAGTGAAATCATATGGTGTTTGTCTTTCTCTACCTGACTTATTTTACTTAATATCATATCCTCAATGTCCATCCACATTGTTGCAAATGGCACGATTTTGTATTATTTTATGGCTGAGTAGTATTCCATTGTATAGATATACGGCATCCTCTTTATCCGTTAATACATAGAAGGGCACCTGGGTTGCTTCCACATCTTGGCTATTGTGAATAATGCTGTGACATAGGGATACATCAATCTCTTTGAATTGTTGATTTCATGTTGTTTGGATAAATACCCAGTAGTCCAATAGCTGGATCATATGGTGTTTCTATTTTTAACTTTTTGAGAAATCTCCATACTGTTTTCCATAGTGGCTGCACCAGTTGGCATTCCTACCAGCAGTGTATGAGCGTTTCCTTTTCTCCATATCCTTTACAACACTTGTTATTTCTTGTCTTGTTAATTAAAGCCATTTAACGGTCTTGAAGTGATATCTCATTGTAGTTTTGATTTGCATTTCCCTAATAATTAGTCTTTTCATGTGCCTGTTGGCCTACTGTATATTTTCTTTGGAAAAATGTTCATATCCTCTGCCCATTTTTTGGTTGGGTGGTTCATTTTTTTGTTCTTAAGTTGTATGAGTTATTTTTCTGGAAATTAACCTGTTTTCAGATATGTGATTTGCAAATATTTTCTCCTGGTTCGTGTGTTAGCTTTTCATTTTGGTACTGCTTTTTTTTTTTTTTTAACTGTGGAGAAGCTTTTTAGTCTGATGTAGTCCTATTTGTTTATTTTTTTCTTTTCTTTCTCTTGCCTAAGTAGAGACGGTATTCAAAACGATACTGCTAAGACTGATGTCAGAGTGTGTACTGCCTATGTTTTCTTCTAAGTATTTTATGGTTTCAGGTCTTACAGTCACGTCTTTAATCCATTTTGTGTTAATTTTTGTGTATGGTGTAAGATAATGGTCTGTGTTCTTTTTATTTCATGTGGCTGTCCAGTTTTCCCAACATTGTTTATTGAAGAGACTTTCCTTTCTCCATTGAATATTCTTGGCTCCTTTGTCAAAGGTTGGCTGTCCATGATGTATGGTTTTATTTCTGGGCTCTCAATTCTGTTCCATTGATCTGTGCATGTATTATTGTGCCAGTACCATGCTGTTGTGATTACTATAGCTTAGTACTATAATTTGAATTCAAGGAGTGTGATACTTCCAACTTTGATCTTTTTTCTCAGTATTTTGTTGGCTATTCGAGGTCTTTTGTTGTTCCATACTCTTATAGTTCTTTGTTCTATTTCTGTGAAAATGTCATTGGGATTCTGATTGGGATTCCATTAAATCTGTAGGTTGTTTTAGGTAATATGGACATTTTTAATTATGTTTGTTCTTCCAATCCATGAGCATGGAATATCTTTCATTTCTTTATGTCTTCTCAATTTCTTTCAATAGCGTCTTATAGTTTTTAGTGTATAGGTCTTTTGACCTCTTTGGTTAAATTTATTCCTAGGTATTTTATTCTTTTTGTTGTGATTGTAAACAGGACTGTACTGTTGACTTCACTTTTGGCTAGTTTGTTATTAGTATCTAGAAATGCAACTGATTTTTGATTCCTGCAACTTTACTGTATTTCTTGATTTTTTCTAATAGTTTTTTGGTGGATTCTTTAGGATTTTCTTTATATAGTATCATGTCATCTGCAAATAGAGTTTCACTTCTTCATTTCCAATTTGGATCCCTTTTATTTCTTTTTCTTGCCTTATTGCTCTGGCTAAAACTTCCACTACTAGGTTGAGTAAGAGTGGCAAGAGTGGATATCCTTGTCTGGTTCCTGTTCTCAGAGGAATGGCTTTCAGTTTTTTCCATTGAGTATGATGTTGGCTGTGGGTTTGTCATATATTTGCCTTTATTATGTTGAGATACTTTCCTTCTATATACATTTTATAGAGAGTTTTTATCGTAAGTGGATGTTGCATCTTATCAGATGCTTTTTATGTGTCATTTGAGATGATCATGTGAGTTCATTCTTCATTTTGTTAATGTAATGTATCACATTGATTGATTTGCATATGTTGAACCATCCCTGCGTCCCTGGAATAAATCCCAGTTGCTTGTGGTGGATGATCCTTATAATGTATTGTTGTATTTGATTTGCTGATATTTTCTTGGGGATTTTTGCATCAGTGTTCATCAGTGATACTGGCCTGTAATTTTCCACTTTATGTTGTCCTTGTGTGGTTTTAGTTTCAGGGTAATGTTGGCCTCATAGAATGAGTTAGGAAGCTTCCCTTCCTCTTCAAATTTTTGGAAGTGTTTGAGAAGGATAGGAATTAAATATTCTTTGAATGTTTACTAGAATTCACTGAATAAGCCATCTAGTAGAGGACTTTCGTGTTTTAGGAGGTTATGGGTAACTACTTCAATCTTTTTGCTTGTGATTGGTCTATTCAGATTCTCTAGTTCTTCTTCTTCTTCTTTTTTTTTTTTTTTTTTCCTAAGGAAGATTCACCTAGAGCTAAGGTCTGTTGCCAGTCTTCCTATATTTTGTACATAAGCCACCACCACAGCATGATCACCGACAAGTGGTGTAGGGCACCCTGGAACTGAACCCAGGCTGCCAAAGCAGAGCATGCTCAACTTAACCACTAGGCCACCAGGGCTCATCCCTCTATTTCTTCTTGATTCAGTTTTGGGAGGTTGTATGATTCTAAGAATTTATCCATTTCTTCTAGTTTATCCAGTTTGTTGGTGAATAGATTTTTCATATTATTCTCTTATAATCCTTTATATTTTCTGTGGTATCCATTGTAATTTCTTCTTTTTCAGTTCTGACTTTATTGATTTGAATCTTCTCTCTTTTTTACTTAGTGACTGTGAAGATTGTCAATTCTGTTTATCTTTCAAAGAACCAGCATTTAGTTTTATTGAATCTTTCTATTGCTTTTTCAGTCTCTATTTCATTTACTTCTGCTGTGATTTTTATTATTTCATTCCTTCTGCTGACTTTGGACTTCTTTCTTCTTTTTCTGGTTGTTTTAGGTATAGTGTAAGCTTGTTAATTTGAGATTTTTCTTGTTGAGGTAGGCCTGTATTGCTATAAATTTCCTTCTTAATACCACTTTTTCTGCATCCTTTAAGAGTTGGTATGTTGTGTTTTTATTTTCATTTGTCTCCAGGTATTTTTTGGTTTCTGCTTTGATTTCTCAATTGATCCAATCATTGTTCTGCAGCATGTTGTTTAGTTTCCACATATTTCTGACTTTCCCTGATTTTTTTCTTGTTGTTGATTTCTAGTTTCATACCATTGTGGTCAGAAAAGATGCTTCATGTGATTTCAGCCTTCTTAAATTTATAGAGACTTACTTTGTTTCCCATCATATGGTCTATCTTTGAGAATGTGTCATGTGCATTTGGGAAGAATGTGTACTCTGTTGGGATTGAATAGAATATGTTGTATATATCTATTAAGTCTATCTGGTCTAGTGTTTCATATAAGTCCACTGTTTCCATGTTGACTTTCTGTCTGCATGATCTGTCCATTGATGTAAGTGAGGTGTTGACATCCCCTACTCTTATTGTGTTGCTGTCTGTCAGTTTCTCCCTTTAGGTCTGTTAATAATTGCTATATATGCTTTGGTGCTCCTGTGTTAGGTGTATCAATAAGTATTATGTCATCTTGGGAATGTCCCTTTTATCATTATATAATGCCCTTCTTTGTCTCTTACTATCTTTTTTATGTTGAAGTCTGCTTTGTCTGATATAACTATGGCTACATCCTCTTTCTTTTGCTTACCTTTTGCTTGGTGTATCCGCAAGAATCCTGTCACTCTGAGCCTATGTTTGTCTTTACAGCTGAGATGTGTTTCCTAGAGGCAGCATATTGTTGTGTCTTGTTTTTTAATCCATCCAGCCATTCTGTGTCTCTTGTTTGGTGAATTCAGTTCATTTATATTTAGAATGATTATTGATACATGAGGGCTTAATACTACCATTTTTTCTTTTTTTCTTGGTTATTATATATTTCCATTGTTTGTTTTCCCTTGTGTTTCTGACGGCCTTTTCAGTTTGATATTTTTCTGTGATGTTTTTCTCAGTTTCTCTTTATTTATGATTTGTGACTTTGCTCTGATTTTTTGCTTTGTGGTTACCATGAGGTTTGTGTAAAAGATCTCAGAGATGAAATAGTCCATTTTTCTGACTGCCTTTCATTTCCATGAGCCTAAGCAGGTTCCATCTCCCTCCTCTTCCCCTCGTCTACTTACAAGCTGGAATAACAAAGTTCCCTCTCTAAGGTATGTAAGTGGTAGTCTGTATCAAGGCCGTACATGGCCCAGGATCCAAAACTGCTTTGGAAAAAAGATGATAGGAACTGGGAGCCAAGAAGATTGGACCTGAAGATATATCTAGCAACGGTTGTTATACAGAGTGGAGCTCAGCAGTAGTGCTGAATGCCACTCATAGTAGAAATAGGTTTCTATTCATCGGCTTACAACCCGGGATAACAAAGTGGGTAAGTAGTGTTTTGTTGTCATAAATTATTTTTTTGTGTGTTGTGAGTTTGTGACTAAATTGAAGTGTCTATAGTTGTTGTTGATGCTTTTTTTCCCTTTATCTTTTATGTTATACTTAAGTCTTTGCTAATCTGTTCTGTTATACAGCTGCAATTTTTTTGATTTTTTGTCTATTTATCTCCTGATCAAAGCTCTATAAAACTTTGCCTTTTTGTTTCAGGAAGGAGGGCTCCTTTTATCATTTCTTGTAAGGTGGGTCTAGTGGCGATGAACTCGCTCAACTTTTTTTTTTTATCTGGGAAAGGTTTTATTTCTCCACCATGTCTGAAAGATAATTTCACTGTATAGAGTATTCCTTGCTGATAGTTTTTGTCTTTGGGTATTTTCTTTATATTATTCCATTCTTTTCTAGCCTGTAAGGTTTCTGCTGACAAATCTGCTGAAAGCCTAATGGGGGTTCCTTTGTAGGTTATTTTCTTCTCTCTGGCTCCCTTTAATAATTTTCCTTTGTCATTGATTTCTCGTATTTATCATAGTATATGCCTTGGAGGAGGTCTTTTAGCATTGATATAATTAGAAGTTCTATTGGCTTCATGTGCTTGTATGTCCATTTCCTTCCCCAGGTTTGGGAAGTTCTCAGCTATTATTTCTCTGAACAAGCTCTCTGCTCCTTTCTCCCTCTTTTTGCCCTGTGGGATATCTATAATTCTAAAATTACTTTTCCTAATTGAGTTGGATATTTTTCATAGAATGTCTTCATTTTTTTAAAAAAAAAATCTTACTTCTCTCTCCTCCTCCACTTGGAGCATTTCTAAGTTTCTTTCCTCAATCTCAGTAATTCTCTGCTCCATAAGTTCTGCTGTATTCTTTATGGTTTCTGCATTATTTCTTATCTCATTTATTGTGTTCTTCATATCCAGAATTTCTGTTTGGTGGTTTTTTTAGAGCTTCAATATCTTTGGTCAATTATTCCTTCTGTTCCTTAATTTTATTCCTGAGCTCAGTCAACTGTGTTTCTGAGTTTTCTTGTAACGAGTCCTTTTGACAGCTATTTTGAATTCTCTGCAGTTATATTGTAATCTTCTGTGACTTCAGGTTTGATTTCTGGAGTGTTGTCATTTTCCTTCTGTTCTGTTCCTATAGTTCTTCATGGTGTTTGATGACTTGATCCTTTGCTGGTGCATTTGTGGTAATAGTCACCTTTTCTTATTTGGGTATGGCTGTGGTTACTTTGGTTCTGGTCACTTGGGTTTCATATTCCTCCACTGGCTCTCTGTGGGGTCTGATGTTGCTGTCCCTGGCACTACCTGTGCTGAAGTTCCTGGGTTGTCTTGGGGTGCTGGTTGCACCACTGCCAGGGGTGCTAGGTTCACATGTGTCACTGCCACTCGTAGGGGCCTGGAGATCTGGGTACTTGTATGCAGCCACTGCTGCTGGTGGAGCTTGTGTTGAGGTTTCCACCACTGGGGTCTGGGTCACCAGTTCTGCTGTGATTTTTGATGCTTCTGGTCAGATTGCACCTGCCACTGCTGGGGGGTGTAGGGGCTGTTTTTTCTGTTCCCATCCTGTCTGCCTGTGGTTGTGCCCATCAGGCTGCTCTGCGTTCATGTGGGCCAGACCACAGCTGCTCAGTGGGGCACTTTTGTGTGGGTTGGCCACCACTGCTAGGCATGTCATGCTCGTGTGGGCAGAGCTCCTGCCTCTAGATCAGTAGTTTCATGTGGGCATGTCTGCCACGCACTGGGACACCTTTGCATGCGTGGGCCCATTGCCTCTTAGTGGATCATGCTTGCATGGGGTGATGTCACCTCTCAGCAAGCCACGTTTGCGTGGGCCAGGCTGCCACTCTCTGCAGGCAGGGCTGCTGTAGCTTGGTAGGTGCTCCCATGGGCTGTGCTACTGCTGCTGCTTGGTTGTTCATGCTTCAGCTTGGCTGCCTCCACCTCCATTCAGTCATGCTGGCCAATGTGTAAGGACCTGCATCCTAGATTCATGCTACTGAGGAGAGGGTGGTGTCACTCTCTTAGTTCCACTGCTTCATGGGGATTCCAGTCCAACCACCTTCAGATGTATTGCTGCATGGATCTCTCAGGTGTCCTGTTGTGCTATGTAGAGAAACCCCTTTTGGTTAAAGGATGTCCATTTAGTTGTAACTTAGAGGAGTGAGACAAAAGGAACAACTCACTCCCCCAGGATTCTGGCTTAACTCCTCATGTCCTGAACTCTTACTAAAACCAATATTTTAGTAAATATTTTACTAAATATTAGAGGTCTGATTCTTTCTACTTTATTAATCATTTTCAAGATTATTTTAGCTATGCTATGGCCTGTGGTTTTCTGCATAAATTTTACTTTATTTTATTTTTTATTGTAGTAAAAATACTTAAAGCGATCTACCCTCTTAAGTTTTTAAGTGTGCAAGTCAGTATTGTAGACACACTGTTGTGCTGCAACTCTCTAGAACTTGTTCATCTTACATAACCGACATATTAAACAGTTGAATAGCAAATCTCCATTTCCCCTTCCCCCAACCCAAGGAAACCACCATTCTACTCTATGAGGTAGACTATAGGTTCCTCATATAAGTATATACATGCAGTATTTGTCCTCCTGTGATTGGCTTATTTCACTAGCATAAGGTCCTTCAGATTCATGCATATTTTCAGACGAATCTGTGACAGAACTTGCTTCTTTTTGAAAGCTAAATGTAGTATTCAGTTATATGTATATAACACATTTTATCCATTAGTCCATTGATGAACGCTTAGGTTGTTTTTATATCTTGGCTCTTGTGAATAATGCTGCAATGAACATGAAGTACCTCTGTCTCTTCAAGATCCTGATTTCAACTCTTTGGGGCATATACCCAGAGGTGGGATTGCTGGATCATATGGTTATCCTATTTTTAATTTTTGAAGAACCTCCATACTATTTTCCATAATGCTGTATCTTTTTACAATGCCACCAGCGGTACAAGAGTTACAGTTTCTCCACATCCTCACCAACAATTGGGTTTTGTTCTGTTGACAGCCATTCTGATAATTGTGATGTGATATCTCATGGTGGTTATAATTTGCATTTCCCTAATGCTTAGTGATGTTGGCACCTCTTCATGTATCTGTTGGCCATTTGTATGTCTTTTTTGGTAAAATGTCCATTCGTGTACTTTTCCCATTGTTAAATTGGGTTGTTTGTTTTTGCTATTGAGTTCTAGGAGGTCCTTATATATTTTGGATGTTAATCTTTTATCAGATATGTATTTTGAAAATATTCCTCCACTCTGTATGTTGCCTTTTCACATTGTTGATTGTGTCTGTTGCTACATAGAAGTTTTTTAGTTTAATGTTATCCCACTTATCTGTTTTTGCTTTTGATGACTGTACTTTGAATATCCAAGAAATATCCAAGAAATCGTCACCAAGTCAAATGTCTACTACTATTTTCTTATATTTTCTTTTGAGAATTTTATTGTTTTAGGTTTTATGTTTAAATCTTTAATCAATTTTGAGTTAATTTTTGTGATATATATAAATTTTGTGATAAATATATGTAAAGAGAGAAGGAGAGATTTATCTATCATCTACCTACCTACCTACTATCTACCTATCATCTGTCATCTCTCTGAGGTTTTGATATACATAGGCATTGTGAAATACCACAACAAAGTTGTGGTAACATATCCATCACTTCACATAATTACTGTTTTCTTTTGTGTGTGTGTGTGTGTGTGTGGTGAGAATGCTTAAAATGTATCATGTGGCAAATTTCAAATACATGATATAGTGTTGTTAACTATAGTCACCATGCTTTACATTAGGTATCTGAAAAGAAAAGTCAGAAGGAGAGAATATTACTAACTAAGAAGGAAAGAAACGAAAAAGATATTCTCCTCTTCATCTAGCCAAGGGTTTATTAGATTTATCTTTTTAAAAAAAAAAACTTGTTGATTCTTTTATTGTTTTTCTAATCTCTATTTTATTTATTTCTACTCTGATCTTTATTATTACTTCTGCTAAGTTTGGGCTTAGTCTGTTCTTCTTTCTTAGTACCTTGAGGTGTAAAATGAGGTTATTTGAGATCTGTTTTAGTGTAGGTGTTTATTGGTATAAACTTCCTTCTTGATACTACTTAGCTGCCTCCCATAAGTTTTTGTATGTCGTGTTTTCATTTAATTTGTCTCAAGATATTATTCTAATTTATTGTTTGATTTCTTCTTTTAACCCAATGGTAGTTTGAGTTTATTTCTGCATGTTTTGAATTTTCCCATTTTCTTTTATTGATTTCTACCTTCATTCCATTGTGATCGATAAAGATACTTAGAGAGGTGTCAGTGTTCTAAAATTTGTTAAGATTTGTGCTATGACCTAGAATCTGACCTATCCTGGAAAATGTTCTTTGTGTGCTTGACAAGAATTAATCATTTTCTGCTGTTGGGTAGGATGTTCTGTATGTGTCTATTAGGTCTATAAAGTTGTCCTGGTCCACTGTTTCTTTATTGATCTGTCTGGATGATTTATGCATTATTAGAAATGTGATATTTGTCTCCTCCTGTTTTTGTATTGATGCTTTCCCCTTTAGATGACTCAGTGTTTGCCATATATATATAGATGCTTTATTTTGGGTATAATAATTGGGGATAATTCCCATATTATCCTGTTCAAACCATCCATTGGATCAGGGTGTATCATTTTTTAAATGTAATGTTGAATTCAATTTGCTAGTATTTTGTTGATAATTTTTACATCTACATTTATCATGGGTATTAGTGTATAGTTTTTCTTTTCTTGTAGTTTCCTTATCTGGCATTGGGATCAGGGTAATGCTGACCTTGTTGAATGAGTTAAGTGTTTCCTCTTCTTGAACTCTTTTGGAAGAGTTTGAGAATGATTGGCATTAATTCTTCTTTAAACATTTGGTAAAATTCACCTGTAAAGCCATCTCGTCCTGGACTTTTCTGATTTTGAAAGTTTTCAATTAGTGATTCAATGTCCTTAGTTGTTCAAACTGCTCAGATTTACATTTGTCCTGATTCATTTTTGGTAGATGGTATGTTTCTAGGAATTTATCCATTTCTTCTACGTTATCCAATTTGTTGCCATAGAATTGTTTACAATATTCTCTTGTATCCCAAGTGTTTCTGTAGTATCAATAGTAATGTGTAGCCTTTCTTTTTTTATTTTATTGATTTGAATTTTCTCTCTTTTTTTCTTACTCTAATTAAGGGTTTGTCAATTCTTTTCCTTTCACAACTAGCTCTTCGTTTTGTTGATTTTTTTCTTTTTTGTTGTTGTTTCTTTTTCTTTTGTTTCCCCTCTGATCTTTGTTATTTCCTTTTTTCTAATAGTTTTGACATTCTTTTTTTCCTAATTCCTTGAGATGTGAAATTAGGTTGTTTATTTGAAATCTCTCTCTTTGCTAATATATGCCTTTATCAATATAAACTTCCCTCTCAGAACTCCTTTGCAGTATCGCTTAGGTTTTGTATATGTATTTCCAGATTTGTTTGTTTTGAGATTTTTTTTTATTTCCTATGATTTCTTTTTGACCCGTTGTTTCCTCAGGAATGTTGTTTAGCTTCCATAGGCTTGTAAATTTTCCAGGTTTTCTCTTGTTTTTGATTTCAAGTTTCACACTATTGTAGTTGGAAAGATTCTTGGTAGATTTTAATCCTCTTTAATGTGCTCTGGCTTGTTTTGTGGCCTATCATATGATCTGTCTTTGAGAATGTTTCATGTACACTTGAGAAAAATGTGTCTTAGGCTTTGGATGGAATGTTCTCTGTATGTCTGTTAGGTCCTTGTGATCTGATGCATGGTCAATTCCAATATTTTCTTGTCTTTCTACCTAGATGATCTACCCATTGCTGAAAATGAAATATTGAAGTCCTCTACTGTTGTGTTGTTCAGTTTTTCCTTCAGATCTATTAAGATTTGCTTAATATGTTTAGGTGTTCTGAAATTGGATGTGTATATATTTGTGATTGTTATATCTTCTTGAACAATTGATCCTTTTGTAATTATTAATGACCTTCTTTGTCTCTTTTACTATTTTTGCTTAGAGCCTGTTTTGTGATATAAGGACAGCTACCCCACTTTCTTTTTCTTTCCACTTGCATGAAGTGGTTTTACATCCCTTCACTTTGAGCTTATGTGTGACTTTAGAGTTGAAGTAAGTCTTTTGTAGGCAGCATAAGGTTGGGTCTTGCTTTTTTATCCATCCATACACTTCACATGTTTTGACTGATGAATTCAGTCCATTTAAGTTTAGAGTAATTATTGGTAGGTAAGGTCTAGATAATGCCATGTCATTAATTGTTCTCTATTTTGTAGTTCTATTCTTTATTTTTATTCTGTTTCTGCCTCCTTTTTGTGATGAGTGACTTTCTGTGGTTGTATGCTCTGTTGCCTCTTTTCTTATGTTTTGTGAATCATCTCTAGATTTGTGCTCTGTTGTTACCATGAGGCTTACACAAAATATCTCATAGATAAAACTGTTCATTTTAGGCTCATAGCAACTTAACTCTGGTCTCATTCAAAGCTCCAATCTTTTATTCCTCCCTTTTTATATTTTTTTCTATATTTTTCTTATTTTTATATTGAGTATTTGTTAGTAAATGATAGTAGCTATAGTTATTTTTAATGCTCATTTCATTAATCTTTATAGTATAGTTAAGTTCTCAACACACCATCCTAGTATGGAATTAGTGTTTTCTAAATCTGACTGTGTATTTATTTTACAAGTGTGTTGTCTTTTTTCATGTATTTTTATGTCACTTTTCCTCATTACTTGCACAACAGATCTAGTTATGAAGTCCCTTAGCTTTTGTTTTTCTGGAAAATTCTTTATTCCTCATTTAAATCTGAAGGATAACTTTATTGGATAGAGTATGCTTGTTCAGTAATTTTTTTAAATCAACTCCTTCAGTATGTCATTCTACTCTCTCTCCTGGTTTATCATGTTTCTACTGGAAATCTGCTGATAGTCTAGTGAGAATTTTTTTGTTTTATTTTCCTCTAGCTGCTTTTAGGATTTTCTCCTTATCTTTAATTTTTGAGACTGTTACTATAATGTGTCTTGAGGAGGTCTTTTTGCATTGAGATAATATGGTGACCTTTTCGTTTCTTTATTTGGATGCACACACGTGTCTCTTCAGGTTAGGGTTTATTTGGATGCACACGTGTCTCTTCAGGTTAGGGAAATTCTAGTGTATTTTTTTTTTAATAACTTTCTTCCTCTTCTCCCTTTCTTCTTCTGGAATCTCAACTATTCTAATCATTGCTTTTTTGATGGCGATCCATAGATCACATAAGCTTTCTGTGTTCTTCCTTATTGTTTTTTTTTGTTATTGTTCTGCTCTGATTGAGTTATTTCAAAAATTCTATCCTCTAGCTCACTTATGCTATCTTACATTTGTTCTACTCTGCAATAGATACTCTCTATTGCATTTTTTATTTGATTCATGTATTCTTTAGTTCCATAATTTGTTTGGCTCTTTTTTATAATTTCTACATTTTTATTAAATTTCTCATTTGTTCATTATTTATGTTTGATTTCTTTGAACTATCTTTCTGTATTTTCTGTATCTCATTGAAATGTTTCCTCAAAACAGCTGTTTTAACTTTTTATCAGCTAGATCACAAAATTGCATGCCTTGAGGTCAGTTATTGGAGTATAAGTTATCTTTGATTATGACATGTTTTCTTGATGCTTTATGCTTCTTAGAGCTTTGCATGGCTGCTTTCACATCTGAAGAAGACGACACCCTCCAAACCATTACTAGTAGTCTTCAGGAGGGGTGTACTGTTCTTTGGTCCTGTTACATCTGGGATTTTTTTCCAGACTAAAGTGAATACACCAAGCTTGTTTTTTCCCCCTCCTCTGGCATGCTGGAATCTCCTTTCAGGAAACCTGGATTCTACAGTCTGTCTCATCCATGGATTTCTACCTAAATCAGCATTTTCTAGGTGTTCCCCAATAGTAGCTGAGTGAGGTTGAGGAGTTTTTGTTGCCTCCTGCTGTTTCCACAGCTCATACAAGGTCTGTCTGCCTATTACCATATGCAAAGTGGGTGAGACTTCTACTGGGCCCCTTAGCACATGGAGCTGGATCCCACAACTCCACACAGGCACTTTTATTCATGGATGACTGTCTCATTAGTTGTTAAAAAGGATCAAAAAGGAGGGCTATCTTATGCTGCCATAATATTTACAAATGACCAAATATGATTTTTTATTGTGGTAAAATATATATAACAAAATTTACAGCTTTAACCACTTACATGTATATTTCACTGGCATTGAGTATGATTTTTTTTTGAGGAAGATTGACCCTGAGCTAACATCTGTTGCCAATCTTCCTCCTTTTTTCCTTTTTTCTCCCCAAACCCCCAGTAGGTAGTTGTATGTCATAATTGTACATCCTTCTAGTTCCTCTATGTGGGATGCTGCATCAGCATGGCTTGATGAGTGATGCATAGGTCTGTGCCCAGGATCTGAATTGGCAGATCCTGGGCTGCCAAAGCAGAGCACATGAACTTAACCACTATGCCACTGTGCCAGTCCTGAGTACAATTTTTTAATGTAAAAGTATTACAGAATGTTTATTATGAACAGTTGGTATGTGGTAAATAATTGGTCACATGTCCACTCATCGATACTTTTTAAAAATTAGGTATTCTTTTCTCTAAATTTGTCTTTAATTCACTTTAATGTAAAATAAATAGTGACACTAAAGAGTAGTTTTGTCACCTAAGAAACATGACAATAACAGTAAAAATACTGAACCTGCTAGGAATAGAAGAGAACTTAAACCATGAGGGACGTCTACAAAATTCCCACAACAGAACTATTGGTAAAAAAAAATTGCATGCTTCCTGTAAGATCCTGAACAAGACAAGAATTTATGCCTTTTCCACGTCATTCACCTTTGCACTAGAAATGCTAGCTAAGGAAGTTAAGTAAGGAGTAGAAATAAAAGGAGAATTACATTAGGAGAATGTAGGCTACATGGCCTATCCCTCCTAGTAATGGAACTATTGACTATAAAATACCATTTATCACTAAAATATTTATATAAAAATAAATAGCCTGAGAAGATGATATTTGATTTACTTAGAAAAGTAATGGGGTGATGTCACCAAGATGGTGGAGTGGAAGGCTCCAACCTCCATCCATCCACAAACAACATTAGACAGCTTTCCATGAATATAAACAGCTCTGAAAAAGCTTGGGGGTCTACTTAAAAAGCTTCAGCAATACAGTAGAGCAAAAGACCTGAAGATGATCATACAAAAAATGATAGGAAGGAACGGTTTTATTTTTCCTGGATTATTTAATCCCCCAGACTGGCACTGCTCAATGACAACAAGGAACTTTTTGGCCAAAATAATTCCTATCACAAGGAAAAATAGAATGAGATGAGCAACCAGATTCCACAGCCTTTCAGGGCGCTGCACAAGTGACTCACTTGAGTTTCATCCCACCCAGAGACTGGCAAAGGTGGGATGTCTGGAAGGGACCAGGAATAAGGTCAGGGACAACCAGTATCAGCTGCTGGAGAAACCAATGGCCATCAGAACTGCCATAGACTCCCTGCATATTTTAGCATTGAGAATTTTACCCTATAGGTTTTTGAATTCATAAATGCCAGCTACTTGACTCCTTTCCCATATCTGTCTCCTACTGGAGCCTGGGATTCACACCTCTTCCAGCCTCTGGAAGAGATCCAGCCTCTTCAGCAGTGTATGTGCAAAATGCCAGCTGAGACTCCTGAGGCTGACCCAGACTGCCATGCACGGCATTGTGGCTAGCCCCGGAAGATGTGCCCCTGCACACCACTGCCCAGCTTCTTTCATCAGCCTCCACTGCCCTGTGAGCAAACATAGTGAGCCCCTGAAGCTGCAACAGTGCATGCCAACAGCCATGCTCCAGCCCCCGCCCCCACAGCACTTGGTGTGCCTGAAGTTGGGTGGATCTGGGTCATGCTGTTGACTCTCGCCCTTGCCAGTATACATGACTGCAGCTAGCCCCTGCAACTATAAGGCAACAGCAGCTGGTCCCCACAGGCAACCATGTGCACACCAATGGCTCTGGCCACCCCTGGCACTTGTTTTGTTCCCTAGCAGCTGACTTAGAGGGCATGCTAGGGGCTCAATAGCCATTGCAGTAACTGTGACCCCTAAGAATTCTAAAAAAAATATGCAATTGTTGATGCCACAGACCCTAGTAGCATGAGCAAAGGAGACAACATACTTCTCTGGACCTGGAACCACCACACACCCCAGACCTAACAGACATATACAAAACATTTTATCTAAAAGCAGCAGAATAAACATTCTTCTCAATTGACAAGGAATATGCTCCAGGAAGATGACACCATACCAACTGACTTCTGACCACAGGGGTATGAAACTAGATATCTATGAGGATAAAAAATGGAAAACTCACAAGTATGTGGAAATTAAGTGACACACTCCTGAACAACTACTGGGTCAAAGAAAAAGTAAAATGGATCTGTAACAAAGAAAAATAGAAATTCAGCTCACCAAAACTTAGGGGATGCAACAAAAAGAGTTCTAAGAGGAATATTTATAATAGTAAATGTTTATAAACATTAAGAAAAAAAGAAAGATCTCAAATATAGTAATAAATACTTAGATTAAGAAGTAAGATCTCAACTAGTATGTAACATTACAACGCAAGAAACAAAAAAACAAAAAAAAAACCAAAGTGAAAAGTGAGTAAAAGGAAGGAGATAGACCCAGAGCAGAAATAAGAGAAATAGAGAATAGAAAAACAGAAAAGATCCGCAAAACTGCGGGCTGGCTATCTGAAGATAAACAGTAGTAGGAAAGCCTTATCTAGATTTACAGAGGGAAAACTGTAATAAGTAAAATTACAAATGAAAGGGACGCATTATAAATGATACCATATAAATGAAAAGCATCATAAAAGACTAATACGGAGCATTTTACACCAACAAATTGGATAACCCAGAAGAAATGGATAAATTCCCTGAAACATACAACTTACCAAGATTGAATCATGAAGAAAGAGAATATCTGAACAGACCAATGTGTAAGAGTTTCAGTCAGTAATCAAAACCCTCCCAAAAAATAAAAGCGCAGAATCAGATGGCTTCATGAATGAATTCCATGAAACATTTTAAAAGGAATTAACTCCAATTCTTATCAAATTCTTCCAAAATAGTGAGGAGGAGGGAACATTCTGAAACTAATTTTATGAGGCAAACATTACTCTGATTATCAAAGCCAAAACTAGATAAGGAAAGTATGGAAAATAAATTATAGACTAATGAATGATGAATAAGGATGCAAAAATGCTCAGCAAAATGATAGAAAAACACATCAAAATGATCATTCATCATGATCAAGTGGGGTTGATTCCTGGGATGCAAGGATGGATTGACAAGCAAATCACCATATTAATAGAATGGAAGATAAAAATTATTTGATTATCTCAATTGATACAGCAGAGGCATTTGACATAATTCAAAACCATTTTATGATGAAAACTCGCAACAAATTGGGTATAGAGGATACTACCTCAACAAGCCCGTATATGACAAGCCCACAGCCAGTATCACTCTCAGTAGTGACGGGTAGAAAGCTTTTTCTCCAAGATGAGAAACACCATGACCCTTCTTACCACTTCTATGGAAAATGGTGTGGAAGTCCAAGCCAGAACAATTACACATGGAAAAGAAAGAAAAAAGCACCCAAATAGAAAAGAATGAAGTAAAATGTTCTCTGCTTTTAGATGACATGATCTTATATGTAGAAAACTTGAAGGACTCTGGCAAAAAATGTTAGAACCAATCAACAAATTTAGTGAAGTTGCAGGACAAAAGTCAACATACAAAAATCAGTTATGCTTCTTTAGATGTTAAATGAATTTCCTGAAAAAAAGATCTCATTCACTGTAGTAGCAAAAACAATAAAATACTTAGGAATGAATATAACCAGATGAAAGAATTATAGATTAAAAACTATAGGTACTGATAAAAGAAATTGTAAGTACAAATAAGTTGAAAAATATCATGTGTTTATACAATGGAAGAGTTAGTTTTGTTAAAATGTTTATACCACCCAAAGCCATCTATGGATTAAAAGAAATCCCTATCCATATTACTATGGCATATCTACAGAAATAGAAAAAAAAATCCCAAAATTCTTTGAAACCAAAAATAAATAAACAAACAAACCCAAATAGCCAAAGTATTCTTGAGAAAGAACAAAGCTGGAAGCATCACACTTCCTGACTTCAAACTATATAGCAAAGCTATAGTAATCAAAACAATTGGGCTGGCATAAAAAAGACATATACACCAGTGCTGCAAAATTAAGAGGCCTGAAATGAGCCCTGATATATATGGTAACTAATATTTGACAAGGGAGCCAAGAAAGCTCAATGGGGAAAGGATAGTGTTCAAAAAATAATGTTGGGAAAATTGATATTCACGTGCATAGAAAGAAACTGGACACCTATCATATCATTGTTAAAAATTAAGTCAAAATGGCTTAAAAACTTAAAAATAAGACTTGGAAATATAAAACTCCTTGAAGAAAATATGAGTAAAATTCCTGTACATTGGTCTGGGTAATGATTTTTTTGATATGATAGCAAAAGTACAAGACACAAAAGTCAAAACAACAAATGGGACTACCTCAAACTAAAAAGCTGCTGCAAAGCAAAAGAATCAGCAAAATGAAAGGCAATCTACAGAAAAGGGGGAAATATTTATAAACCATATATTTTATGAGTATCTATAGTATATAAAGAATTCATTCTACTCAATAGCAAAAAAACAAATAATTCAATGAAAAATTGAGCAAAGAACCTGAATAGATATTTCTCCAAAGATATACAATGACTGTTAGGACAAGCAAAGATGCTCAACATCACTAATTATTAGGGAAATGCAAATCAAAACCATGAGATATCACTGCACACCTCACAGTTAGAATAGCTATTATGAAAAAGACAAGAGAAAAAACATCTGGTGAGTGTGTGAAGAAAAGGGAACTCTTGTGCACTGTTGATGGGAATTTAAATTGGTACAGCCACTATGGAAAACAGTATGGAGTTTCTTCAAAAAAATTTAAAAACTGCCATATGATACATAAAACTACCATGTGATACAAAAATCCTATTTCTGGGCATACATCCAAAGAAATGAAATAATTATCTCAAATGTGAGCCCCTAAGTTCATTGCAGCTTTATTCACAATAGCCAAGATATGGACATAATCTAAGTATCCATAAAAAGAAGTTGATGGCATTATCGTAATTGAAATAAGTGAAAAAAAGGAAAACAAGCACTTTATGAGCTCACCTATATGTAGAATCTAAAAGAACCAAACGCTTAGAAACGGATAGTAGATTGGTGATTGCTGAGGGGAGGGGGGAGAATAAAAGAAGAGATGTTGGTCAAGTGTATAAACTCTAGTTATAAGTGGAATAAGTTCTGGGGATCTAATATACAACTTAACAATACTTGAAAATTGCTAAGAGAGTAGTTATTAAATATTCTCACTGTAACTGCAGCAACCACATTAAAATGACAATTATGCAATGTGAAGGATGTATCTAACCTTATTGTCATAAGTATTTTAACAAGATATATATTAAACCATCACTTTGAACATCTTAAACTTACAAAATATTGTATGTTAATTATATCTCAATCAATCTGGAAAAAGTTAATAGGCAGAGGATGGAAGCAAGATGATGGGCTAGGAAAATTCAAGTCCTCCTTGCCCCATAGAGACATCAAATTAAAAACATATGGAACAAAGTACTTTCAGGCGAAGTCTAGAATCTAGTTAAGAAGCAGCAGCACACAAGCCAATGTGTAAACAAGACAAAACTATTCAAAGAAGATTGGATAGTTCATGACATTTGGCCCATTTTTCTCTACTCCCTTCTTACTGTGATAGAGAGAAATCCTTCTAAATTTCTGTCGCTCCTTGGGACTGAAACAAAGCAGTGGAAATTGGGTCCAATTTCTTGTTAGTTTGGAGGCTGCCTGAGGTGTTGGTTTCTGTTTTGCTTGACTCAGATAACTGATTCACAGTGGAGTAGTTTGAATATCGGGTTGCAGGATGCAGGAAACCAGAAGTGAGTGCTGCAGTACTTTAGAGCTGTGGATAGTTTGCAGTTCCACAGTCAAATGGGACTGAGAGATTACAGGAAAAGAATACACTGCAAAACAAAAATGTGCAAAAAATACAAAGAGCAGGTGTGCATCTATTAGGAAAATTAACATTAAAAAGTAGTCATATATATTGAAATTAAAAAAAAAAAAAAAAAAAAACTTGAACAAGACCAGGGAACACATCTTCCAAAAAGATTTGAGAGAGGTTAAACTTGGGGTGCTTATCCTCAACTTGGAGTCTTCTCCTCAATGAACCAGCCCATAAAGACTGGGACAGTGGATTTTTTTCAAATGCTGAAATTTCAACCAGAGATCAGAAAGCATATAAAAAACAGAAACACATGAAAAATGATTAATGACGTAAAAGAGAAAACAGGTTGATAACTAAATGAAATTAGAAAAATGGTGCATGAGCAAAGTAAGAATATCAACAAAGAGATAGAAACTACGAGAAAGAACCAAACAACATTCTGGAGCTGGAAAGAACATAATATCTAAATTGAAATTTGAATAGTGAATTCAACAAATAACTTGAGCAGGCCGAAGAAAGAATAAGTGAACTTGAAAATAGGTCATTTTAAATTATCAAGTCAGATAAGCAAAAAGAAAAAATAATGAAGAAAAGTGTACAAACCCAAAGGGACTTATGAGATTTCTTTAAGTGGACTAATATATAAATTATGAGAATTCCAGAAGGAGAAGAGGAGAAAGCAATGATAAATTGAAAAAATAACAGCCGAAAACTTTGTAAATTTGAGGTAGAAATGAATATAAAAATTTGTGAAGCTCAATTAACTACAATTAGAATAAATTCAAAAAGACCCACACAGAGACGCATTATAATCGAACTTCAGAAAATAAAAGACAGAGACAATATTAGAGCAGCAAGAGAAAATGAACAATCACATGCAAGAAATCCTCAATAATACTATTAACGGTTTTCCTAGCAGAAAATTTGCAAAGCAGAATGCAGTGCAGTGATATACCGGAATACTTTGGAGATATTTCAGGTTCAATTCCGGATCACTGCAGTAAAACAAATATTGCAATAAAACAAATCTCATGGGATTTTTGGTTTGTTTCCTAGTGCATAAAAAGGGTAGAGGTGTTTACACTATCTCTACCCTTTAGTGTGTGATACCATTATGTCTAAAATACAATGTATGTACCTTAATTAAAAAGATTTATTTTCTGAAAAATGCTAACATTTATTTGAGCCTCATTGAGTCATAACCTTTTTGCTGGTGGAGGGTCTTGCCTTGACGTTAATGGCTGCTGACTGATCAGGGTGTTGGTTCTTAAAATAAGACAGCAGTGAAGTTTGCTGTATCAATTGACTCTCCTTTCACAAACAATTTCTCTGTACCATGTGATACTGTTTGATAGCACATTACTAACAATAGAACTTCTTTCAAAATTGGAGTCAATTTTATCAAACCCTGCCAGTGCTTTATCCAAGTTCATGTAACATTTTACATCCTTTGTTGTCGTTTCAACAATCTTCACAGCATCTTTACCAGGAGCAGATTCCATCTCAAGAAACTACTTTCTTTGCTGATCCTAAAAAGCAACTCCTCCTCCATTATAGTGTTATGATGAGATTGCAGCAATTCAGTCACACCTTCAGGGTCTACTTCTAATTCTATTTCTCTTGCTGTTTTCACCACTTGTGCAGTTTACCTCTTCCACTGAAGTCTTGAACCCCTCAAAGTTATCCATGAGGGTTGGAATCAACTTCTTCCAAACCCTTGTTAATGTTAATATTTTTAACTCTTCCCAGGAATCACATATATTCTTTTTTTTTTTTTGAAGAGGAAGATTAACCTTGAGCTAACATCCATTGCCAAACCTTTTTTTTCACTGAGGAAGACTGGCCCTGAGCTAACATCTATGCCCATGTTCCTCTACTTTATATGTAGGACATGGCCACAGCATGGCTTGATATGTGGTGTATACATCTGCACCTGGGATATGAACCTATGTTCCCCAGGCCTCCAAAGTGGAACACTCAAACTTAAGCACTAGCCCACTGGGCCGGCCCCACAGATATTCTTAATAACATCTAGAATGGTGAAACCTTTCCATAAGCTTTTTGACTTACTTTGCCCAGATCAATCAGAGAAATCACCATGCTAGTTATAGCCTTATGAAATGTGTATCTTAAGTAATAAGACTTGACATTCAAAACTATTTCTAGATACATGGGCTGTAGAATGGATGTTGTTAGCAGGCATAAAAACAAGATTAATCCTGTTGTCAATTGGAGCTCTTGAATTAGCCGGTGCATTTTCATATGCAGTAATATTTTGAAGTGAGCAGTAATTTTCAACAGTGAGCCTAAAATATTTAGTACACCGTGTTGTAAACAGATGTGCTGTCATTTAGGCTTTGTTGTTTCATTTATAGAGTACAGGCAGAGTAGATTTAGTGTAATTTTTAAGGGCCCAGGGATTTTCAGAATCGTAAATGAGCATTGGCTTTAACTGAAACTCACTAGATGATTTAGCCCGTAACAAGAGAGTCAGCTTGTCCTTTGAATTTTGAAGCCAGGCATTGACTTCTCTCTAGATATGAAAATCCTACATGGCATCTTCTTCCAATATAAGGCAGTTTTGTCTACATTGAAAATCTCTTGTTTAGTGTAGCCACCTTCATAAACTATTTTAGCTAGATCTTCTGCATAACTTGTTGCAGCTTCTACATCAGCACTAGCAGCTTCACCTTACACTTTTAGGTTATGGAGATGGCTTCTTTCTATAAATCACATGAACCAACCTCTACCAACTTCAAATTTTTGTTCTGAAGCTTCCGTACTTCTCTCAGCCTTCACAGAATTAATGAGAGTTGGGGCCATGCTCTGGATTAGGCTTTGGCTTAAGGGAATGTTGTGTCTGTTTGATCTTCTATGTAGACCACTGAAAGTCCATATCAGCAATAAGGCTGTTTTGCTTTCTTATCACTCATGTGCTTACTGGAGTAACACATTTAACTCCCTTCAAGAAGTTTTTCTTTGCATTCACAACTTGGCTATTTGGCATAAGAGGCCTAGCATTCAGCCTATGTCAGCTTTTGAGAGTCCTTTCTCACTAAGCTTAATCCTTTCTAACGTTTGATTTAAAGTGAGAGACATGTGACACTTCCTTTCACTTGAACACTTAGTGGCCATTGTAGGCTTATTTGTTGGCCTAATTTCAATATTGTTGTTTACTAGGGAATAAGGGAGGCCTGAGAAGAGGGAGAGAGATGGGGGAATGATTGGTCATTGGAGCAGTGAGAATACACACAAATTTTATTGATTAAGTTCATCATCTTATGGGAGCAGTTCATGGTACTCCAAAACAATTAAAATAGTAACATCAAGATCCCTGTTCACAGAGCAACGTGACAAATAATAAAAAATTTGAAATGTGAGAATTACCAAAACGTGACTCAGAGACATTGAAGTGAGCAAATTATGATGGAAAAATGGAACTGATTGACTTGCTAGACATGGTTGCCTCAAACATTCAATTTGTAAAAAATGTGAAATCTGTGAAGTGCAATAAAATGGAGTATGCTTATATTCAAAGTGGTGAAACAAACCAACTAAGAAACAAAAACTATCAGGCAAGAACTGTATATTTGGCAAAATTAATCTTCAAAAATAGAGAAATTAAGATGGTGACAGATAATAGCAAGCTGAGAGAGTATGTTACCACTAGTTCTGCCCTATAGGAAATGCTCAAGATACTCTTCCAACTGGAAATGAAATACAGTAGACAGTTGTCTCAAAGCCATACAAAAATATAAAGTTCTCCAGTAAAAATAAAATGTAGAAATTATAAAGACTCATTTTGTTGTAATTTTGATTTATAGATTACTTTTAATTCTTTTATAGGTTTAAAAGTCAAAGGCATAAAGGTAACAAATCTATGTTAATGTTCCCAATATAAAATTCAATGTGTGACATCAGTAAAATAATGTGTGTGGGTGAATATTTAAAGAGAGGAGTTTTTGTATGCAATTGAAGTTATTATGAGTTAATATAATATATAGTTATAAAGCTATAACTTCAAAATGTTTTATGCAATCACCACAGTAGACATACATACATAAACACACACCCCTATAGAATATACACAGAAGGAAATGATAAGAAAATCAACAAAAAGAAAAGCATTAAGAGATGAAATGGAGGACAAAAAAGCTACAAGTTATAGTACAAGTACAAGTAATAGTTTCTCCATCCCTAAGAATAATAACTTTAACAGTCAGTGAATTAACTTCTCAATCAAAAGACAGGTTGGATAAATGGATCACAAAAGAAAGAAGGGATCCAACAACAGAGTCTACAAGAGACATACTTTAGATCTAAGAACCTATATAGGCTGAAAATGGAAGGATGGAGAAAAATATTCCATTCAATGCTGACCAAAGGTGAGCAGAGGTTGCTATATGTTCTAATATTAGACAAAATAGACTTTAAGCCAAAACCTGTTATAAGAGACAAAAAGGGATATTATATAATGATAAAGAGTCGATTCACCCAGAAGATGCAAAAATTATATATACACCAAACATTAGTGTTCCTAAATATATGCAACAAACATACACAGGATTGAGAGAGAAATAGACAACTCTACAATATTAGTAGGAGACCCAATACCCACCTTTAAGAACGGATAGAACAACCAGACAGAAGATTAACAAGGAAACTGAGCACTTGGACAATACTATAGGCCAATTGGACCTCAGAGACATGTATAGCACACCAACCAACAACAGCCAAATGTGCACTTTTCTCAAGTGCGCATGGTGTATTCTGCAAAATAGACAATGTTACATCACAAAACAAAAGTTAACAAATTTATTGAGTACAAACTTAGCAGACAGAAGGAAAAAACTTAAGAGTAGAGGTAGAGAAAATAGAGAATAAGAAAATAGACAAAATCAATAAAATTAGAAGTTTGTTCTTTAAAAAGATAAAAAAATTCACAGACCTTCTCTATATTAACTAAAACAAAAAGAGATAAGACAAAATCTAAAATTAAACAAGAAAGATTCCAACTAATTCTATAAAAAGTAAAAAAAAAATTTTAAGACAATACTACAGACAGTTGTACTCCAATAAATTGGATAACTTTAAAAAATGAATGAATTCCTAGAAAAATGCAACCAACCAAGACTGAAACATGAAGAAACAGAATATGTGAATAGATGTATAACTAGTAAGGAAATTGAATCAGTATTCAGTGACCTCCTAACAAAGAAAAACTATGGTTTCCTGGAGAATTCTACCAGCAGTAAAAGAAGAACTAACACTATTTCTTCTCAAATTCTTCAAAAGAGTTGAAGAGTAGAGAATCCTTCCAAATTTATTCTAGGCCAGATTTACCTTGATATCAAATCCAGACAGAGACACCAACTCCCACAAAAACACCTGAACAACAACAAGAAAGAAATGTAAATAATTACAGACCAATATTGTATTGAATACTCATGCAAATATTCTATAAAAAAAAACAAACAAACACTACAAGCAGAATTCAACACACACTAAAAGGATTAGACAACATGGCCAAGTGGGATTTATTTCTGAAGTGTAAGAATGGTTCAACATTTTAAAATTGATCAATGTAATAAAAAACTGGTATTGATGGAGAAAAAATGTGTGCTATTACCTCAATTGATGCAGAAAAAGCACATGACAAAATTCAACACTCTTTCATGCTAAACAACAACAACAAAAAGAAACCCAGAGTAGAAGAAAGCTATTTCAACACAAAAAGACCATAGATAAAAAGCCCACAGCTAACATTATACTAAATGGTGAAAGATGAGAAGCTGTTCCTCTAAAGAAATAGGAACAAGACAAGGATGCCCATTTTTACCACTTCTATTCAAAATAGTACTGGAAGTTCTAGGCAGAGCAATTAGATATGAACAAGTAATGAAAGCATCCAAACTGAAAATGAGCAATTAAAATTACCGCTATTAGTAGAAAATGTAATTTTATATGGAGAAAATGATAAATATTTCACAAGAAATTAGAACAAATAAATGCATTTGGTAAATCTGCAAGATACAAACACAAAAAATGAGTTGTATTTTAATACACTAACACTGAACAATCCAAAAAAGGAAATCACAAAACAATTCTATTTATAAAGTATAAAAAACAATAAAATACTTAGGAATGCATTTAACAAAGAGAAAAAAGTGCTGTACTCTGAAAATTACTAAACATTGCTGAAAGAATTTAAAGAAGACACAAATAAATGGAAAGACCTTATATGTTAATGAATTAGAGGACTTAGTATTGTTAAGATGTTAATACTACCCAAAGGAATTTACAGATTCAATACAATTCTATCAAAATTCCAATGGTATTTTTTGTAGAAATAGCATAATTTATCTTAAAATTCATGTGGAATCACAAGTAGGTAAAACAACCTTGAAAAAGGAGAAAGGTCTCACATTTCCTGATTTCAAACTGTCTCCAAAGCAGTGTCGTATCAGCACAAAGATAGACATATAAACCAATAGAATGGAATAGAGATCCCAGAAATAAATCTTCACCTATATGGTCAAATAATCTTTAAAAAGGTGCCAAAACAATTCAATTGGAAAAAGGCAATGTGTTTAACAAACATATTAGAACAATTGGATATTCACATGGGAAAGTATGAAGGTGTACACTTACCCTGCATATATACATATACAAAATCAATTTAAAAAATGGATTACCTTTGGGTAATAAAGTAGTAGTGACTAGATACACAGAAAGCCTTGAGTCAAATTAAAGAAAAAAGTGCATCTATAACACAGAAGAAGATATTCTTGTTCTGGATAGCTATTTGGCAATATGTTGCTATCCAATGTCTTGAGAACTCTCAATAATTAGAACTAAAGCAAATGGATGTGAGAATACTGTGAAAAAATATGAAAAAGTTTGGAAAACACTGTGAAAAACCTAGACTCAAGAGATATTCCAGAATATCTGTGAATATGAACATGTGAAGGACAGGCCAAACAAATAAGTGAAGCTCCTTTAAAAAAAAGTTATAAAAAAATTTCAGTATGACATCATTAAGAGCTCCATGGGTCCTGGTGAAAAAGATATTATAAAAAATAAAAAAAATTTTGAAGTCTCTGGAAATGGTATTATATCAGAATATACAGCAAATGAAAATATTAATTTAAGAAATTCTAGTATAATTTAGTAACATCTATGAAAGTCTATGATATTTTAACCAAGACCCATAATCTCCTTCCCCCTGCTCAATTAAATGAAAGGAAAATTCCATATAGACTGCTGAATAAGAAGAAGAATAAAGGGAATTCTCTTTCTCAGTTCTGTTGGAAGGGTCTCTTCAAAAGAGGCATAGAATATTAGAATTTTCTCCTAATTAGATGAAGCTCAAGGTGAATGGGCTACCTTATTTCACTCAGCCCCCCTTTATGTGACAGGGACTCCACTAGGTGTGTGGTGGTATTGAGAATACATGGCCACAGTTGCCCTTGCTTCAGCCTATAAGATGGTGGTTCCACACTGAGAAAGGCAAGCTGAGAATACCTGATGCCACTGCTCAACCATTCTCTGAACATTCAGCTTCTTATTCAGAGAAAAGCATACAATTGTCTCCACCCTAGCTCCTGAGTCATGACACAGAGATTTTGCCTCCAGGGACAACAGAGAATTTCCAAAAGAGAAAGCTGGGAGAAGCTGCCTGAAGTCAGAAGAATTATCAAACACTGACCTCAATGACTACACTTTCAAAAAGCCCAAATTCAACTTGACTAGTCTGTAGGGAATTATCACCATAGGCCATTGTTGAAAACAGTACAGCATTAATCTAGCAATAGGGGGTGCTTAACACCAAGGTGGGAAAACAGACTACAGTGAAATAATTTAGCCAGTTGCTAAACAAACAAATAACAATAAAAACTCTTGGAGCACAAGAGACTAGTACCAAGAGTTACTATAATAGATTATCCAAAAGGTCCAGTTTCCAATATAGATTAGAGACATACAAAGAAACAAGAAAGCAGGACTAACACACCAGGGAAAAGCAATAAAAAAATAATCCCAGCTGTGTGATATACCAGATGGAGCAGGCAAAAACTCTCAGCATCCAGTTTCTCCCTGGAAGGAGTTTACATGCTTCCCCAGCTGCTGTTTGAGAGTCAGTCTTCTAGTTAGCCTGCATTTGGGAGCATATAGGGTAAGTAGTCCTCCAGGATCTTGAATGGGGATGTGCGTATTCCACACACCTTCTCTTTCTGACTCACCCCAGTGATAAAAACAAGTCTCCCATTTCTCCCAGAAAGGATATTGGCCATATAATAGCACCCCAAATTTTTACAGCTGCTACCTGAGGGATTAGTTCCTAAATCACCTCCTTTGATGGGTTCAGTATTTGCAAGTCACCAGGGACCACAGTGAACAAAGAGGTGGTTATAAACATGCTTACAAGAGCATGCACTATCAGCACTTGTTTCTCCTGGCTCGACACAGCTTTAAGACCATAAAAACCCATTCCTAGGTTTTTTTCTTGAAGATAGACTGCGTATTTAACATCTAAACTTTTCAGCTGCTCTTGAAGTTCAGGCTCCAATTATCCTACTTCTGGGAACAGAAGGGACAGATAATTATAGTCCTTCAAAAGGCTCAATGGGCATATGGAATTTCCCTCACTTTTGGGACACAGATGGGATATGACATACCCTAATCTCTCTGGGATACTAAGAACAAAGACCATTTGGACAAAAAATAGAAAGGTGCAAAAAGTCTCCCCCCAGCCTAATGAGTGAGCTTATCTCCTACATGAGACCAGTCTGTCAAGACTGAGAGTGGTTGTTGTTTGTTAAATGTGCAGATCAACACAAAGTGTTAAGAAAAATGAAGAAATAGGGAAATACGTCTCAAACCAATGGACAAGATAAGTCTCCAGAAAATCAACCTAACTAAATTGACACAAATAATTTACTCAACAAAGAATTGAAAGTAATGGTCATCAAGATGATTACTGATATGAAAGCAATGCTTCAATAAAGTGAGAATTCCAACAAAATTTTTTTAAAATACCAAACAAAAATCATAGAGCTCTAGAATATAATAACTGAACTGAAAAACTCAATAGAAGAGTTCTACGGGAGATTAAGTCAAGAGGAAGAAAGAATCCATAAACTCAAGGAGAGGTCAATGGAAATCATCCAAACAAAGGAGCACAAAGAAAAAACAAGTATGAAAAAGTGAAGATACTTAAGATACTTATGGGACACCATAAAAGGAAGACTTTATGCATAATGGGTGTCCCAGATGGGTGTCCCAGAAGAAGAGGAAGAGAAAAGTGCAGAAAGCTTGTTTAAAGAAATAAATGCTAAGAACTTCCCAAGCAAGGGGGGAGAAACAGGTATCTAGAAACCCAAAACTTTGAAAAACATAAAGTAAGATGATCCAAAGTAAACCACAAAAAGATACATTATAGTCAAATTGTCAAATGTTAAAGACAGGGAGAAAACTTAAATCAGCAGAACAAAAGCTACCTCTTTCATACAAAGGAATCTCCCTGAGGCTATTATGCACATTTTTTATCAGAAACTTTGCAGACCAGAAAGGAATTGGTTAATATATGAAAAATACTGAAAAAAACATGCAAATCAAGAGTACTATACACAGCAAACTTGTTCTTCAAAAATAGAGAGAGAAAAACTTCCTGAGACAAACAACATTTGAGGGAGTTTATGACTACTATATCTTATAAGAAATGCTAAAAAGAAAGTTTTTCCACTTGAAATAAAAGGACACTAAAGAGTAATACAAGAGGATAAAAAAGTATAAAACTTAGTAAAGATTAATATATAGATAAAAATAGATGATTGTATTACTATACTGCCAGTTGGTAAATAGGTTCAATTATACTATAAATGTTAAAAGACAAAAGTATAAAATCAACTGTAACTAACATATGTTATGATACGTAGTATATGTAAATAGAAATCATGACATCAACAGCAAATAATGTGGGTAGAGGAGAGAAAAAGCAGAGAGTTTTTGTATGCAAGTGAAGTTAAGTTGTTATCAGCTTAAAAAAAGACAAATATAAGATGTTTTATGTAATCCGCATGGTAATGATAAAACAAGACCTATAGTAGATACCTAAAAGGTAAAGCTAGAGAAAACAAAGCACAAAATTATTAAATCACAGTGGAAGACAGCAAGAGAAGACAAAAGGGACAAAAGATATACAAAATACCCAGAAAATAATGAACAAAATTGGAATAGTAAGCTCTTACCTATTAATAATAACTTTAAGTGTAAATGGACTACATTCTCCAACAAAAGATATAGAGGAGCCGAATGGATAAAAGAACAAGACCCAGCTATATGCTGTCTACAAATGACTCATTTCAGATTTAAGGACACACATCAACCACAAGTAAAGGAATGGAAAAAGATATTCTAGGGAAATGGTAACCAAAAAAAGAAGGAGTGGTTATACACACAGCACAAAAGTAAACTGAAGTCTAAAACTGTCTGTAGATGCACAGAAGTTTATTACATAATGAGAAAGGGTCAATTCAATGGAAGGTTATGACACTTGTAAACATATGTGCATCTAACACTAGAACACCTAGGTATAGAAAGCAAATATTGACAGATCTGAAAGGAGAAATTGACAGTGATACAATGATAGCAGGAGACTTCAATACTTCATTTTCAATAATGGATACAATGTCCAGTCATAAAATCAACGAACAATGTAAAGTTTCTTTTATGAACATAATGGAATGAAACTGGAAATCGATAATAGCAAGAAAATGAAAAAGTCACAATTATGTGAAAACTACCATACTTTTGAACAACCACTGAGTCCAAGAAGAAATCAAAAGGGAATTTTAAAAAATATTGAGACAAACAAAGGAAAAAAATACAACATACCATAACTTATAGGATGCAGTGAAAATACAATATCTCAAAACTTATAGAAGGGAAGTTTACAGCAATAAATGCCTATATTAAAAAAGAAGGAAAATATCTAATTTTACACCTCAGTGAACTGGAAAAACAAAGAAATTAAACGAAAAATTGGAGGAAGAAAGGAAATAGTAAAGATCAGAGGAAAAATAAATTAAATAAAGAGAAAAAGAACAGAGAAAACCCATCAAACTAAGAGTTGAGGGTTTTTTTTGAGAAAAAAACAAAATAGAGAAAACTTTAGTTGGACTATCTAAGAAAAAAGATGGAAGACTCAAATAAACAAAATCAGAAATGAAAGAGGAGGCATTACAACACCTGCCTTAGAAATAAAAAGGACCATAAGGGACTACTGTGAAAAATTATATGGTGAAAAATTAAATAACCTAGAGAAAAATGAATAAATCTCTAGAAACATGCAACCTATTAATGCTGAGTCAAGATAAAAAAGGAAAGCCTAAACAGATCAATAAGTAATAACAACTGAGGTGATTGAAATAGTAATAAATAAAACTCCCAACAAAAACAAGCCCAGAGGAGATGGCTTCAAGACTGCATTCTACAAAATTCAAAGAAGAATTAGTAATAATATCCCTTGAATTCTTCCAAAAAATGGAAATAAAATGAATACTTCTGAACTCATTTTATGAGGCTAGTATCACTCTGAGAGTCAAGTCATACAAAGACAGCAACAACAAAAAAATAGTGACCAATATCTCTGATATTTCTTGTTGATTTTTTGCCTGGATGATCTATCCATTGCTGATAGTGGATAGATCTGTATTCTATCTCTTATATGTAGAATCTAAAAAAGCCAACTCATAAAAAAGAGTAAAATGATGGTTACCAGGGAAAGGAGTGGGAGGATAGAACAGCTATTGTTAAGAGTACAAAACTGCAACCAGTAGTAAATAAGTCCTAGCAAGCTACAGCATAGTGTAGTAAGTATAGACACAACTTTGAACTATAACCATCAACTTCTCTAGATTAGAATTTAATTATCCCAACCACTAAAAAGAAATGATCATTATGCAATGTGATATATGTTCTAATTATCGCTACAATGGCAATTATATTATAACAAATATATCAAATTAACAACTTGTACACCTTAAATTGACATATTATATGTAAAATGTCTCAATAAAAAATAGAGTATCTATGGAAATTGCAATAAAGACTTGAAAACTAAATAAACCAATCAGACATAATTGACATCAGTAGAACGCTCCACCCAACAACAGGAAAATATACATTCTTCTAAGTGCACATTGAACATTTCTCCAGGCTTGACTATATGCTAGGCCATAAAATAAGCCTCAATAAACTTAAATGATGTAATAGGACAAACTGATGTCTCTGACCCATATAGAATAAAACTGGAAATCATTAATAGTAAAAAAATTGGGAGGAAAATTTACAAACATGCAGAATTAAACAAAACAAACGTAAATGCAGTGGGTCAAAGGAAAAATTAAATGGCAATTAAAAAACACTTTGAGATAAGTAAATGTGAATATATACCAAATCTTATGGGATGTAGCTTACACAATAATTGAGGGTAACTATCTTCAAATTTCTATATTAAGAGAAAAGAAAGATCTTTTATAAATACCTTAACTTTCCACTTTTAGACACTGGAAAAAGAGCAAACTATACGTAATGAAAGCCAAAGGAAAAAATAATAATTGGTAAAGGAAAAGTGAATAAAATAGAGAATAGAAAAAAATCAAAGAAACCAAACACAAGTACTCTGAAAATATCAAGAAAATGACAAACTACATTGATCAAGAAAAAAGAAAACCCCTCACATTACTTGAATTAGAAATAAAACAGGGACACTATTACTAAACTTACAGAAACCAAAAGGATTTCACATAAATTCTGTGAAAAAATTGTATGCCATTAAATTAGATGTAGATAAAATGGAAAAATTTCAATAAAAACACAAACTACAGAAATGACTCAGGAAAACACAGATCTTAAAGGATCTATAACAATGAAGAGATTAAATCAGTAAACAAATTCTACTCCTGAAGAAAATGCCAGTCACAGATAGCTTTACGGCTGGACTGTCACAAACATTTAAAGAATTTATACTAATTCACAAATTCTTCCCAAAAAATGGAGAAAAGGAGAAAACACTCCCAGACTCCTTATACAGGGCCAGTATGCCAATAAAGGTTGATGTAAATAAACAATAACCAATGTATAGATAAAAATAGATGAGTGATATTTATTGAGCCTAAAGTGAGTACTATCCTGGAAGCACTCTTTTCTGCAGTGAAGAAGGCACTCTGGAGAAGTGTGGTTTACAGCATGTATATATACCATTTCAGAAGAAGGAACAGGTATCAAGCATGAAAGGAATATAATTTTGTTTCCAAAGTCACGAGGAGATATTTTGTTGCTGTTCATACAGACCAGGTCAACTTGACCTTGGTTCTCTGGGAAAAATCTTTTCTTTAAAGAGGTACTGGTATTGGTGTTAGAGAAGGGGAGACATTACATCCCTACATTTAAAGAGAGCATTCTTTGCATTGGGAAAATGTTTGAAGCAGATGTACAATGCATGTTCACTGGGCAGTAAATCAGGATCCTCTGAGAAAAATAACTTTTAGGCTGAATCATATTTAAACCAGAATGGCTTCCCTATTTACCTCAGTATGTGGAAACTTCTTATTTTTATTATTTTCATCAATATTTTGAAATAAGGAAGTGTGAAGCCTCCATCTTTGTTCTTCTTTCTCAAGATTGCTTTAACTATCTGTGGTATTTTGAGGTTTTATATGAATTTTGGGATTGTTTTTGCCATATCTGTGGCAAATGTCATAGGAATTTTGATAGGGATTTGTTGAATCTATAGATTGTCTCAGTGTGGATGTTTTAGCATTTATTCCAATTCATGAACACAAGATATCCTTCAATTTATTCTGTGTTCTTCAGCTTATTGCATCAGTGCCTTAGTTTTTCTTTCATTTCCTTGCTTAATTTATTCCTAAGTATTTTATTCTTTATGGTGATATAAATGGGATTTTTAAATATTCTTTTTAGGAGACCTCACTGTTAGTGTACAGAAATGCAACTTATTTTTGTGTGTTGATTTTGTATCCTGAAACTTCACTTACTTTATTTATTATTTCTGTTTTTGGTTGAATCTTGAGAGTTTTTAAAATATAACATCACATCATCAGCAAAGAGACAATTTTACTTCTTTTCTAATTTGGATGATTTTCATTTCTTCTTCTTGTCTAATTGATCTGGGTAGAATTTTCAGTACTCTGCTGAGTGAAAGTGGTAAGTGTGGATACTCTTACCTCATACCAGATCTTAGATGAAAAACTTTCAGTGTTTCTCCAGTGATGTATTAGCTGTGGCTTTTCACATTTAACCTTTATTGTATTAAGGAATTTTCTTTTATAACTATTTTGTTGAGAGTTTTAATCATGAAAGATGTTTAGTTTTCTCTCATGCATTTCATACCTCAGTTGAAATGATTATGTATTGTTTCATTCTGTAAATGTGTTGTAGCACAGATTTGTTTGTGCATGTTAAATCACTCTTTGTGTTGATCTTACTTGAGGACTTTTGAGCTTCAAGAATCTGGATGGCTATATTCTTCCAAGCATTGAGAAGTTTTTAGTCATTTTTTAAAATAAGCTTTCTGCCCCTTTTTTTTCTTTTCTCCTTTTTTGACTCCCACTATGTGTATGGGTTGTATATGGAATCCTAAATGACTCATCAACTTTCTTCACTCTTTTTCATTCTCTAGATAGTTTGAAATTACCTCTTTTCAATACTGCTGACGCTTCTGTTTGATCAAGTCTGATGTTGAAGCTCTCTACTGAAGTTTAATTTTATTCATTACATTTTTCACCTCCTAAATTTCTGTTTGTTTGTATAAAAGTTTCTATATCCTTCTTGATCTTTTCATCTTGTTCATATATAGTTTTCCCAATTTAATTAGCTGTCTGTTCTTTTTTAAATCATGCTGAGGTTTTCTAAAACAATTATTTGAATTTATCAGGCAATTTATAGATTTCAATTTCTATGGGATCAGTTACTAGAAATTTATTGTGTTCCAAAGGGAGTATAATGTTTTCTTGATTTTTTATATTTCTAGTAGCTTTGGTTTATTGTCTCCATGTTTAAAGAAGCAGTCACTTCTTCCAGACTTTACAGACTGGCTTCTGTTGGAAAAGAATGTCATGTATACATGGGAGTGAGGGTACCAGGTAAGTGGGGCTTGCAGGAGTACCAGGAACAGTGCTAGTTCCAGGGGAGGTGCTGTGATGCCGATTATGAGGGGCAAGGCAGCAGCACTGAGTCTATGGCACTGGTACAAACTCAATAGCAACACAAGCGCCAGAGAAGGATGTGTGTGGGCTCTGGCCCACAGATTTAGGGGGTTTAGCAGTTCTGACCCTGGGAGGGCATGGTGCCTGCTCTGGCTTCAAAAGGCACAGTTGTGAATACTTCCTGTGTTAGGAGCAAAGACAGGTCTAACTCTGGAGCGGTGCAGTGATGTGGTCTCTGGACCCCTCTGTCAGCTGGTGTCAGCATTAGCAAAGACTGTGGATGTCCCTGGGGGTGGCAAAGGCAGCTGGAGTTCTGCTTTCCTTTTCCTGCAAAAAAGGAAGCCCCAGAAAGAGAATCCCTCTCAATGTGGAGCTGCGTCAGATTGGAGGATGGGGGTGACACAGGTAAAATACTTCCTACATTTTTCTTTACGGAAATCCTCAGTTTGTGGTCAACTGGGTTGCTGCAGTTTCTTAAGATGTTTTACTCCAATGCTTTCCCAGATGTATTTGTTTTTATGTGCAGTTGTTAAATCATTGTTTTTGTGGAAGTATGAGGGCTGGGGTCCCCTAGTCTGCCATCCTGCTGATGTCACTCCAACATTATTTTCTATCTAAAAATACTAAGCAATTTACTAGAAAACTTTTAGAAGGGTAGCAGATAAAGCAAAATGGTGGACTAGTAAAATTCAAGCCCTTGTTCCCCTATGTCAACATAAAAAAGGCAACTGAAAAATGACGAATAATGTTATGAGAGCTCTAGAAAATGGAAAAGGTCCACATCAACCATGCAAAAGCACAAGTTAAAACATTGCTCTATTCAATATGGTAGAAAATTCATTATTTTTGCTCACCATTACCCTACCCCTTTCTTGGTTCAGCACAGTCTTCATCTTGAAGAAGCAGCAGCCCAATTCCCGATACTGTCACTCAATTCAAGAGAGAAGACTTTATTTTCAATGTTCTAAGCTGTCTTGGGGCTGCTTGAGGGACTGGTCTTTGTTTTGTCTAACTTGAATCTCAGCCAGGGGAAATAAAGTCATAACACAGATTCCAGGAAGGGAGAAGCAGCAGATGCTGATCAAATATGTTGGAGGGAGATTCACCTAAAGAATACTGGGGCAAAACTTGGGTAAAAACATACAGTACACCACATATGGGAGCAGTATGGTTTCCAATTTCATTTCTCAAAGCAGATGTAGCAGAGTGAACCTTATTTGCAATGTTCTAACTTGTTGGGGGCTGCTTGAAGTGTAGGTGTCTGTTTCACCTAACTTAGATCTCAGTCAGGGAAGCAGCAGGTACTGCTTGAGACAGCTGTTGAGAGACTGAACCACAGACAAATGGACAAATTACAGTTAGACACATATAATACACCATCAAAGGGGTGCAGAAGAGGGTCTGGGCAGTTAAGACACCTTTTAAAAGCTGCCATCTCTAGGGGTATTATGGACTGAATCCTTGTGTCCCCACAAAATTCACCTGCTGAAGTCCTAATTCCCAATGTGGCTATATTTGAAGATGGGGCCACTAGGGAAGAAATGAAGATTTATTGAGGTCATAATGGTGTGATTCTGATCTAACAGAATTAGTGTCATTATAAGAAGAGAGACCAGAGAACTTTCATGCTCTCTCTTTGTCTGAGTCCACGTGTGGAGGAAAGGCCATGCAAGGACATACTGAAATGGCAGCTTTCTAGAAGACAGGATGAGACCATAGCAGAAACAGAATCATTTGGAACTTTGATCTTGGCCTTTTATCTTTAAGCACTCTAACAAAATAAATTTTTATTGCTTTAGCCACACTGTAGTATTTATAGTTATAGTAGCCTGAGCACAGTAATATAGGTTTTGGTACTGAAAAGTGGAGTGCTGCTGTAGCAAATATTAAAATATGGAAGTAGCTTTGGAAATCAGTAATGGGTGGAGGCTGGAGTAGTTTTGGGGTGAATGCTATAAAAACCTAGATTGCCACAAATGGTCTTTTCTAGAAAATACGAATATTAAAGGCAGTCCTGATGACAGGTCAGAAAGGAAAGAGAAGAGACGAAAAGCATCCATTATCTTAGAGGATACACACGTATCATAAAGAGAATATGGATAAAATAGTAACATTAAAAGTCCTTTTGGAAAGGTCTCAGAAGCATATGAAAACAGGTTATTTGCAATGACAGGAAAGGCAATACTTGTTATATAGTGACAAAGAACTACACTGAATTGTCTTCTAGTGTTTTGTGGAGGGTAGAAGTTGTTAATGATGAAATTGTATACTTAGCTAAGAAAATGTCTTTTTCACCTTTACTGAGATATAATTTCCATTAACATAGTATATATTTAAGGCAAACACATGATTATTGGACAATTGTATATATTGTGAAATGATTACCACAATAAGGTTTGTTAACACATTCTTTACCTCACATAATTACCACTTTTTTGGTGAAAACATTAACTTTTACTTTCATAGAAACCTTCAAGTATACAATCCACTATTGTTAGGTATAGTCACTGTGCTGTACATTAGATCTCCAGAACTTATTTATCTTACAACTGTAAGTTTAAGATAACCTATAACCTATATCAACCCATTTCCCCAATCACAGCCCTTAACAATGACTATTCTACCTTCTGTTTCTATGAATTTAATGTTTTTAGATTCCAAATGTAAGTGGGATCATACGATATATGTCTTTTTTTGTCTGACAATTTTCATTTAGCATAAAACCCTCAAAGTTTGTCCATGTTGTGGCAAATGGCAGGATTTCCTTCCTTCTCATGGCTGAATAATATTTAATTGTATGTTATCTTACTTTTTTATGCATTCATTTGTCAATAGATACTTTGGTGGTTTACAGTCTTGGTTATTGTGAATAATGCTGCAACAAACATGGGAGTGTATATATTTCTAAAATATAGTGATTTCATATTGTTTGGATATATATATATATATTTATGTGTGTGTCTGAGGAAGATCGCCCTGAGCTAACATCCATGCCAATCCTCCTCTTTTTGCTGAGGAAGACTGGCCCTGGGCGAACATCCATGCCCATCTTCCTCCACTTTATACGGGACACTGCCACAGCATGGCTTGACAAGCGGTGCATTGGTGCGCACCAGGGATCCGAACCCGGGCCACCAGCAGCAGAGCGTGCGCATTTAACCACTATGCCATGGGGCCGGGCCCTGGATATATATTTTGACGTGGAGATGCTGCATCATATGGTAGCTCTATTTTTAATTTTTGAGGACCATCCACATTCTTTTCCTTAGTGGCTGTACCAATATACAGTCCTAGTTATAGTGTACAAGGGTTCCTTTTTCCCCATAGCCTCACTGTCATTTATCTCTCTTTAAAAACATAACTATTTTAACTGGTGTGATGTGATATATCATTGTGGGTTTGATTTTCATTTCTTTGTTGTTTGGTGATGTTGAAAATCTTTTCATACGCCTGTTGGCTATTTCATTTCTTCCCTAGAAAAATGCCTATTTAAGTACTTTGCCCCTTTTTCCCCAGTTTTACTAAGATATATTGACATTCAAAATTATATGCTTTAAGGTGTACGTGATTTAATATATGAATATATTGTGAAACGATTACCATGATATTTAGTTAACATCCATAATCTCACATAGTTACAAAATTTTTTTTCTTTTTATGAGAACTGTTAAATCTACCCTCTTAGCAAATGTCAAACATACAAAATCATGCTGTATGTCATCATGCTGTATATTACATACCCAGGACTTTTTAATCTCAAAACTAGAAGTTTGTACCTTTGAATCACTAATTCCCTCATCCTCACCCCCAACCTCTAACAACCATATATCTGATCTCTATTTCTATGAGTTTTGTTCTTTCAGATTCCACATACAAATGACATTTAGAGTATTCATCTTTCTCTGACTTATTTCACGTAATATAATGCCCTCAAGGTCCATCTATGTTGCCCCAAATGGCAGGGTTTCGTTTTTTAAGGCTGAATAGTATTTCTATATATGTTTAACATATATATTTTCTTTATCTATTCATCTATCGCTGAACACTAGGTTTGATTCCATGTCTAGCCTATTGTAAGTGCCTCAGTAAATATAAGGGTACAGATATCTCTTTGGAAAAGCAATTTAACTTCCTAGGAATATATACACAGAAGTGGAATTTCTGGATTATATTTTTCAGCTTTTGAGGAACCTCCACACTGTTTTTCATAGTGGATGAACCGATTTACATTCCTACCACCAGTGCACAAGGATTCCCTTTTCCCCTTATCCTTACCAGCAATTGTTATCCCTATGTTTATGATAAGAGTCATTCTAATAGGTGTGAGGTGATAGCTCAGTGTGTTTTGATTTGCATTACTCTAATAATTAATGACTTTGAGTACCTTTCCATACGCTTTGTGGCCATTTGAATATATTCTTTGGAAAAATCTCTATTCAGGTCCTTTGTCCGTTTTTAAGTTGGATTATTCATAGTTTTTGCTAGTGACATGTTAGTTTTATGTATATATTTTGGATATTAACCTCTTATCAGATAAGTGGTTTGCATATATTTTCTGTATTGTAGCAGGCCTTCTCATGTTGTTGATTATTTCGTTTGCTGTGAAGAAGATTTTAGTTTGATTTCATCCCATATGTTGAGGATTTCTTTTGTTGTTTGTGCTTGTGGTGTCATACCTGAAAAATAATTTCCAGGACCAAAATTAGGGAGCTAATCCATTTCAAGATAATGTTTGTAAGTGGGGTAAGATAGAGGTCCAATTTTATCCTTCTGCATATGATTACCCAATTTTCCCCAAAGCCTTTATTGAAGAGACTATCCCACCTCATGTAGAATTCTTGGCTCCTTTGTCAAATGTTAGTTGACAATATATACGTGGGTTTATTTTTGGGCTCTCCTTTCTATTAGTCTACGTGTTGATTTTAATTCATTATCGTATTGTTTTTGTTACTATAGCTTTGTAATATAGTTTCAAATTATAGAGTGTGAAGCCTGTAGCTTTGTTTTTTCTCAAGATTCCTTCTTCTTTTTGGAGTCCTTTTATTGTTCCACACAAATTTATAATTTTATTTTTATTTCTGTTGGGAAAAAACACTGGAATTTTAATAGGGATTGCATTGAATCTATGGGTGGCTTTGTGTAGTATGGACATATTAACAATATTAATTCTCCTATTCCATGAAAATTAGCATCTGTCCATATAGTTGTGTCTTCTTGAATTCATTTTAAACAAAATTCTATATTTTCATTGTACAAATTTTTTATCTCTTTGGGTAAATTTGTTGCTAGTTTTTAAAAAAATTTTTGAAGCTATTATGAATGGGATGGTTTTAATTTTTAGTTGATTGTTGAGGTATAGAACACAACTGAAATTATAGCTGATTTTATATCATGCAACTATATTGAATTTGTTGATAAGTTCTAACAGGGTTTTTTTGGTGAAGTCTTTAGAATTTTGTCTGTATAAGATGGCAGCATATGTACAGTTATGTCTATTCCTTTCTTAGTTGGATGCCTAATGTTTCCTTTTCTTGCTTGATTGTTCTGGCTTGTACTTTTAAATACTATGTTGAATAGACATGATGAAAGTGGGCTCCTTGTTCCTGATCTTAGTGAACAAGCTTTCAAATCTTTTACCATTGAGTACAATGTTAATTTGGACTGGTCAAATATGGCCTTTATTATGTTTAGGTATTTTTTTTTCTAAACCCAAATTTTAAAGAGTTTTCATCATGAATGAATGTCAAATTTTATCCAAATACTTTTTCTGCATCTACTTAGGTCATCATATAATTTTTATCTTTCATTTTATTAATGTGGCATGCCTATTTATTGATTTACCTATGTTGAAAATCCTTTCATCCCTGGGATAAATTTCACTTGGTCGTAGTGCATGATCCTTTTAATGTGTTGTTGAATTTGGCTTCCTATTACTTTTTGAGAATTTTTCCATTTATATTTATCAGTAATATTGTCCTATAGTTTTCTTTCTTATAGTGTTCTTGTCTGGGTTTGGAACCAGGGTAATGCTAGCCTCATAAGTTTGAAATGTTCCTTTGTCTTTAATTTTTCATAAAAATTTGAGAGTATTAGCATTATTTAATTTCTAAATTTACGATGGAATTCACCATATGTCTCTCTGGGCCTGGCCTTTTCATTTTGGAAAGTTTGATTTGTGATTCAGTTTTCTTGCTCTTTATTATTTGTTTGGATTTTCTATTTCCTCATAATTCATTCTTTGTACATTGTATGGTTTTTAAGAATTTATCTATTTCTTACAGATTATTCAATTATTTGGGCATAATTTTTCAAAGTAGTTTCATATGATCCCATGTGTAGAATCAGTTGTAATGCCTACTACTTTATTTCATTTATTTGAAAATTTTTTCCTTTTTTATTAACTAGTTTAGCTAATGGCTTGTTATTTTATTTTTTCAAAAAAACAAGTCTTGTGTATTGATATTTTCTATTGTTTTTCTGGTTTCTACTTCATTTACTTACGCTCTGATCTGTGTTATTTTCTTCTTTCTAAACTTTGGCTTTTTTCCCCTAATTTTCTGAGGCATAGTGTTAGATTGCTTATATGAGATTTTTTTCTTCATGTAGGCATTTATTCTATAAATTTCCTTCTTATAACTGACTACCTCATCCCATGGGTTTTGGCATGTTGTGTTTTCATTTTTGTTTGTTTCAAGGTTTTTTTTTTTTTCCACTGAGGAATATTCGCCTTGAGCTAACATGTGTTGCCAGTCTTCCCCTTTTTTTGCTGGAGGAAGATTAGCCCTGAGCTAATATCTGTGCCAGCCTTCTTCTATTTTATAGGTGGGTCACTACCGCAGCATGGCTGATGAGGGATGTAGGTCTGTACCTGGGATCTAAATCCACTAACCTGGGCTGCTAAAGTGGAGCATACAGAACTTGAACCATTCAGCCACAAGACCGGTCCCTCTTTCAAGGTATTTTTTTTTTTTTTATTACATTTTGATTTCTTCTTTGAGCTATTTGTGTTTAGGGGCATGTTTTTAATTTTTTTCACATATTTGTGAATTTTCATCCTATTATTAATTTCTAGTTTTATATTATTGTGTTCAGAAAAGGTAGTTGGTATAATTTAATCTTTTTAAATTTGCTGAGGCTTGTTTTGTAGCCTATCATATGATCTATCTTGGAGAATTTTTCATATATGCTAGGAACAAATGTGTATTCTGCTGCTGTTGGGTGGAATGTTCGGGATATGTCTGTTAGGTCCATTTGATATAATGTATAACTGATGCTCAAGGGTTCCTCATTAATTTTCTGTCTTGAGAATCTACCCATTGTTGAAAGTGGGGTATCAAAATCTCTTATATTAATGTATTATTGTTGATTACTCCTTTCAGAACTGTTAGCATTTACGTAATATTTTAAGGTGCTTTTATATCAGGTGCATATATATTAATGCACTTCTTGATGAATCAACCCCTGAATTGACCCCTTTGTCATTATATAATGACGTTCTTTCTTTCTTAGAGTTTTTGACTTAAACAGGACTTAAAGTCTATTTTATCTAATATAAGCACAGCTACACTTGGTTTCTATTTGCATAGACTATCTTTTCACATCTCTTTGTTTTGAATCTCTGAGTTTCCTTAAAGCTGAAGTTTCTTGTCAGCAATATACAGTTAGTCCTTTGGTTTTATTCATTTAGCTGCTTTTTGCCTTTTGATTGGAGAATTTAATCCATTTACATTTAAGGTAACTATTGATAGATAAAGATTTATGATCACTATTTTGATAGTTGTTTTCTTATAGTTTTGTAATTCCTTCCTTTTTCTCTTCCTTTGTGAATTGAATTTTTCTGTAGTGACATGCTTTAGTTCCCTCTCTATCTTTGGAGATACAGTAGGATTTGCTTTGTGGTTACTATGAGGCTTTTAAAGAACATTTATACATATAACAGTCTATTTTTATCCTGACAAAAACTTAACTGTATTTGCATCTCAACTGCAAATCAACTCTTTTAATCCTCTCCTCAAATTTTGTATTTTTGATGTTAAAATTAATTATTTTTGTTGTGTATCCATAGCAAATTATTGTATTTACAGTTATATTTAATCCTTTTATTCTTTAGTTTATATTCTAATTAAATGGTTAATATACCACCACACTACAGTATTAGAGTGTTCTGAATTTGACTATTTACTCATTTTTAGCAGTGTGTTGTATTTTTTCCAATTATCTTATTTAGATTGTAATGGCTTATACAATTATGTAATTTCAGGTGTACATTACTATTTATCAACTTCTGTAGGACTTCATCATCCTCACCACCTGTACACTATTACTGTCACCATACATATGTGCTGCCTTTCCCCTTTCACCCACCCCTCAACCCCCTTCCCCTCTGGTAACCACTAAAATGTTCTGTTTATGCATAGGTTTGTTTATCTTTGATGAATGAGTGGAGTAATTGTCTTTCTCTGTCTGGCTTATTTTGCTTAACATCATACCCTCAAGGTCCATCTTTGTTTTTGCCAATGGGATGATTTTGTCTTTTTTATGGCTGAATAGTGTTCTATTGTATATATACACCACATCTTCTTTATCCATTCATCTTTTGGTGGGCATTTGGGTTGCTTCCAGGTATTGGCTATTGTGAATAATGTTGCTTGAAGATGGGGTGCATAAATCTCTTTGGATTGTTGATTTCAAGTTCTTTGGATAAATACCCACTAGTGGAATAGTTGGATCATAGAGTATTTCTATTTTTAATTTTTGAGAGATTCCATACTGTTTTCCATAGTGGCTGCACCAGTTTGCATTCCCACCAGCAGAGTATGAGTGTTCCCTTTTCTCCACATCCTCTCCAACCTTTGTTATTTTTTGTCTTATTAATAATAGCCATTCTGACAGATGTAAGGTAAAATCTCATTGTAGTTTTGATTTGGATTTTCCTAATAATTAGTGATGTTGAACATCATTTCCTGTATCTATTGGCTGTCTGTATGTCCTGTTTGGAAAAATGTCTGTTCATATCCTCCACCCCATTTTTGATCAGGTTGTTTCTTTTGTTGTTGTTGAGTTGTATGAATTCTTTATATGTTTTGGAAATTAACCCCTTTTTGGATATATGATTTGCAAATATTATATCACAGTAGGTGGCTTGTCTTTTTCTTTTTTTTATGGTTTCTTTTGCCAGGCAGAAGATTTTTAGTCTGATTTATTCCCATTTGTTAATTTTTTCTTGTGTCTCCCTTGCCTACGTAGACATAGTATTTGAAAAAATGCTTCTAAGACCAATAAAAAGAGTAAACTCCTTATATTTTCTTCTAGGAGTTTTAAAGTTTCAGGTCTTACATTCAAGTCTGTAATCCATTTTGAGTTAATTTTTGTGTATAGTACAAGATAATGCTCTACTTTTTTTCTTTTGCATGTGGCTGTTCAGTTTTCCCAACACCATTTATTGAAGAGACTTTCTTTTACCCATGGAATATTCTTGGCTCCTTCATCAAAGATTAATTGTCTACAGATGTGTGGTTTTATTTCTGAGCTTTCAATTCTGTTGCATTGATCTGTGTGTCTGTTTTTGTGCCAGTACCATGCTATTTTGATTGCTATTGCTTTGTAGAATATTTTGATGTCAACTATTTTGATGCCTCCAGCTTTGTTCTTTTTTGTCAGGATTGTTTTGGCTATTCAAGGTTTTTTTTTTATTCCATGTAAATTTTAGTATTCTTTGTTCTATTTCTATGAAGAATATCATGGGAATCTGATTGGGATTTCATTGAACCTATAGATTGCTTTAGGCAATATGTACATTTTAACTGTGCTTATTCTTCCAATCCCTGAGCATGGAATATCTTTCCATTTCTTTATAATGCCTTCAATTTCTTTGAATAATATCTTTTAGTTTTCACTGCATAGATTTCACCTCTTTGGTTAAATTTATTCCTAAATATCTTATTCTTTTTGTTGCAGTTATATATTGGATTGGATTCTTTACTTCTCTTTCTGCTAGTTCATTATTAGTGTATAGAAGTGTAACTGATTTTTGTAAGTTGATTTTGTAACCTACAAGTTTGCTGTAGTTGATTATTTCTAAGTTTCCTGGTGGATTCTCTAGGATGTTCTATATACTAATCGTGTCATCTGCAAACAGCAAGAGTTTCATTTCTTGCTTTCCAATTTGAATTCTTTTTATTTCTTTTTCTTGACTATCTGCTTTGGCCAAAACCTCCAGGACTGTGTTGAGTAGGAGTGGCAAGAGAAGACACCCTTGTCTTGTTCCTGTTCTCAGAGGAACGGCTTTCATTTTTTCCCCATTGAGTATGATGTTGGCTTCTTTCCCCATTGAGTATGATGTTTGTCATATATAGCCTTTATTATGCTGGGATACTTTCCTTCTATACCCATTTTATTGAGAGTTTGTATCATAAATTGATGTTGGATCTTCTCAAATGCTTTCTATGCATCTATTGAGATGTTCATATGATTTTTTATCCCCCATTTTTTTAAATGTATTGTATCACATAGATTGATTTGCAGATATCGAACCATCCCCGTGTCCCTGGTATAAATTCCTCTTGATCATAGTGTATGAGCTTTTAAATGTATTGCTGTATTTAGTTTGCAAATATTTAGTTGAGGATTTTTCATATGTGTTCATCTGCAATGTTGGCCTGTAATTTCCCTTCTTTGTGCTGTCCTTGCCTGATTTTAGTACCAGGTTACTGTTGGCCTCATACAGTGAGTTAGGAAGTGTTTCATCTTCTTCAATTTCTTGGAATAGTTTGAGAAGGATAGGTGTTACATCTTGAATGTTTTTAGAAGTCTCCAGGGACGCCATCTGGTCCTCGACTTTTGTTTTTTGGGAAGTTTTTGATTACTGTTTCAATCTCTCTGCTTGTGATTTGTCTATTTAGATTCTCTATTTCTTGTTGATTCCGTTTTTAGAGGTTGCATGAGTCTAAGAATTTATCCATTTAATCTAGGTTATCCAATTTGTGGGAATAGTTTTTCATCATCTGCTCTTATAATCCTTTGTATTTCACAGTATCTTTTGTGGTTTCTCCTTCTTTCATTTCTATTTTTATTTATTTCAGCCTTCTTTCTTTTATTTTTAGTGAGTCTGGCTAGGAGTTTGTCCATTTACTTTATCTTCTCATGAACCAGCTCTTAGTTTCATTGATTCTTTCTATTGTTTTTAGTCTCTATTTCATTTATACTGCTTTACTTTTTACTATTTCCCTCCTGCTAAGTTTGTGCTTTTTTAATTCTTCTTTTTCTGATTCTGTTAGGTGTTGTTTAAGATTATTTATTTCAGGTATTTCTTGTTTGTTGAGGTGCTCCTGTATTGAGATCAATTTCCCTCTTATAATCACTTTTGCTGTGTCCCTTGAGTTGCTATGTTGCATTTTCATTTTCACTTGTCTCTAGGTATTTTTTATTTCTCCTATTATTTCTTTATTGATCCAGTTGTTCAGTAGCATATTGTTTAGTCTCAACATGTTTGTGACATTCTTAGCTTTTTTCTTATGGTTGATTTCTAGTTTCATAACATTGTGGTCAGAAAAGATGCTTGATATGATATAAATTTGCTTAAATTTGTTGAGGCTTGCTTTGTTTCCCAACATTTGATCCGTCTTTGAGAATGTTCAATGCGTGCTTGATAAGAATGTGTATTCTGCTATTTTTCGATGGAATGCTCTCTCTATATCTCTTAAGTCCATCTGATCAGGTGTTTCATTTAAATCCACTACCTCCTTGTGGGCTTTCTGTTTGGATGGTCTATCCATTGATGTAAGTGTGGTGTTAAGGTCCCCTACTCTCATTGTGTTGCTGTTAATTTCCCCCTTTAGGTCTGTTACTAGTTGCCTTATATAATTATGTGCTCCTCTGTTGGGTGCACATATATTATAAGTACTATGTCCTCTTCTTAGAAAGTCCCTTTTACCATTGTATTCTGCCCCTCTTTGTCTCTAGTTGTCCTTTTTATCTTGAAGTCTGCTTTGTCTGATATAAGTATCACAATACATGCTTTCTTTTCTTTGCCATTTGCTTGGAGTATTGTCTTCCATCCCTTCACTCTGAGCATATATTTGTCTTTAGGGCTGAAATGTGTTTCCTGGATGCAGCATATTGTTGGATCTTGTTTTTTAAATTTATCCAACTACTCTGTGTCTTTTGATTGGAGAATTCAATCTATTTACTTTTAGAGTGGTTATTGATGTATGAAGTCTTAGTACGGCCATTTTATCTCATTTTCCAGTTGTTCTATGTTTCACTTGTTTCTCTTCCTTTATATTTCTGACTGCCATTTCAGTTTGGTGGTTTTGTGAGTTTTCTCTATTTTTATGAATTGTGGCCTTCCTCTGATTATTTGTTAGTGATTACCATGAGGTTTGTGTAAAAGATCTAGTAGATGAGATAGTCCGTTTTCTGATAGCCTGTTTTCTCCATTTTCCTAAGCATGTATCATCCCTTTTCCCTTCCCCTTCTGAGTTATTGTTGTCACTTATTATTCTATTTTTTGTTGGGAGTTTGTGACTAAGTTGAAGTGTGTATAGTTACTTTTGATACTTTCCTTCCCTTTTTCTTTTAAGTTATCCTTAAGTATTTGATACCTTGTTCTGAAAAGGGCTGCAGTTTTCTTATTTTGTCTGTTTATTTATCTCCTTGCTCAACGATTTGTAGACCTCTGTCTTCTTGTATCAGGAATGAGAGTATCCTTGATCATTTCTTGTAGGGGAGATCTAGTGGTACTGACCTCCCTCGACTTTCATTTCTCCAGCAAAGCTTTTATTTCTCCATCATATCTGAAAAATAGCCTCACTGGGTAGAATATCTTGGATAAACATTTTTTTCTGTCAGTATTATGAATCTATAATTCCGTTCTCCTAGCATGTAAGGTTTCGGGTGAGAAATCCACTGAAAGCCTGTTAGTGATTCCTTTTTAGCTTTTTTTCTTCTGCCTGGTTGTTCTTAATATTTTTTCTTTGTCATGACTTTTGCCAGTTTTACTATTATATGCCTTGGAGAAGGTCTTTTAGCATTGATGTGTTTGGGATTTCTATTAGCTTTGTGTATTTGTAAGTCTGGTTCCTTCCCCAGGTTTGGGAAGTTCTCAGTTTTTATTCCTTTGAAAAAATTCTCTGCTCCTTTCTTCCTCTCTTGTCTCTCTGGAATACCTAGAATCCTTACATTGCTTTTCCAAATGGAGACAGATATTTATTGAGGAACTCCTTCATTTTATTAAAATCTTAGTTCTCTCTCTGCCTCCATTTGAAGCATTCCATATTTCTATCTTCTAAATCACTAATTCTTTCCTCCATACTGTCAGCTCTATTTTTTAAGGATTCTGGATTATTTTTTATCTCAATAATTGTGTTCTTCATATCCAGAATTTCTGCTTGCTGTTTTTTTTTTTTATAGCTTCAATCTCTTTTGTGAAGTGTTCCTTCCCATTAATTTTATTCCTGAGCTCATTAAACTGTCTTTCTGAGTTTTCTTTTGATTACTTGACTTTCTTTGAATTCTCTGTCATTTACACTGTAAATTTCTGTGACTTCAGGGTTGGATTCTGGAGAGTTGTCTTTTCTGTTCTGTTGTCAATTGTTGCTGTACTTTCTCATTTGTTTGATGAACTAATCCTTTTCTGGCATATCTGTGGTTGTTTAGGTCCCACTGGCCAGGAAAGCGCTCACCAGTAGGCTGGGGGCTGCCACCAATTCTTACAGTTTTACTGAGACAAGTTCCCAATTGTGGGGTCCAAGAGGTAATATAAGCCACTTCTGCCAAGTCAGAAAGCATTCACACATGCATGTAGATCTGCCTCTGACTCTTCTTACAGTCACGCTGGGCTGGCCTTTTTCACCGGGTCCAAACATAGGCCACTATTTCAGACTGCAATGGCACAGTGGGCTCTCCTGTCAGCTGGGAAAACATTCACACACAGGATCAAGCCTGCCTCCACCTCTTCTTACTGTCATGCCTCGGCATGTTCACATTTGCAGGACTGAAGTCACACTATTGGCACTCCCAGCTGGGAAAGCATTTGCATGCATGCTTAGGGATCCCAGGGAAAGGTTGGGGAGTCCTCACCTATCTCCATTACTTCCCCAGTGCCTGGTACACCCATATTCAGATCTGTAGCTGAATGGGTCTCTCAGGCATCCTGTTGTGCTGTGTGGGTATCCTGCATTGACCAATGAATGTCCATTTAGTTGTAGTTCAAAGGGAACAGCTCACTCCACCATCTTGCTGACATTCACAGTCCGGTGTATTGTATATTTTGTACAAGTTACTGTTTAGTGTCCTTTTGTTTTAGCTTGAAAGCCTTTAGCATTTTTCGTAAGGCATGTCTAGTGGTGATGCACTTCCTCCACATTTTTTGGGGGGAGAAAAGTTTTTATCTTGCCCTTATTTATGAAGGACAATTTTGCTAGGTAACACTTTCATGGTTGGTAATATTTTTCAGCACTTTAAGTATATTATTCCACTCTCTCTTAGATTACAAGGTTTCTGGTAAGAAATCCACTGGCTGCCTTACGGGGGTTGTCTTTTATGAGGATTTTTTTCCTCCCACTACTTTTAAAATTTGTCTTCAAGCCAGCCCTGATGGCCTAGTGGTTAAAATTTGGTGTTCTCCAATTTGCTGGCTAGAATTCACTTCCAGGTCATGGAATCACACCACCCTTCTGTCAGTTGCCATGCTATGATGGCAGCTCACATAGAAGAACTATAATGACATATAACTAGGATTATAAAACCATGCACTGGGGGTTGGGGGAGGAAAAAAACATGAAGGTTAGTAACAGATGTTAGCTCAGGATGAATCTTTCCCTACCAAAAAAATTAAGTAATTTTAAAAATCTCTCTTTGTCCTTGATTTTATACAGTTTTATTTAATGTGTGTTTGAGGACATTCTGAGTTGAATTTTTGGTATGATCTATTACCTTAATAAAGTTGGGTGTCCAAATCTCCCCAAATTAAGAAATTCTTAAGCATTGTTTTTTTAAATAAGCTTTCTGCCTCTAATTCCCTCTCTACTACTTTAGGGACTCCAATGATGTGTACTTTTTTTTTTTAATAGTTTCTCAAATTTTACATAGGCTTTTTTTGTTGTTGTTCTCCTTTGACTGGAAGATATATAAAAAAACCCTGTCATCTACTCAATATATATTTTTTTCTGCTAGATCTACATGGTGTTGATGCTGTGACTTTTTTTATGCATTATATTTTTCAGCTTCAGAATTATGTTTTCTTTAAATGACTCCTAATCTACAGTAATCTTCTCATTTGGTTAGATAATTCTTATTGATATTATTGAATTGTCATCTGTATTTTCTTATTTTCTCACTGAGCTTCCTCAGAAGTTTTTTTGAGTTCTTTATCAAATAAATGTAGATCTCCAGTTCTTGTTGGCAGTTACTGGAAAATTATTGTGTACATCTGTTGGCATCATGTACCTTGATTTTTATATTCCTTGAAGTCTTGCATTGTTGTCTTCATATTTGAAGAAGCAATCACCTCCTCCAGCCATTAATGACTGGTTTTGGTAGGGAAATACCTTCCCTCAGCTCTGCTAAGGATTATGACAATTTCTCAGACCTTTTCTTTGGGTACAACTACTCCACACTCTTGTTCCTTCTGGTGGATGAATTCATAATCTTTTATGCCTTCTCTTGATCCTGCAAAGCCAGGCTAAATGTTTACAGTCTACCATCACTTTCCCTTGGTCTCTGTTGAAAGCTTACATTTGTGGTTTATTCCTAGGCCTAATATGTTGGTCCAGTTTTTGGCACATGCTCACTAGCCATCTGTAATTTCTTATTCTTGCTGTCATTAGACACACATACAGGGAGCCAGCCACAAGGTGGGAGTATGTGGGTAAGGCAGTTGAAGGTCTAGAGGTACCTGTAAGCCATTTGGATAATCCACATGTGAGACGTCTCCAGTGGCTTGTGGGTTGACTTTCTCATGGAATCACTATGCAGTTAGTAGTATTTACATCCTCTGGAGCTCTATCTGCTGCTCCCCCAGCTGCTCCCTGCCCAGTAGTCACACAACAATCTCTGTCTTTTTTGTATTAGGTGGAAAAGTTCTTGCTTTCTCTGGCAGTGCCCTGCATAGCTAGTGAAGCCAGACACTCATTCACTGAATTGTGTTCTGCTTGGAAGAGGTGTCATGGATAAAGTGACCCTCTTCTTACCCTCTTTAATGTGTCTCATCTAAGATGTGTTTTGCTCTTATGGTGTGGCAGAACTTTTTTATTGGACTCTTGGACTTCCAGAAAGTCTATCTTGCCCGTGGGTGATTGTCTAAATCAGTTTTGTTTCAGCAGAAGGTGACAGAAAACTCTTATTCTGCTATAATGATAATGTCACTTACTCAATGTCAACTATTAAGGAGATGTCTAAGTAAATTAATGAAGAAGTGGCTTGGTTTCTCCTTACTGCTTACGGTAAAATGTGTGAGATTGATGAATGAAGGAAGAAATTGTCAAGCAGAAAGAAACCAATGCTTGAATATTTGGAAAATCTTGCTATGGGTGTTTAAGATGGATTTAATTAGAGCAGAAGCCAGGAACAGAAATAGAATTATAACAGCAGAGACATTACCAGCTTGAGCAAAATGGTACAGAAAGAGCACAATAAAACGAAGAAAGATTGTTGGACTTCTGGGATTCTACAGAATGTGATGATAGAAATATATGGCTATAAAATTCTTTACTCTTCAAGAAAAGGTAGGAATGACCCAATGTCAACTGAGAGATTAGCAGGGCCACCACTCTTACCACAGGCTCAGGGGACAAGTCTGCTTCCTCCTTGATTTCTGAAGGTGGGGCTCCCTTTTGGGTTTTGGTAGGCCACTGTAGACAGTCAGATAGATAGGCACCCTCAGAGAGCTGCAAGGATGAGATCTTCAGAGAAAACCACTCAGGTAAGGTCACTTTCTAGAGCCAATGGAGAAGAGCTGCCCCACAGAGCTGTGGGGGTAATAGTGCCACCACAGTGGGCCTAGAAACTAGAGTATTGGACTCAAGAGGATTATTTTTGAGCCCTAAGATCTAATGAAATTTTTCTTGCTAGGTTTTTTTTACATGTTTGGTAGCTTTACCCTTTTTTTTCCTTCTAATTTTTCTTATTTGAAGTGAGAATATCTACTCTCTGCCTGTCCCATTATTGTATTTTGGAAACACATAACATGTTATTTCACAAGTTTGCAGTTGGAGAGGAATTTTCCTCTGAGTAAGTTGTACCATGAGTCTCATACATTTAATATAAATGAATTTAGATGAGACGTTGGTCTTTGACTTTAGTGTCATCCTGAAATGAGTTAAAATTTTGAGGTTATTGGTTCAGAATTAAAGTAGTTTGCATGTGAGAAGGACTGAAATTTTGGGGGGCCAGTGACATAATGTCATAGACTGAATATCTCCCTAAATTCATATGCTGAAGTCCTAACACACAGTGAGTGTTTTGATATAAGACTTCTGAGGAAGTAATTAAAGTTAAATGATTCATAAGTTTATGGCCCTGTTATGATAGAATTAGAGTCCTTATGAGAAGAGACACTAGAACTCTCTTCCCTTTTTTTCTCTCTCTCCAAGAAAACACACTGAAGAAAGGACATGTGAGAACATAGAGAGAATGTAGATGTCTACAAGCTAGGAGGAAGACTTTCAGTGGAGACCAAATTTTCCAGCACCTTGATCATTAATTTTTAGCCTCCAAAACTTTGACATCATAAATTTATGTTGTTTAATCCACTAGTACATGCTATTTTGTTAGAGCTGTACTAATACAATGGGAATATCTAAGTTGTCACACACAGGCCCAAGCAAGATACATGCTCAGAAAGTTACTGAGAATAATTTAAATTTTTACCTTGGGCATATCCAAAGGCCCAGAACTAAGGCCCTAATAATTAGTGAAGGACTATCTTCACACACAGCCAGACTGCAAGGACTAGGAGAGGTAGTTATATTTTAAAATTCCCAACTTTAAACAAAAACTCAGGATGTACAATGAAACAGAAAAGTATGGCTCATTCTATGGAAAAACAAGAAAAAAAAAAAACCCTTCAGAAATCATCCTTCAGCAATCACAGACATTGGATGAACTAGATAAAAACTTTTGAAAATACTCTCTTAACCCCATGAGGGTGGACACAAAGAACTAAAAGAAATCAGAAAAACAATATATAAACATAAGGATAATATCAACAAAAAATTATAAAAGTATTCAAATAAAAAATCTGAAGCTAAAAATGAAATAGTCCAACAGAAAAATTCATGACAGGAGTTCAACAGAAGATGTGAGCAGATAAAAGAAATAGTAAGCATACTTGAAGATGAGAACTTTGACATTATTTACTCCAAGAAGCATAAAAAAGAAACCTATACGAGGCCATTGAACAAACTAATATTCTCATAATGAGAGACTTAGAAGAAGGAGAAGAAGGGCAAAAAATATTATATGGTTGTGTAGATTACTTTAGGTAATATGGATATTTTAACTATGTTAATTCTTCCAATCCAGAGCACAGTATATCTTTCTATTTCTTTGTGTCTTTGATTTCTTTCAACAATGTCCTATAGTTTTCAGTGTACAGGTTTTTCACTTCCTTGATTAAAATTATCCCTAGGTCTTTTATCATATTTTTTGTAACTGTAAATGGGATTGTATTCTTGATTTCTATTTCTGCTAGTTTCCAGTGTATAGAAATACAGCTGATTTTTGAATGTTTATTTGTACTCTGCACTTTACTCTATTTGTTAATATTTTCTAATAGTTTTTTGGCGGATTCTATAAGATTTTATATACATGGAACTACAAATATATATCTACAAATAGTTACAGTTTTCCTTCTTTCTTCCAATTTGAATATATTTCATTTCATTTTCTTGCCTAATGGTTCTGGCTAGGATTACTATGTTTAATAAGTATGGTGAGAGTGGGCATCCTTGTGTTGTTCCTGCTATTAGCTTTCAGTTTTTCATCACTGAGTATGATTTTAGCTGTAGGTTTGCCTTATGAGGGCTTTTATAATGTTGACCTACTTTCCTTCTATACCCATTTCATTGAGAGTGTTTATCATAATGGATGCTAAAACTTTTCAAATGCTTTCCCTGCAACTATTAAGATAATCATGTGACTTTTATTTTTCATTTTCTGAATGTGGCTTATCATATTCATTGATTTGTGAATGTTGAACCATCCTTGCATCCCTGAAATAAATTCCACTTCTTTGTGGTGTATGATCCTTTTAATGTATTGTTGTATTCCATTTGTTAGTATTTTGTTGAGTAATTTGTATGTATGTTCATCAGTGATATTGGACTGTAGATTTCCCTTTTTGAGTTATTCTTTCCTTGTTTTAGAGTCAGGGTAATGTTGGCCTCATAAAGTGAGTTAGAAAGCATCCCTTTCTGTTCAATTTCTTTTGGAAAAATTTGAAAAGGATAGGTATTAAATCTTCTATGAATATTTGATAAAATCACCCAAGAAGCTGTTTGGTTGTGGACTTTTAAAAAAATTATTTTATTGTGGTCATATTGATTTATAGCATTGTGTAAATTTCAGGTGCACATTATTATATTTCTGTTTCTGTGTAACCTGCATACTATTTGCCACCAATAGTGTAGTTTTTATCCCCTAGTCACTAATCTATTCTTCTTATCTATGTGTTTGTTTTTCTTCCACATATGAGTGAAATCTTATGGTATTTTTCTTTCTTTGCCTGATTTACTTTGCTTAGCATAATACCTCCAGCTATTCTACTACTGGCTATTTATCCAAAGAACATGAAATAAATAATTCAGAATGATATGCATCTGTATGCTTTCAAAACATTTATCACAATAGCAAAGATGTGGAAGCAACCAAATGCTCATCAGTAGATGAATGGATAAAGGAGATATGGTGTATATATACAATGAAATACTACTCAGCCATAGAAAAAGAAAATTGTGCCATTTGTGACAACACACATGAACTTTTGTTCATTGGGAGATTTTTGATTAGCATTTCAATCTGTGTACTAGTAGTTGGTCTATTCAGATTTTCTATTTCTTCTTGTTTCAGTTTTGGGAGGCTGTATGAGTATAAAAATTTATCTGTAGCTTCTAAGTTATCCAATTTGTTGGTGTATAGCTTTGTATAATGTTCTCTTATTATCTTTTGTATTTCTGTGGTATCTGTTGTATTTTCTCCTCTTTGATCTATGATTTTCCTCTCTTTTTTTTCTTATTGAGTCTAGCTATGGTCTTTCTATATTTTTTCTTTTCAAAGAACCCGCTCTTTGTTTCATGAATCTTTTCTTTTATCTTTTTGGGTCTTTATTTATTTCCACTCTGATTTTTATTATTTCCTTCCTTCTACTGACTTTGCACTTCATTTGTTCATCTTTTTCTAGTCATTAGAAGAATTAGATTGTTTATTTGAATTTTTTTTCCTTGAGGTATTGCTATATACTTTCCTCTTAGTACTGCTTTTGCTACATCCTATATGTTTAGGTATGTTGTGTTTTTATTTGCATTGTTTCCAGGTATTTTTTTATTTTTCCTTTGATTTATTTGATGATCCAATAGTTATTCAGTAGCATGTAGTTTAGTCTTCACATATTTATGACTTTTCTAGCTTCCTACTTGTAGTTAATTTCTAGTTTTATATCATTGTGGACAAAAAAGATTCTTAATACGTTTTCAATCTTCTTAAATTTATTGAGACTTGTTTTGTTTCCCCAAAATGGTCTATGTTTGAGAATGTTCTAAGTGTATTTGAGAAGAATGTGTATTCTAGTACTTTTGGATGGAATTTTCTCTCTATATGTCTATTAAGTCCATCTGGTCTAGTGTTTCATTTAAGGTGATTGTTTTCTTGTTAACTTTCTGTTTGGATGATATACACATTGAAATCAGGGGGCTTTTATGTCTTCTACTATTATTGTGTTACTGACAATTTGTCCCTGTAGGTCTGTTAATAGTTGCTTTATATACTTTTGTGCTCCTATGTTAGGTTCATATATAAATAAATATGCTTTCTTGGTGGATTGTCTGCCTTATCATTATATAATGTCCATTTTGTTTGTTGTTATCTTTTTTTGCTTTAAGCCTATTATTCTGTTATAAGTATAGCTACACCCACCTTTTTGGTTGCCATTTTTTTGAAGTATCATCTTCCATCCTTTCACTTTGAACCTATGTTTATCTTTAGAGATGAGCTGTGGTTTCTGAAGACAGTGTATTGTTGCCTTTTGTTTTTTAACGCACCCACCCTCTCTATGTCTTTTGGTTGATGAATTCAATTCATTTATATTTAGTGTGATTACTGATATATAAAGACTTAGTACTGTCATTTTATCTTCTGTTTTCTAGTTTCTCTTTATTTCCATTGTTTCTTGTTTCTTGAGTTTCTGACTGCAATTTCAGTCTTGAGTTTCTGACTGCAATTTTTTTGTATAGTGTGTTTCTCAGTTTTTTCTTTTTTTATGTTTTGTGAATCTTCTCTGAATTTTTTTTTTTACGGATACTGTGAGATTTGTATAAAAGATCTCATAGATGAGATAGTCCTCTTTCTGCTGATAGCATGTTATCTTCATTTGCCTATGCAGGTGTTGTCCGTTTCATCTTCCCCTTCTATGTTTCTGTTGTCACAAATTATATCTTTTTCTGTTCTGAGTTTGTTACCAAATTGAAGGGTTATAGTTATTTTAATACTTTATTTCCCTTTAACTTTTATGTTATAATTAAGTGTTTATTAACCTCGTCTGATATGGAGTTGCACTTTTCTGATTCTGTCATTTATCCCCTTGCTTAAAGCTTTGTGTACCTTTGGACTTTCATTTCAGATAGAAGAGCTGTTTTCAAGGTTTCCTATAAGGCAGGCCTAGTGCTGATATATTCCCTTAGCTTTTGTTTGTCTGGGAAAGACTTTATTTCTCTTTCATATTTTAACATTAACTTTGCTGGATGGAGTAATCTTAGCCAATAGTTTTTGTTTTTCAACATTCTGAATATATCATTCTACTCTTTCAGCCTGTAGAATTTCTGTTAAGAAATTTGCTTACAGCCTAATGGTGGTTCCTTTTTAGTTTATGGTTTGCTTCTCTCTAGCCCTTAATCTGGCCCTTTCTTTGTCAATGACTTTTGACAGTTTTAATAAACTGTATCTCTGAGAAGGTCTTTTTGCATTGAGATAATTACGTGTTCTTTTAGTTTCATGCACTTGTATATCCAGTTCCTTCCTGAAGGTTCGGAAAGTCTTTTGCTATTATTTCTTGAAATAAGCTCTCTGCTTCCTTCTCCCTCTCTTCTCCTTCTTAGACACCCATTACACTTAACTTTCTTTCCCTAATTGAGTTGGATATTTCTCATAGAATTTCTCCATTTATTAAAAAATTCTTGGTTCTCTCTTCTTCCACCTGAATCATTTCTAGATTTCTATCTTCAAGTTTACTAATTCTCTTTCCATATGGTCTGCTCTATTTCCAAGACTTTCAACTTTGTTCTTTATCTCTTTTGTTTAGTTGTTTAATTCCTGAGTTTCTATTGGTTGTTTTTTACAGTTTCACTCTTTTTGGTTAAATACTCCTTCTACTCATTAATTTTATTCCTGAGCTCATTAAACTATCTTTCTGAGTTTTCTTGTACTTCATTGAGTTTCTTCATGATAGCTATTTTGATTGTCTATTAGTTAGATTTCAGTCTTTCATGACTTCAAGTTTGATATCTTAAAAATGATCATTTTCTTTTTGTGTTACACTGTTACTGTAGTTTTTCATGGTTCTTGAGAAGTTGTTCCTCTGCCAAAGTATTGGTAATATCAATCTCTTATTTAGGTATGGCTTTCTTCACTTTGGTTCTGAACTGCTTCTAATTGTGTTTGACAGCCTGCACTTTCCACCCTCCACTGCATTTGCTGGAGGTGTCTTAAGTACCCTTGTTTTATTGTTTGTGCCTCTGAAGTTGCTGGTGTCTTGTTGCTTATAGTATCCTTGCAGTTATGGTGATGCTACCAGGGCCACTGGGCTGGTGAGCACCTCTGCTGTGTCCATGGTTTCTTGGGTTGGGGGTCCTCTGACCATGACATGGGGAGGAGAAGGGTGGGGTTGTAATTGGTGTCATGGGAACCTCTACCACATCCAAGTTTATTAGGTCTGCAGGCATCACTGAAATAGTGGGGGCCAGATTTGTGGGTGTCACTGCAGCTGGAGGGAAGGCCAGGCTTATGGGATTTGCTGTCCCTGTTACTAAGCTCTACATGGCCTTGAGTGCTTCTGTCATGTGTACCATTTGTGCTGCTGCTCCCAGGCTTTCTGGATGTGCTGGCACCATTGCTGCCTGGGGCACTGGTTTTGCGAGGGTCACTGTTGTTTCTGGGTGGGCTACGGTCATGGGCTCCACTGCTGCCGCTATGGGGAGGTGGGTACCTGGGTCACGAGCACTGCTGCAGTTCCTGGAGCCTCTGGCTTTGGGGGCTGGAACTGTTGCCAGAAGCACTGGTGTCTTGGATGCAGCCCCTGCTGCTAGGAGTGTTGGAATCAGAAACACTGCTGTTGAGAGAAGGGAAGGGGGCAGGGACATGGGCACAACTGTGGTTCCTGGAGCCTTCAGTCATAGAAGTACTGGTTATTCCTGGAGCCTCTAGAAGCATGGGCTGCCTCAGTTTCCAGGTCCTCTATTCTCAGATGTTACTGAAGATTTTGGAGCTTCTGGTCATAGGTGCAGCCACAGTTCCTGGGAGCTGCTGCTACTGGTTCCCTGGTTCCACCACCTCGAAGAGGTTTAGTCCTCCCAATTTTAGATGTATAGATCTGTAGATCTCTCAGATGATTTGGTGTGCTGTACTGAGGTCCTTTGTTGCTCTTTGGTTGTCCTACATGTTGTAACTAAAAGGTAGAGACAAAGGGAGGAAATCACTCTGCCATGAGGCTGACATCACTCCACTTTTTGCCATTTTATAACAAAGATTTACCTTTTTCCCAGTTTCCAATACCATGTTCCTCCTTATCAGCATAGATTTTACTGTCTGTATTTCTACCAAAAATCTTTTCAGGATTACTTAAGTGTTATCTATAAAGATTAAGGCTTTTTCTACAACTCTCCTCTTTTCTTTCTGTATCCTCACAGGAAGTGTCCTTAATCTTCTATACACATCAACACAGCCCTTTTTTAGAATGCATTTCAAAACGTTTCCAGCATCCAATTTTTATCAGTTTGTATTTTAAGGCACACAGTGTATAAAGATGTAATTTTGTTACATCAATTGTGGAGAGGCCTGGGGGTGAAACTCTGAAAGAGCAGAGTTTTCATGTTATTGAAGTTAAATTGTCATAAATTAAAGAAGACTGTTATATCTTCAGGATGTTAAAAATAATCTCCAGGGTCACCATGAAGAAAATAGCTTTACAATATACTCAAAGAACATGGGAACAAATTTAAACATTTTGCTAGGAAAAAAGCTAAATACAAAAGAAGACAGTAATGCAGAAAATGAGAAACAAAAAAGCTATGAGACATAGAAAAGAAAAGTTGATAGAAGTAAGCCTTTCCTTATAAATAATTACTTTAAATGTAAATGGGTGAAATTCTTCAATCAAAAGACAGAAGTTGACAGAATGGATTAAAAATAATTTAATGACATACTGTTTGCAAGACACTCACTTGAAAATCAAAAACACAAATAAGTTTAGACTAATGGAATGGAAAAACATATTCTATGCAAATAATAACCAAATGAGAGGACAGAGGTTATAGTAATATCAGAAAAAAATGGACTTTAAATTTAAAAATTATGAGACCAAAAAAACATTATATATTAACAAAAGCTTTAAAAAAGCAAAAAGATATAACACTTGTACACATTTACTCACCTAGTATAGATCAAGGATATAGTGAAGCAAAAATAGACACAGCTGAAGTGATAAATAGAAAGTTTTATGATAATAGTTGGAGACTTCAATGCTTAACTCTCATCAATGGATAAAATATAAAAGATAAGTAAGAAAACTTGAGGACTTGAACAACACAATAAACCGGGTAGCTCTAACAGACAAATTCAGAACACTCTATCCAACAACAGCAGAATACACATCCTTCTAGTGTGTGTTATTTTCCAGAATAGACAATATGTTAAAACCACATGTAAAGTCTCTGTAGATTTAAAAGATATATATTATATAAAGTATATTTCCTGCAATGAGATGAAGTTAGAATTAACAATAACAGAAGAAAAACTGGGATATTCGCCAATATATGAAAAGTAAACAGCACACACTTAAACAATAATTGATCAAAAACAGATCAAAGTAAAAATTATAAGTATTTAGAAATTAATGACAAAAACCTGCAAAACACCAAAACTTAAGGGTCACAGCAAAAAGAGTGCAAGAAAAACATTTATAACTAAAAACAATTACCTCTAAAAAAAACTCCATGATTCTGCATAATACCCACTAGTAGGATAGCTGGATCATAGGGTATTTCTATTTTTAATTTTTTGAGAAATTTCCATGCTGTTCTCCATAATGGCTGCACAAGTTTGCATTCCAACAAGTAATGCATCCCTATGTTCATTGCTGCATTCTTCACAATAGCCAAGATGTCTAAGCAATCCAAGTGTTCATCAATAGATGAATGGATAAAGAAGATGTGGTATATATATATATATATATATATATATATATATATATATATATAAAGGAATACTACTCAGCCATACAAAAAGACAAAATTGTGCCATTTGTGACAACATGGATGGACATTGAGGGTATTATCCTAAGCAAAATAAATCAGAGACAGATAAATACCATAAGATTTCAGTTATATATGGAAGATAAACACATAGATAAAGAGAATAGATTAGTGGTTACCAGAAGGGAAGGGGTGAGAGATAGTGAAAGGGGTAAAGGAACACATGTGTATAGTGATTGATAAAAACCAGACTACTGATGGTGAACCTGATACACTCTATACAGAAACATAACTATAATAATGTACATCTGAAATTTACACAATGTTATAAGTCAATATAACCTCAACAAAATGAAAAAATCTCCAGCCAGCAGTCTAACTTTACACTTTAAGGAACTAAAAAAAAGACCATGTTAAGCTCAAAGGTAGTAGAAGAAAGGAAATAATAAAGACTGGAGCAGAGTAAATTAGAGAATAGAGAAGTTCAACAGAGACAATAAAGAAGTTATTTCTTTGGAAAGATCAAGAAAATTGACAAACATTCAGCTGGATGGACTAAAAAGAGAAAAGAGTACTCAAATAACTAAAATCAGAAATGAAAGTAGGGACCTTACAGCCAATTCTACTTGAAGAAAATGAAAGAGTACAATCAACAACTGTGTGCCAATAAATTGGAAAAATTAGATGAAATGGACAAATTCCTACAAATATGAAACTTGCCAAGACTAAATCAAGAAGAAATAGGGGCTGGCCGGGTGGCGCAAGCAGTTGGGTGCGCGTGCTCTGCTGCGGCAGCCTGGGGTTCGCCAGTTCGGATCCTGGGTGTACACCAAAGCACTACTTGTCAGGCCATGCTGTGGCAGCATCCCATATAAAGTGGAGGAAGATGGGCACGGATGTTAGCCCAGGGCCAGTCTTCCTCAGCAAAAAAAAAAAAAAAAAAGAGGAGGATTGGCAGATGGTAGCATAGGGCTGGTCTCACACACACACAAAAAAGAAATAGAAAATTTGAATAAAACCATACCGAGTAGGAAAATTGATCAAAAATAAAAAAAATCACATAACATAGAAAAAGTCCTGGACCTCTTGTTTTCACTGGTGAATTCTACAAAACATTTAAAGATGAACATCAATCTTTCCTAGAGTTTCCTAAAAAATTGAATAGGGGGGAACTCTTTCAAACTCATTTTTTGAGGTCAGAATTGCACTGATGCTAAGCCAAAGACACTAGAAGAAAAGAAAACTATGGATCTATGTCTCTGATGAGTATCAATGAAAAAACCCTTAGCAAAAATACTAGCAAACCAAAATCAGCAGAATATTAAAAGTATTACACTCCATGGCCAAGTGGGATTTATTCCTGGGATGCAAGGCTATTTTAATATACAAAAATTGATCAATGTAATACACCACCTTAACAGAATGAAGGATATCAATTGATGCAGAAAGTGTAATTGACAAATTTTAACATCATTTTATGATAAAAACACTCAACAAGCTAGGCATTCAAGAAAACTGTCTCCCATGTGACTTCAGCAACATGGTGGAGTGAGATGCTCCCTTTGTCTCTCCCCCTCTAAATTACAACTAAATGGACATTCATTAGCCAAAAAAGCATACCTACAAAGTGCAACAGGAAGACTTAAGGACCCATACAGCTATACATCTGAAGATGGATCGACTGGATCCCTGGGAAGCAGTACAACAAAGTGAGTGCAAACTTGCATCTCCCTAGAAGCAGCAAGCCAGATCATGGAGCCTCAAACAGTGGCTGGTGTAACTCTAAGAGAAGGCGGGGCAGCATAGCCTATGCATGAATGCTATTGGAGGGGTAGCCTGGCCTACAGGAGTGGCCACTGTGACACAGCAACTATGCTAGTGGTAACACTTTACACCAAGTGGCTGCAGCTCAGCCCCCATAAAGGAGCCCTGCCCACTAAGCACGAGCTCAGACAAATTACAATTGAGCAAAATGCTGGCCCATGCCTGTGCAATCCACTGGCTGAGCACAGAGGCACAGAGGCTCCAACCACATCAGAGTGACCCACTGAGTGGCTGTGGTCAGCCTATGCAAAGGCAGAGCAGCTGTACGTGCACAACTTCCAGCAGGGAGAACAGGAACAGAAAGACAGCTCCTGTTTCCCCAGCAGTCACAGGTGAACTCTGCAACCTGATACTACCACAAATGTGCTGGCAAAGGATCACTTCATCAAACACCATCAAAACATACCGTAACAATTCAGAGCAGAAGAAAAATGATGTTTCCAGAAACCAATCCTGAAGTCACAGAAATATACAATCTAAATGAAGAGAATTCAAAACAGCTGTTATAAAGTAACTCAACAACTTACAAGAAAACTTGGACAGATAGTTCAAGCTCAGGATTAACATTAATTAGAAGAAGGAATATTTCAGCAAAGAGATTGAAACCATAAAAAAAAAAAAAAACCCAGAAATTCTGGATATGAAGAACACCATGTAATAAAAAATAGTCTAGAATACTTAAAAAATAGAGCTGACAATATAGAGGACAAATTAGTGATTCAGAGGATAGAAATATAGAAATGCTTTGTGTAGAGGAGGAGAGAGAACTAAGATTTTTAAAAAATGAGGGAACTCTTTGAGAAATATCTGACTCAATTAGGAAAAGCAACATAGGGATTATAGGTATTCCAGAGGGAGAAGAGTGGGAGAAAAGAGCAGAGAACTTGTTCAAATGAATAAAAGCTGAGAATTTCCCAAAGCTGGGGAAGGAACTGGACTTACAAATATATAAAGCCAATACAAATCCTAATTAGTGTAAATCCTAATCCAATGTAAAAAGACCTTCTCTAAGGCACATAATGGTAAAATGGACACAGGTCAATGACAAAAAAAAAAATTAAAGACAGCAAGGCAGAAGAAAATAAGCTAAAAAGGAATTCCTATCAAGCTTTCAGTGGATTTCTTGGTTGAAACCTCACAGGCTAGGAGAGAATGGAATAATATATTCAAAATACAGAAAGATAAAAAATTTCAGCCCAGAATATTCTACCCAGTGAAGCTATACTTCAGGTATGATGGAGAAATAAAAGCTTTCCCAGAGAAACAAAAGCTGAAGGAGTTCATTGCCACCTCCCCTACAAGAAATGATCAAGGATGCCCTCATACCTGACAGAAATGAATGTCTACAAAGATTTGAGCAAGGAGATAAACAGCCAAATCAGAAAATTGAAACTTTCTATCACAACTGGTTACCAAACAATTATAATATAAAAGGTAAAGGGAAGGAAAGTATGAAAAATAACTACAAACACTTTAATTTAGTCACAAACTCACAACATAAAACAGAATAAATTGTGACAGCAATAACTTAAAGGGGAAAAGGAAAGGGATGGAACATGCTTAGTCTAATGGAGATAAAAAGCTATCAGAATATAGACAATCTCATCTACGAGATCTTTTATACAAACCTCATGGTAACCACTAAATAAATAATCAGAGCAGAACCACAATTCATATATAAAGAGAAAACTGAGAAAACCACCAAACTGAAACAGCACTCAGAAATACAAGGGAAGAGAAACAATGAAAATATGGAACAATTGGAAGATAGATAAAATGAGAGTATTAAGCCCTCATATACCAATATCTCTAAAAGTAAATGGGTTGAATCTTCCAATCAAAAGACACAGACTACATGGATGAATTAAAAAAAACAAGACTGAACAATATGCGCCTCCAGGAAACACATCTTAGTTCTAAAGACAAACATAGGCTCAGAAGAAGGGATGGAAGATGATTCTTGAAACAGTGGCAAATAAAAGAAAGCAGGTGTTGTGATACTTATATCAGATAATCAGACTTCAAGATACAAAAGACAATGGGAGACAAAGAGGGGCATGATATAATGATAAAAGGGACCCTCCACCAAGAGGGCATAATACTTATTAATGTGTATGCACCTAACACAGGAACAGCAAAGTATATAGGGCAACTATTATCAGACCTAAAGGGAGAAATTAACAGCAGCACAATAAAAGTAGAAGACCTCAACACCCCGCTTACATCAATGGTTAGATCCTCCAGACAGAAAGTCAACAGGAAATAGTGGACTTAAATGAAACACTATATTAGATGCACTTAACAGATATGTATAGGGAATTCCATCCAAAAACAACAGAATACACATTTTTCTCAAGTGCACATGGAAAATTCTCAAAGTCCATATGTTGGAATACAAAGCAAGCATCAATAAATTTCAAAAGATTGAAGTCATATCAGGCATCTTTTCTGACCACAATGCTGTGAAACGAGGAATCAACAACAAGAAAAAAGCTGAGAAATCACAAATATGTGGAGACTAAACAATATGCTACTGAACAACCACTATATCAATGACGAAATCAAAGGAGAAATTAAAAAATACCTGGAGACAAGTAAAAATGAAATAAAGCATACTAACTGTTATGGGTTGCAGCAAATGTGGTTATAAGAGGGAAATTCATACAAAACAGACCCACCTCAACAAATAAGAAAAATCTCAAATAGGTAATCTTAAACTACACCTAACAGAACTAGGAAAAAAAGAACAAACCCCAAAATCAACAGAAGGAGGGAAATAATAAATAATAAAGAAGAAATAAGTGAAATAGTGGATAAAAAAACAGTAAAAATGATCTCTGAAACTAAGAGCTGGTTCTTTGAAAAGATAAACAAAATTGACAAACCCTTAGCCAGACTCACTAAGAAAAAAGACAGAAATGACATGAACAACATGGCAGAGTGAGCTGTTCCCTTCATGCTTCCCTCTTCAAACTACCACTAAATGGAATATCATTGATCAATGGAGGATACCCACACAGCACAACAGGACGCCTTAGAGATTTGTGCAGCTATACATCTGAAGGTGGATGGACTACCCAAGGGGTGGTGGCCAAGATAAGTGAGCACTTTCTAGCCACCTCAGCAGGCCTATCCAATATGCAAGACTGCTCTCCTAGTGGGCATGGGTGACTATAGTAACATTAGAGTGCTGAGGGTGGGGGCCCGCCTTGCTGTGATTGTGAGAACAGGTGATGGTAGCTTTGATCCCTAGTGTGATCATTTTCCTCTCCAATGGGAGAGGCCACAGTGCTTACATTGTCCCAGGGAGTGGCTCAGGCTTGGACTCCACAGGGATACCTTGCCTACCAAGCACAGAGGCTAGTGCAATAATAGGAAGAGGTGGTGTTGGATCTGCATGCCAAAGTGAATAATTTTCCACCTGGCGTGAATGCCATAGTACCACTGAAGCCATGAAAGTGGGAGCACATCTCAACATGACTTCAGGAGCAGGCAGAAGCAGCTCTGAGCCGGCACATGATTCCTTTCCTGTCTCATGGTAGAGCCCACAGTGCCGACTCACCAAGCACAGCATAAGAAGAGGTGTCAGCAAATCTACAAATGTATGTGAATGATTTCTTGGCAGGTGTGAATGCCCATAGTAACACTGCAGCCTTGAAGGTGAGAGCTCCTTGGCACAACTGAAGAAAGAGGCATGGCAACCATAAGCCTCCAAGTGATCACTTTCCCATCTGATAGGAGAGCCCACAGTGCCACTGTGGTCCCAAGGAATGGCCCAGGCTCAGATCTTGTAAGAAAACCCCACCCACCAAGCACAGCCACAAGCATGATCATAAGGAGAGGCAGCAGCAGATCAATGTGCCCAAGTGAATGCTCTCCTGGATGGCACAAGCTCCTATAATACCCAACAACTTCCAACAGATGAGGTAGGTTGAGAAATACAGCTCCTGTTTCCTCCCAGTGGTAGCAAGTGGAATCTCAGAACTGATACTACCACAATGCCCCAGCAAAAGATAGGTTAATCAAACATCATGAGAAACTACAGCAACAATTCAGAGCAGAAGGAGAATGACAATTCTCCAGAACCCAAGCCTGAAGTCATGGAAACTTATAATCCAAATGACAGAGGATTCAAAAATAGCTGTCATAAAGAAACCCAATGATTTACAAGAAAGTTCAGAAAGTACCATAAGTTCAGGAATAAAATTAGTGAGAAGAAGGAATAGTTCACCAAAAAGATTAACACTACAACAAAAACAAGCAGAAATTCTGTAAATGAAGAACACAATTAACGAAATAGAAAATAATCTAGAATCCTTAAAAAACAGAGCTGATGTTATGGATGACAGAATTAGTGATTTAGAGAATAGAAATACAGAAATACTTCAAATGGAAGAAGTTAATTTTTGTATGTGGTATAAGATAATGATCTGCTTTCATTCTTTTGCATGTGGCTGTCCAGTTTTCCCAACACCATTTATTGAAGAGACTTACTTTCCATTGAATCTTCTTGGCTCCTTTGTCAAAGATTAACTCTCCATAGATGTGTGGGTTGATTTTTGGGCTCTCAATTCTGTTCTATGTATTGGCATGTCTGATTTTCTGCCAGTACCATGCTGTTTTGATTACAATAGCTTTGTAGTGTAATTTGAATTCAGGGAATGTGGTACCTCTGAATTTGTTCTTTGTCCTCAGGATTGCTTTGGCTATTCAAAGTCTTTTGTTATTGCATATAAATTTCAGGATTCTTTTTTTGTGTTTCTGTGAAAAATGCCATTCTTCTGTTTCTGTGACTGGGATTGCATTGAATCTGTATATTGCTTTAGGTTATGTGGACATTTTAACTGTCTTTATTCATCCAATCCATTAGCATGGAATATCTTTATGTTTCTTTATGTCTTCTTCAATTTTTTCCATTAATGTCTTATAGTTTTCAGTGTATAGGTCTTTCCCCTCCTGGTAAATTTATTCTTAGGTATTCGTTCTTTTTATTGCAATTGTAAATGGGATTGTATTCTTGATTTCTCTTTCTGCTAGTTTATTGTTAGTGTAGAAATTCAAATGCTTTTGTATGTTGGTGTACCCCGAAACTTTACTGTATTTATTGATTATATCTAATAGTTTTTTGTAGATGTTTTAGGGTTTTCTATATAAACATTTATGTCACTCACAAATAGTGAGAGTTTTACTTCTTACCTTTTAATGTAGATCTCTTTTATTTCTTTTTCTTGCCCAATTGCTATGGCTAAAAGTTCCGTCACTATGCTGAATAGAAGTGACAAGTGTTGGCACCCTTGTCTTGTTCCTGTTCTCAGAGGAATGGTTTTCAGTTTTTCACCATTGAATGTGATATGGGCTGTGAGTTTGTCATATATGGCCTTTATAATATTCTGGTCCTTTCCTTCTATACCCATTTTATTGAGAGATATTATTGTAAAGGGATGTTAGAGCTCGTCAAATATTTTCTCTGCATCTCCTGAGATGATCATGTGATTTTTATTCTTCATTGTGTTAATGTGGTATATCACATTGATTGATTTGTGGATGTTGAACTGTCTCTGCATCCCTAAAATAAATCTTACTTGATCACAGTGTATGGTTCTTTTAATGGATTGTTATATTTGCTTTGCTAATATTTTGTCGAGAATTTTTACATCTATGTTCATCAATGATATCGGTGTGTTATTTTCCATTTTTTATTGTCCTTGTCTGGTTTTGGTATCATGGAAATGTTGCCCTGTAAAAAGAGTTAGGAAGCTTCCCATCATCTTCAATTTTTCAGAATAGTGTGAGAACGATAGAAATTAAATTTTCTTTGAGTGTTGGTAAAATTCACCAGAGAAGCCATCTGGTTCTGATCTTTTATTTATTGGGAGGTTTTTGATTACTCTTTTAATCTCTTTGCCTGTTATTGGTTTATTCAAATTTTGTATTTCTTCTTGATTCTGTTTTGGGAGGTTGTATGATTCTAAGAATTTATCCATTTTTCTAGGTTATCTAATTTGTTGTTGCATAGCTTTTCATTGTATTCTTTTATAAACCTTTCTATTTCTGTGGTGACCATTTTACTTTCTCCTCTTTCATTTCTGATTTTGTTTGTCTTTTCTCTTTTTCTTAGTGAGTCTGGCTAAGGGTTTGTCAATTTTATTTTCTCAAAGAACCAGCTCTTATTTTCATAGATCCTTTCTATTGTTTTGTAGTCTCTATTTTGTATATTTCTGCTCTGATTTTATTATTTCCTTCCTTCTACTGATTTGGGATTTGTTCATTGTTCTTGTTTCTACTGATTTTGTTTCTTTGTGTTTGTCTAGTTCTTTTAGGTCTAGGGTAAGCTTGTTGATGTGAGATTTTTCTTGTTTGTTGAAGTAGGCCTGTATTGCTATAAATGTTTCTCTTAGAACCACTTTTGCTGCATTCCATAAGTGTTGGTATGTTGTATTTTCATTTTCATTTGTCTCTAGGTATTTTTATTTCTTTTTGATTTTTTCATTGATCCAACAAATGTTCAGTAGCATGTTGCATAGTCTCCTTATGTTTGTGAATTTCCTTGCTTTTTTCTTGTAATTATTTCTAGTTTCATAGTATTATGGTCAGAAAATATGCTTGATATGGTTTCAATCTTAAATTTATTGAGGCTTGCTTTGTTCCCCAACATACAGTCTATGTTTGGGAATGCTCCATGTTCATTTGAGAAGAATATGTATTTTTCTGTTTTGGAGAGAATGTTCTATACGTGTCTATTAAGTCCATCTGGTTTAGTGTTTCATTTAAGGCCACTGTTTCCTCACTAATTTTCTCTCTCGGTGATTTACCCATTGATGTAGGTGGGGTGTTAAGGTCCCCTACTGCTATTGTGTTGCTATTAATATCTCCCTTTAGGTCTGTTAATAGGTGCTTTATATACTTTTGTACTCCTGTGTTAGGTGCATATGTATTCATAAGTGTTATGTCTTCTTGGTAGATTGTCCCTATTATCATTGTATAGTGTCACTTTTGTCTCTTGTTATCTTTTGTATCTGGAAGTCTGCTTTGTCTGATATAAGTATGACTACACCCACTTTCTTTTGCTTTCCATTTGCTTGCAGTATCATCTTCCATCCCTTCAGTCTGAGCCTATGCTTTTCTTGAGAACTTTGATGTGTTTCTTGAAGGCAAGATATTGTTGAGTCTTATTTTTAATCCATGCAGCTACTCTGTGTCTTTTGATTGGAGAATTCAATCCATTTACATTTAGAGTGATTATTGATATATGAGGGCTTAATACGGCAATTTTATCCTTTGTTTTCCCATTGTTTTATATTTCCACTGTTTCTTTTCCCTTGTATGTCTGTCTACCATTTCAGTTTGGTGATTTTCTATGCTGCTCTGCTCTGTTTGCTCTTTAATTATGTTTTTTGGTTCTGTTCTGATTGTTTGTTTTGTTACCGTGAGGTTTGTGTAAAAGATCCCATAGATGAGATAGTCCCTTATTTGACATTGTCTTAACTCCATTTGTCTATGAAGGGTCCATCCTTTTCCTCTTCCCCTTCTCTCTTCTTTTTGTCATAAATTATTCTTTTTGTGGTGTGAGTTTTCAACTACGTTGAGGTGGTTATAGTGGGGTTTTTATGCTTTCTTTCTCTTTATCCTTTATTTTATAATTAAGTGTTTGCTAACCTATTCTGATATAGAGCTGCAATTTTCTGATTTTGTCTGTTTAGTTCCTTGCTGAAAGCTTTGTAAACCTTTCCTTTTTGTTTCAAGTAGGAGGAATCCTATAATCACTTCTTGTATGGCACACCTAGTGGTGATGAATTCCTTCAGCTTTTGTTTGTCTGGGAAATCTTTTATTTTTATGTCATATCTAAAGGATAATTCCACTATTTAGAATCTTCTTGACTGGTAGTTTTTGTCTTTCATTATTGTGAATATATCACTCCATTTTTTCCTGGCCTGCAGGGTTTCTGCTGAGAAATATGCTGAAAGCCTGATGAAGGATCCTTTGTAGGTTATTTTCTTCTCTCTTCTTGCTCTTAATATTTTTCTTTGCCATTGACTTTGACAGTTTTAATATTATATGTCTTGGCAAAAGACTTTTGGGATTGATGTATTGGGAGTTCTATTAGCTTCATGTACTTGCATGTTCAGTTGCCAACCAAGGTTTGGGAAATTCTCTGCTATTATTTCCTTGAAGAAGCTCTCTGCTTCTTTTTCCCTCACTTCTCCCTCTGGGATACCTGTAACCCTTATATTACTGTTCCTAAGTGAGTGGGATATTTCTCAAAGTTCTTCATTTTATAAAATCTTGGTTCTCTCTCCTCCTCAACCTGGATCACTTATGGGTTTTTTTTTCAGCTTACTGACTTTCTCCTCCATAAAGTGTGCAGTATTTTTTATGCTTTCTACATTATTTTTATCTTGTTAATTTTGTTCTTCATATCAATAATTTCTCTTTAATTTTTTTTAGTTCTTTTATCTCTTTGGTGAAGTATTCCTTCTGTTCATTCATTTTATCCCTAAGCTCAGTGAACTGTCTTTCTGAGTCTCTTTTAAGTTGCTGAGCTTCTTTATGACAGTTATTTTGAATTCTCTGTCAGTCAGATTGTAATCCCTGGTGACTTCCTTTTTGGTTTCTGGAGAGCAATCGTTCTCATGATATTCTACTGTGTTACCGTAGTTCATTGTGTTTGATGAATTGGTCCTCTGCTGCACATTTGTGGTAGTAACCATGTTTCTTATTTGGGTACGGCTTTGGCTACTTCAGTTCTGGGCTGCTTCTGGTTGTATTTGAGAGCTTCCACTTTCCTCTCTCCAGTGCCCCTTCCAGAGGCATTGTCAGTGACCTCCTTGTGCTACGTGTGCCCCTGACATTGCTGGTGCCTTGCTTTCAATTGTCGTGCAGTCTCAGGTGTTACCACTAGGGTCTCCAGGCTGTAAGCACTTCTGCTGCTTCTGGGGTCACTTGGGTCTGACATTCTGGCATTTGCTCTCCATGGGCTCTCCCTGGGGTTGTTGCTGGATACCTAACCATGTTCTTTACCTACCACACAAGAGGGGCCAAATAAAAACCAGAACGCCAGGCTTATGGCAAGGAAATAGTTTTTATTTCAGGTGACATCAGCCAGGAGATGAGAGCTCTTAGATTTGTCCTCTTTCCCTGAGAGATAGGAGGCAAGGGGTTTTATAGGTTGTGCTTGTAGGGAGGGGGAGCCTGTGGCCATGCTGGTCTGCACTTTCCCACCAGCCTGTGTTTGGCCTTGTGGGGCTGCTTGGAAAGAGGATGAGTGTGAGATAAGGAAATTGCAGATGGATAGGTCTTTCAACTATCTCCGTGGTGGATGGTGGACAATTTGTAACTTCTATCTGCCTTGTGAAGTTCAAGGATACAAAAGGAAGCAATAGTTAAATACGGATGTAACTTAGAGAAGCAGGGAAAGTGGATGAGTGCTTTTGGTTTTAACCCCAAATATTCTGGGTTTAATGTAGGTGAACTGATATCAGAGCTGGTGTCAGGCTCAGATGCTGCTGTGCCATGCACCACCTGTGCTGCTGCTCCTGGGTCGTCTGGAAGTGCTGGCAGCACCACTGCCAGGGGTTCTAGGTTTACAGGTGTCACTGTTGCTTCCAGGGCCCTGGGTTCTTATACGCACCCCCTGCTAGAGGTAGAGCTGGTGTCAAGGGTACCACCACTGGATGCTGCATCACAGGTGCTGCTGTGGTTCCTGAAGCCTCAGGTGGCAGGTGCCAACTACCATGGGTGGAGGAGGATTAGGACTAAACTACAAGTGTTATTGCTGGCACTGAAGTCTCTGGTCACTGGCACCCACCGGTGTGTTTTTTGAGACCTCAGGTCAGGGCACCTGCTCCTGCTGGTGTAATCCACGATTGGGTCTCTGTCCCCTCACTGGAGAGACCAATGACTGCCAAGGGAGGAAGAGGGGTTTGGTTCACTGGCAACACTCTGTGCCCTGGAACCTCAGGAGATGTGTGCAACTTGCCACCACAGGGAGGGTAGGGGCTGCAGCTTCTGGCCGTTGGCACTGGTGCACAGGCACACTGGTGGTCAGCTCTGAAACCTCAGATCAAGGGACCATGTCCCTGCTGGGGAAACTCACATCTTGGATGTAGTCCCCACTGCTGGAAAGACCAATGCCACTGCTGGGGGTGAGGGTGGGTCATCAGCTCCACTATGTACTGGAGCCTCATGACATGTGTGCCACCCACCACCACTGGGAGCGAGGCCAAGCCATGAGTGTTGTGTTTGCTCTTGCACCCTGTGGTTGCTGGCATGCACACCTGTGTGAGGTTGTACATTTTGGATTTCCACCACTTGGTGAGAAAGAATAGGCTGCTACCCTATTTCCACTGCCTCCAGAGGTCCTTCCCATCCAACTTCAGGTGGATAGATGCATTCTGGTGTTCTGTGCAGAGCATCCTTTTTTGGTCACTGAATATCTGACTGGTCGTAACTTTGAGGGAGGGACAAAGGGAGTGACTCATCTGCCATGATGCTGACAAGCAAATTCTTTTCTTTGTTAGATATAGCTTTGGTTGATTTTATTGTAACTGTTCAACCCATTTGTGATTTGAGGACTTTCTCTTTGTCTTTCAGTAGGTGAAAGACAAAAGCACCAGTTTTTGTTCTCTTACCTGATCTGCCTTTGGCTATATTTGTGGATCAGTGTCTCCTACCTCTACCACCTCTACTAGTATTGCCACTGGTACCTCTGTAATCACCACCTGCACCTCAGAGATTGTTGATGGCTTTCTGTGGCTGGTGTTGCTACCAGGAGCACAGTGTTGGCTGGTGCCTTTGCCACATCCTTGGTCACCTGGGTCTCAAGCACTGTGATTGAAGGAGAGGGTGGGTAAGGAGGGTGTGGGGCATGCCTTTTTGTGCTTGCTTGATTTGTTGTTATCACAGGCATTATTGCAGTAGGAAGTTGGAGGCATGTGTGTTACCTCCACTGCTACTACTCAGTTCTGAGCCACAGTGGGGGGTCAGGATCATGGCACCCCACAGCCACTCTGTCTTGGTTTCCTGTGGCCACAGGCACCACTGCTGCTGGGAGGCCAGAGTCATGTGTGTGCCTTCACTGCTGCTGCAGGGCTTTGAGCAGCATCAGGATTGTGAGGCTCTGACTCCACTATTGTCTCATTTCCTGTGCCCACAGGTGCCACTGTGACTGGGGGGCTGGAGTTGTGTGAATGCCTTCACTGTTGCTACTGGGGTCTGTGGAGGCTGCAGGCAACTAGTGTTGCTGAGGTAATGAGTGGCAGGATCTAGATCACTGCCTGTGCTGTTTCCACAGTTCATCTCCTATATATGCTCCAGTTGAAAACTTTTGTATGTACCAATGTGTTGATCTCTCCAGTGTCCTGGTGTGTTGGACGAGGGAGCCTTTGTTGATTCATGGGTGTTTTACTAGTTGTAGATTGAAGGGGAGAGATAAATAGATTATCTCATGCTTCCATGATGCTGCCATCACTTGTTATGTCTTCTTCATGTATTGACCCCCTCACTATATAGTGACCTTCGTTGGCGCTTGTTACCCTTTTGTGGCTTAAAATCTATTTCATCTGATATAAGTATGGCTACTCCCACTTTGTTTGGTTTCCACTTGCATGAAATATCTCTCCTTCCCTGTGGCCACAGGTGCCACTTCTCTCTGTTTTCATTTTGAGCCTGTGTGTGTTCAGAGCTGAAATGAGTCTCCAATAGTTAGCATATAGTTGTATCTTGTTTTCGTAATCCCTCCAGCCACTCTGTGCCTCTTATTGGTGAATTAAATCTATTTACGTGTAGTGTGATTATACTACTACAATCTTATTCATTGTTTTCTTCTTGTTTTGTATTTCCAATATTTCTTTATCCTTCTGATTCTCCCTACCTCTCTCCATTGATGGGTTTCAGTGATGGTATAATCTACTCTCGTTTTAAATTTTTTTCTGAATCTACTCTAGATTTTTTCTTTGCCACTATCATGTGGCTTACATAAAACATGTCATAGATAAAATAGTTCATTTTATGCTGATAGCAACTTATCTTTATTTGCCTTATGAGCTTCACCATTTTTCTCCTCCCCTTTCATTTTTTTATGTCACCACTTACCTCTTTTTATCCTGTTTATTCATTTAATTCATAGTAGCTAAAATTATGTTGAATACAGTTTTTAACCCTTCTACTAATATTAAATGGTTATCACATGATTCTAATATAGAGTTACAGTTTTATCATCCGATTTTTCACCACTACCAGTGTGTTGAGAACTTGCATATGTTTTCCTGTAGCTGATTAACATGTTTTTATTTCAACTTGAAGAATTCCTTTCAGTATTTCTTGCAAAACACATCTAGTGGTGGTGAACTCTCTCAGCTTTTGCTCATCTAGAAAAGCCTTTATTTCTCCTTCAGATTGGAAGGATAACTTTTCTGGATAAAGTATTCTTGGCTGGCAATTTTTTTTCTTTCAGCACTTTGAATATATCATGCCACTCTCTCCTGGTCTGTAGAGTTTCTGCTAAGAAAAGCACTGATAGCCTAATTGGGGTTCTTTGGAGTTTATTTTATTTTGTCTCAGGCTGCATTTTAGAGTCTTTCTTTATCATTAGTTTTTGACATTTCCTTTATAATGTGTCTTGGAGAAGTTCTTTTTTGCATTGAGATAATAGGGTGTTGTATTAGCTTCATGCACTTGTACTTCCAAGTCCATTGTAAGGTTTGGAAAGTTCTCAAATATTATTTCCAAAGGTAAATTCTCTGCCCCCTTCTCCCTCTCTTTTCCTTCTGGAATCTTGATTATTCTAAAATTTGCCTTTCTGATCAAAATTGTTAGCTTTCATAGGCTTTCTTCACTTTCTAAAAGTATTACTTCTCTCTCCTTTTCTAACTGTATTATTTCTCAATTCCTATCCTTGAAGTCACTTATTCTTTCTTCCATGTGGTCTGCTCTATTACTAATGTTCTCTGTTGCATTCCTCTTCTCTTTCGTTGATTTCTCAGCTCCATATTTTCTAATTGATTCTTTATCATTATTTCAATCTCTTTGGTAAAGAACTCCTTCTGTTCATTGCTTTTATTCTTCATTTCCTTGAATTATCTGAATTTTCTCAGCTCACTGAATTTCTTTGTAATAGTTATTTTGAGTTCTTGATCCAGTAGAGTTCAATATGCCACGCCTTTGGGTCTGGTTGTTGAAGAACTATTAATTTTTGTGATACCAGATTTCCATCATTATTTATATTGTTTGTATGTATGCATTTCTGCTTTTCTTGTCTGTGAGGAAGTTTGACTCTAAACTAACATCCATTGCCATCTTCCTCTTTTGCTGAGAAAGATTAGCTCCTGAACTAACATCTGTGCCATCTTCCTCTATTTTGTATATGGGATGCCACCACAGAATGACTTGATGAGTGGTGCGTAGGTCCATGTCCAGGATCTGAACCTGCAAACCTCGGGTTGCTGAAGCAGAACACGTGAACTTAACCACTATGGGCCAACCCCTACACTTATGCTTTTGCATTTAACATAGCAGAATCTTCTTAACTAAACTTTTATATCTTCTTTGGTTCTTACAATTTAACAGCATGCCCATTATAAACCTTTCTTATGTATTCTAGAAAATTGAACTAAAAGCTTATTTTGTGGTTTCTCCTTTGCCCACAACATTGGTTTATTATGTGTGCACCCTGTGGGTCTGCTGAAACTCACTGTCACAGATTGACTGGAAGCACACATGTGAAGACAGCAGCAGAGTTGTGGGAGGTGTGGGTTTAGATCTAGGAAGTTTGGAGGTCCTTGTGGGGACATCCTGAAGTGTGACCAGACTTCCTGCTGAAGTGCTAAAGCACGCAGAAAGAAAAATTATTCTAGTGCCCTTTGGTATTGTTATCTGCTTCCTTCCCTTCTCCCTTTCACCAGTCATAGAGGTCACCCTTCAGAAATAGGGTACTACTGGAAATAAATGGGATTCTTCAGCCATCCACAATCTAGGTTGGCTGGACAATCACTTAACACCTTTGCTTTCCACTTGCTTCATGGGAGATGTTGCTGTTTTCCATTTCTTCTGTGGAAGAGGTTTCTACTGCCACTGCTGAACTCTTTATCCCCATGCAGTGTCACCGTGAGGAGGGAGCTGGATTTGGCAGTTGCTCATTCTTCTGTGTCCATGTTTCTATTAACACTGCACCAGTGGCGTTTTGGAATCTCCCCTCAGGCAGGCTGGGCTCATAAAAATTCTCTCACTCCTGCTTATCTCTCAGTTTTATACTTTATAAAATAAAGAGATAAGAATGGAGTCAGAGTGGATGTGATGGTTACCATGACCATGACCATCACAAGGCTGAACTATGGTCAGAAATAGAAAATTAGACTTTAACTTTGACTGTCACCAGATGGCTGGAGAACAAAGTAGTAGTTCTTCCCTTGGCTAGTGCTTTTGGAAAGCAGAGGGCACAAGATAAACTGTAACTGGAATGGGCAATCAGAACTGGGTTGGCCCTAGTCTTGCATACTCTGCAATTTTTTATCTTAAAAAACCCAACCACCGTAGGCTGAGGGGGGGTCACCAATGAACTTCCAAGTTGAGGTGTACCTCCCCAGCTTGCAAACTTTTGGTAAAGTTTCTCTTTCCTTTAAAACTTTATTTTTGTCTAGTAAAGCTGCTTATAATGGTTGACATTTCTGGTAATGAGGATAGAATGTGAAACAGCCACATGATTGCTCCTGGGGATGACTGGACCCTGCAGGCTGGCAAACCTAGAGCCTGTTGACTGCTCCTCCACATCTCCAGTGGCCTCAGGAGGATGATCAAGGTAAGACCCTTTCCTGTCTTTGACTTCTCACACCTTAGTAGATCCCTAGAGGATTTTTAAGGAGTGGAATCCCTGAATTTCAAGTTTCTTTCAGTTTCAGCCAGCATAAAGGTAGGTTTCTTCATTCAGGGAGGATTCTCCATTCAGGCTGGGTGTCTTTTGTTCTAAAGCTTTTTCTAAAGAGGAAGCAAATGGCCAACCTCCTGCTGCTACTCCTGTGGCTTTTGTGTACAAAAATTATGGACTAAACACTGGCAAGTTCCTTGTCACCTTGGTCCAGGAAACTAGAGATGATAAAAAATTAAATTGGCCACAGTTTATCGGGACTATTTTGATATTCCCAAATTGGTTAATTTCATGCTCAATTGGAAAAGAGAGCATATTGTACCTCTCAAAGACAATGGAAAGCCTATTTTAATTTTTTGAGGTTCTAAACAAATTAAAGAATCCCTTATTCTCTCTTTTTTAAAAGAGAATTCTTAAATAAGAGATAAGCCAGATTTGAGGATGTCAGCTGCACCAGCAACCTTGAAGAGCAAAACAAAACCAAATCTGCTCCTCCTCTCTCTCCTCTCTTGCTGAGCTCTCATACTTCAATTCCTGAAATTCCTGATTTAAAATCTAGAGTGAGAATGGGTAAACTTTTGAGGTAATTTGAAATTATGCTGGCTATTCTGCAGAACCTTGTTTCAGGTAAGCCCTCCTCAAGGGTCATCCTTAAAAGAGGATTCAAAATCTCTCACACTGGGATGCATTTTCTGATTAACATGCAGAACCTTCTAAGGACAAAAGGACTTCTAAAACAGCTTCAAAAATGATCCTTACAGCAAATATAAAAGAATCTTTAGTAAAAATCTTTGGCCATCTGAGCAGGTCCATCTGCCATGGAGCAATTTTGATCCAACTGTTCTTTTGAGTTTCATGGCTAAGACATGACAAAAACTTTAAAGATCTCTGTGTGTCTATCTGTATGTTTATATCTATGCATGTAAGTTTCTCTATATATGTATTTGTCTACCTCCAGACAATATAATTCCTAAAAGAGCTCTATTTAATTAGCTTGAAGTGAAACCTTATATAAATCATTTGTAAGTGTAATAGAAATTAGCCTACATGTCTCTCAAGTTAACATGATATAAAATTATCTTTGGTAAACTAAAGATAGTTTAAGTTTGTTGGTTTAATAAAAATAGGCATGACCAAAGTTATCAATATTGAATATAATGCAAACATACAACTTTTTCTACCTGAGTTTACTGGTCAGATTGGCTCATGTTGTTTCTGCTGTGGCATTTTCCAAGAGAGGGAATGGCTTGGGATGATAGTTAACTATTTAATGTCTAATCTAAACATATTTGTTAAAAATGTTTAAATAAATATAAATATGATAAAAGTTTATATTAAGTACAAGTAAATAATAGCTATTCATTGACTGTCTAAATAACTTCTGGATATGATGGTATGCTCAGACATTGGTTACCAAATATGTTTGTCTAGTTTTGGCTTTTTTTCTTACAGAAAGAAACAATATTTGGGTCTATCTGTAGACATGTTTTGTGCCACATGGTAAAGTTTTCTGTAAAGAGAAATATATTTCTAGAAATTATGAAATGTGTTTTGAGTTTGCTCTTCTACTACAGGATGCTAATATATGATAGACAGTTCACAGTTGCCTGCTTCCTGGTTTTCACTGCAAAGCAAAGATTACAAATAGTTTTTAAAAAGTTGGAAGAAGAGTTGAGAATACAAAATGAATCAGAGAGAAAATGTCAGAACACTTAGAGTAACAAACAAATTAATTCTATGCAAACTGGGTGCATTGATGCTGAGAGAATACAAGAGCATTCTCAAAGAAGCAAGAGCCCCTTTGAGAGACAAGAATAAATGAAACTCTCAAGAGAGCTTTCTCTTACTATGGAAGGATGTACAGTAACTTCTTATTTTTAAAACTATGGCCACAGACCATTGATAAATTACGAGTAATGTTCATTTAAATATAAAATGTACATGGCTTCTACATTTATTACTATAGATAAGTGGATAATATATTTATATCTTCAATTTTGTCTATAATTCATAGTAAATTTATTATATATCAATAAAATAACTTGATAAAATGTAAAATAGAATGCATGTATGGCATATGCTAAAAATAGGAAATACATATCAGCTTATTAAATTTTTATTTCTGTTACCCACATGATTATATATAATCAAGTATGTATATGCTGAAATATAATATATAGTATAGTTTTTCTCTGTAATGACCCAACATGTTTGAAACCACTGCTCTTATACCACAGTAAACTGAGCAACAGAAGTGGTCTATGCAGCCAGATGGAGAGGTGAATACAGAGAAAACCACCCTTTCTGTCCTGTACACAAACAATGATAACTCCTCAAGGCTGAGTTCTAATCACTTTATGATGGCTCAAACTCTGTTGCTTTGTATTTTCAGATTTACAGCTGAGCAGTCTCTGTGTAAAAGAACTTCCCCATTTCTAATAGCTACTTGCAAAGCTGCGAGTTCTGGTGCTGGATTCCCAGATATTTATAGCTTTGCCATCAGTTTAGACATTGTTGTTCTTTCTTTCAATTCTTTCTTCTGCTTACTCAACCTAGAGCAACCTTTTTCAACAGTAATCTGGGGATGATGTTGCCTCTGCCCATTCTATAGACAAGCAATGTGAGAATGAACTTATAAACACAAGTGAATCTCATACTGTAATTTCAAAAAGTGTATGGTTTATTTTAATTATATGATGTAGAAGGAGTTTATATTCATTTAATGTGATGCTTGGCACTTATGCTATCCTCTAGAAGTAAAATCTTTAATTCATCTGTAATAACTGCCTTGCATTATTTCTTTTCTAGATAAACTTTGCAATTTGTAAGTCTTTGCAATTAAGGATACAACTGTATATGAAAAGTAGACAAGGAAAGTAGGATATGTGTTTTCAGTAAGAGAAAGTGAAGAATAAAGATGGATTTTTGTTAAAGGAAAACAAGAAGGTAATTTTGTCCTAAAATAAAATGATTGTTCCAAAATAAGCAAGAAAATAATAGGACAAAATCTAAATAGATATAGAAATTTGTAGATTTTTGGAAGTAAAACAGTGAGGGAAGAGTTTTGTAGATAGTCATGTTGGCTAGGATTAAAATGAATTCTATTAAGTAAATGTTTTAATGTCAAAAGTCAGCTGGTACAAAAATCAAAATTTTGCTTTCTCTTTCATAAAATATAACTTACTGTAACTTTTAGTCTGCTCTTGATAAAGAGACTATAAAAGGCTTTTCTTTACCTTTGAGTAGGTCTACCTAAAAGACAGAAAACCTAGATTTTTTAAAAATAATTTCGTTGGTTCAAAGAGGCTGAGGTCTCTCTATTAGGGTTTTTTTTTTTTTTTTTTTTAACTGTTTAACACTCTCTGTTTGGCTTTGGCATCTTCTGTTTGTCACCTTGCTTGAATGAACAACTAAGCATTGTTTCCTATTTGATCAAGTGTTTTAAAATCTTTTGATATTGTTGACAAACTTCCCCTAAGGTTTGAATCCTGGTTCAAGGTTTAACGTCTTTCTTTTGACTTTAAATGGAACTCTGAGAATTTCCAATGTGCCCTGGGTCTTCTCAAAGAATTTGTTCTATCTTTCGATAAAGAAGGAGATATTAAACTAATTAGACTTATTTGGTATGTTAAATTACATGGGAAGCCTTGTCACACAAATGATGATAAACATTCTTAGGTTATATTGTGTGAGTAAATGTTGTTAATATATAACAATCATAAAATTCTTGTCTGAGCTTGTTTTCAGTCATCTTTCCAGTTATTATCTCAAAATGTTGTATGTCACAGAAATAACCAAGTGTCTTTGTCAATTGCCATTTTTGGGTGTTTTGTTATTTGCAGATGGTTGTTTTACTATGATGTTATTTCAAATATGTTTCATCTTCAGAGAGATTCATGGAAAGAATTTTGACATTTGCTCTAGAATTCAGGTTTCTCACATAGTTTCAGATTATAAAACTGAGCAGGGTAAGAAATTACAGAAGCCAAACATGAAATTTATGGCTTCATAAACCTGTTAATAGAAGATCAAGATCAAAAACTGATTACATGGCACTAAATGAACTGATGAGGATGATTGTAAGTCACTTTTATGCTTTTTGTTTGAAATATTGATGGTATTTTAGTGTTTTATGTTTCCAGATTTAAGGAAGACTTTTCTCTTTTTCCCTTAAGCTAACTGTGACTTATTGCAATTTGTTAACAGAATTAAATCACTTATCTTTTTCTCCCTACCCGATCCCTCCAGAATTTGGAAAATCTTGATAAGTGAGTGTTCTACGTTCATGGCAATATAGTTGTTTGCATTAGTTCAATAAGAATCTGTTCTGCTTATGTCAGGACACAGTTGGAAACACTGGTTATATTACCAAGGCTTTGACTGGAATGCCATATTGGAAAAAACACACATAGACTTGGATATGACCAAACAGATTTAAGGAAAAAGGATTGACTATGGAACAAAGTCCCTTGGGAAATAGCAGCCTGGTACCTTGCTTACAGGGATCCTGCAACCTTACCAAGTAAGGAAAGAAGGTCACTTGCCTGGCAGGTGCATCAACCATAGGATATTTTGGGGTCCTCAAGAAGAGAGCAGTTTACACAAATCTGTAGGTGTTGCAGGCAGAATTTGATGACAAGTCCTTGGCTTGTCTTTCCTGGATCTGAGAGCCCCTTTAAGTTCAATCTGACATTCCTTAAAGAAGTTCCAGCAAAGCAAATTTAAAAGAGCTTATATGATCAATTGTTATTCTTGCTGTACTTATGCAAATAATGGGGCCAAATGTATTAAAACTAGACATTTTGAAACCAATAAGTCTTAATTTGGCTATCTTTGGGAAAATTAGGGTGATTTTAAGGAAAAATGTTGTTTTAATAGAAATGGTAATACACATTTGTGATTATTAGATTCTAGTTCTTTTAATTGTCTTTCAGCTTTCTGTTTTCTATCTGTAAACTGGACTGGATCCTAAATTCTTCTAGTTTGCTCTAATATCTGGTACAGATCTCCAAACTAATGTGTTTTCAGTATTTTTCTGTCCTTTTCACTTAGAATCATTGAGAACTGAAACCACCCTTTTTCCTGAATATCTGCAAATTGAAGGTGGACAACTTGATATAAACTTGAGAGAACACCATGATAGGCCATGTTTAGACAATATTCCTGTCTGTTTCTGTATAAGCCACTCAAAAACTTTACGTAAACACTCAATGACATCATCAGAGACATACTAAACTGTAAAAGATGCTTTGACCCTGACTTCTAGAAATCTTTTTGACTGGTCATCCCCTTGGCTCAGCAGTTGGTTTATAATTTGATCCAAGTATTACCCTGTTTTTCTTTTTGTTTCATCAGGTTCCACTTGAGTTTCCAGGCCCTGACCTTGATTGTTTTACAGGTCTCTTATCCTGGATTCCCCAAGGATTGAGGCCCATTATGGAGAGGATACTAAAATTCAGGCTGCATATCTTGCTAATATATATGGTCATGTATGTAATTATACAATGTGGACTTAAGTATTGTTCCAAAGCCATTGATCAGAGTACTAAAATAGTTGTGCAAAGCATTCCTTGCTCTCCCCACCTGATAACCAAAATACTTAAAGTAAAGGTAGAACAATTTCATTCCTCTGATTCTAATATCCACCCTTTCATAGCATGAAGTAGCTAGAGAGGTCTTTGCTTCCATTCCCCAAGATTAGGAAATGATCATAATACAGCATGGATTAACACTGAGAATGAAGAAGTTAAAATTTTTCATGGAGCAATGTGAAACCAGGCCACTTACCCACAACGTTGAGGTGGGAAACAAAGTAACGAAAGTTTCTGAGCTTGTTTTGCAGAACAACAGGAAGACTGCTGATAAGAGAGCCACTTGCTGACAGCTCCCCCTTGCCTGACTAAATGTTGTGCAAGTGCATCCAGAAGATAAAATTACTCACTGTAAATTTTAGGTGTCATAGACTAAAAATCCACCACATGCAACACATCAAAATCATTCTCAGGCCAGTCCCAATGACCTAGGGGTTAAGTTCAGTGTGCTCCACTTTGGTGGCCAGGGTTTGATTCCCAGCCATGGACTCCACACACCCATTCACCAGAGGCCATGCTGGGATGGTGGCTCATGTACAAAAAAGAGGAAGATTGGCAGTGATGTTAGCTCAGGGTGAATCTTCCTCAGCAAAACAACAATAACAACAAATATTAATTTAAAAGTCGTTCCCTTGAAGACCCTGACCTTGTAGCGTACTCTTGTCATGCTCCACCTTACTTAACGCCTCTGTCAAATATGCTGGGTTTCATTATGCAGGTTATATGATCACACATGAGAATGGTTTGGGACCAAGGCCATGAATGGAAGATGGATATACCAATGGGAATCTGGCTGACCCTGCTGCTTCCCACTCTGAGGTTTTAGGGCAAGTGTATACTTTACCTTATAAAGCTTCATTATGCTTTCAAAATATATATGGCTATGGGCCCCTGTTTGGTTTTCTCAACCATATCTTTACTCCTGTAAACTATCAGACGAGATTACGGTTACTGAATTGGATTCAATTGCTACTTTTCTTTGGGAGAACTTGTTTCTGAATGTTTCTGGTGACTGGATGCCTGAACTATTACCCTTTGCAGACTCAAATACTAATGAAAGCTGGGAAATAGAACAACACTTGGGAATCCCTGGCTAATGGTTAATTCAATCAAAGTCTCCTATAACCTTACTAATTCGCCCAATGTATTACGTTCTCCCAAACTTCTCACCCTTCTATACAGGAATCTTCACTGTTCTTCTAATCGTTCCTGAGGGAATAGGCTCATTCTTATGGTTGGGCCTCCAATTTGTCATGATCCTTCTTGTTATAGGACCTAGCACTTGGCTCCTCTTTAATCTTATTTTTGCTTTCCCTAACTGGTGTCTGGATGCCACCCTGCCACTTGCAGTGCACATGATGTTGGCTCAAGCCACCACTTACTTTCAGACAATGCTGCCTTCTCATGCTTCCTATGTGGGACTGAATGGAACCCAAGTAGCTGAGGGACCACTGAATTCTCCCTGAATTGATCAAAATTGTCACCCTGGTGAACTTATGATCTAAAGGGGAAAATGATAAAAGAAAGAGATAAATAGGAGGCCAGAGTTGAGGTGATGGTTAGCATGACTACGCCATGGCTGAACTATGGGCAGAAGTAGAAAATTACATTTTAACGTTGACTGTTGCCAGATGGCTGGAGAACAATGTGGTAGGTTTTCCCTGCAGTTAGAACATCTGAAAAGCCCCGGGCACAAGATAAACTGTAACTGGGAAGAGTGACAAATCAGAACTGGACTCACCCTTATCGTTGCATTGGTGCTGTTTTTTTGCCTTTAAAAGCCCAGCCACTTTAGACTCAACTTGCATGTTGAGGTATACCTCCCCAGTTTCCAAATTTTAATTGTCTCTTTTTTATTTAAAACTTTATTTTTGCCTTGTAAAGCTGCTCATTTGGGTTGACATACTCTCCAGGTTTTTTTCTCGATCATGGTGAGTAAGGGTGGGGCAGGTTTGCCAACTCTTGTTTCTGCAACACTTATCAATGTTTTATTTGTTTATTTTTGAAAGCACAGGTGGGCTAGGATCCTGTTATGTGACTTGGAATAAGGTATAGAGGCATTTTTGTTCAGTTATGCTTATCCGGTTAGTTGTTAAGGAAAGGGGAAAGAACAGAAAAATGACTTACACCACCATGATGCTGACGTCTCCCTCTGAATTCTGTTCATTAGTCTATGTGTCTGTTTGTATGCTGGTACCATAGTGGTTTTTAAAAATATTTTTTGGTATTTATTCATAGTTCTTGGAATTTTGAATACTTTTTTATTTGTTTTTATTGATGCCATAATAGCTTATAACATTTTGAAATTTCAGTTGTACATTATTGTTTGTCATTCCCCCATATAAATGTGCCCCTTCACCTCTTGTTCCCACCCCCCAACCTCCTTACCCCTGGTCACTACCAAACTGTTCTCCCTGTCCATGTGTTCATTTATCTTCCAGATATGAGTGAAATCATACAGTTTGTCTTTCTCTGGATTATTTCACTTAACATCTTACCCTCAAGGACCATCCATGTTGTTGCAAATGGGACGATTTTGTCTTTTTTATGACTGAGAAGTATTCCATTGCATATATATACATGCAACACTTGGGTTGCTTCCACTTCTCGGCTATAGTGAATAATGCTACAATGAACATAGGGGTGCATAAGCCTCTTTGGATGGTTGATGTCAAGTTCTTTGGATAAATAGCAAGTAGTGGGATAGCTGGATCATAAGGAATTTCTATTCTTAATTTTTTGAGGGATCTCCATATTGTTTTCCATAGATGCTGCACCAGTTTACATTCCCACCAGCAGTGAATGAGGGTTCCATTTTCTCCACAACCTCTCCAACATCTGTTATTTTTTGTCTTGGTGACTATAGCCATTCTAACAGGTGTAAGGTGATATCTCAGTTTTTATTTGCATTTCCCTGATGATTAGTGATGTTGAACATCTTTTCATATGCTTATTGGCCATCTGTATATCTTCCTTGGAAAAATGTCTGTTCACATCCTCTGCCCATTTTTTGATCAGGTTGTTCATTTTTTTGTTGTTCAGTTGTGTGAGTTCTTTATATATTACAGAGATTAACACCTCGTTGAATATACACTTTGCAAATATTTTCTTCTAGCTAGAGGGCTGTCTTTCATTTTGATCCTGGTTTCCTTTGCCTTGCAGAAGCTCTGTAGTCTGATGAAGTCCCACTTGTTTATTTTTTTCTTTTGTTTCGCTTTGTCCTAGTAGACATGGAATTTGGAAAAGAACCCTCAAGGACCAATGTCAAAGAGTGTACTGTGTATATTTTCTTCCAGGAGTTTTATGGTTTCAGGTCTTATCTTCAAGTCTTTGATCCACTTTAAGTTAACTTTTGTGTAAGCTGACAGATAATGGTCTACTTTCATTTTTTTGCATGTGGTTGTCCAATTTTCGCAGCACAATTTATTGAAGATAATTTCCTTTCTCCATTGTATGTTCTTAGCTCCTTTCTCAAAGATTAGCTGTCCATAGATGCGTGGTTTTCTTTTCTGGGCTTTTAGTTCTGTTCCATTGATCTGTGTCTTTCTTTTTATACCACTACCATGCTGTTTTGATTATTATAGCTTTATAGTATACTGTGAAGTCAGGGACTGTGATGCCTCCAGCTTTGTTATTTTTTTCTCTGGATTGCTTTGGCTACTCAGTGTCTTTTCTTGCCCCATATGAATTTTAGGATTCTTTGTTCAATTCCCTGAGGAATGTCATTGGAATTCTGATTGGGATTGCATTGAATCTGTAGATTGTTTTAGTAGTATGGACATTGTAACTACATTTAGTTTTTCCAATCCATGTGCATGATTGGAATGCACACTTCTTTCCTGCCTTTCCATTAATTTATGTTATTATTGATTGCTTTCAATAATGTCTTATAGCTTTCATTGTATAGGTCTTTTCACCTCCTTGGTTAATTTATTCCTAGATATTGTATTAGATTTTTGTGATTGTAAATGGGATTGTATTCTTGTATTCTCTTTCTGTTAGTTTGTTATTAGAGTATAGAAATGCAACTGATTTGTGTAAGTTGATTTTGTACCCTGCAACTTTGCTGTAGTTGTTGATTATGTCTAATAGTTTTCCGACAGATTCTTTAGGGTTTTCTCTATATAAAATAATGTCATCTGCGAACAGTGAGAGTTTTTCTTCTTCATTGCCTATTTAGACTCTTTTTATTCCTTTTTCTTGCCTAATTGGAGGCAAGAACCTCCAGTACTATGTTGAATAACAGTGGCAAGAGTGGGAACCCTTGTTTTGTTCCTGTTTTCAGAGAGGTGGATTTCATTCTTTCCCCATTAAGTATGATGTTGGCTGTGAGTTTGTCATAAATGGCCTTTATTATGTTGAGGTACTTTCCTTCTGTACCCATTTTGTTGAGAGTATTTATCATAAATGGATATTGGATCTAGTCAAATGCTTTATCTGCATCTATTGGAGATAATCATATGATTTTTATTCCTCATTTTGTTAATGGGTGTATCACATGATTGATTTGTGGATGTTGAACCATTCCCTGCATCCTTGGTATAAATCCCACTTGATCATTATGTATGATCTTTTTAATGTATTATGGTATTTGGTTTGCCAATATTTTGTTGAGGATTTGTGCATCAATGTTCATCAGTGATATTGGCCTGTCATTTTCCTTCTTTGTATTGTCCTTGTCTGCTTTGGTATCAGGGTGATGTTGGCCTCATAGAACGTGTTAGGAAGTGTTCCATTTTCCCGAATTTTTTGGAATAGTTTGAGAAATATAGATATTAAGTCTTCTTTGAATGTTTGGTAAAATTCTCCAGAGAAGGCATCTGGTCCTGGGCTTTTATTTTTGGTGAGGTTTTTGATTATTGTTTCACTTTCTTTACTCGTGATTGATCTATTCAGATTCTCTATTTATTCTTGATTTAGCTTTTGGAAGTTGTGTGAAACTAAGAGTTTATCCATTTCTTCCATATTGTCCAATTTGTTGGCATATAGGTTTTCATAGCATTCTCTTATAATCCTTATATTTCTGTGGTATCCATTATAATTTCTCCTCTTTCATTACTAATTTTATTTATTTGAGCCTTCTCTCTTGTTTTTCTTAGTGAATCTGGATAAGATTTTATTGATTTTGTTTATCTTCTCAAAGAACCAGCTCTTTGTTTCATTGATCCTTTCTACTATTTTTTTTATTTAAGTTTAATTTATTTTTGCTCTAATTTTTATTATTTCCCCACCTCCACAGACTTTGGGCTTTGTTTGTTCTTCTTTCTCTAAGTCTGTTAGGTGTAGTATAAGATTGCTTTTTTGGGATTTTTCTCGTGTTAACTACTCATATCAGAGAAAGCAGATAAAGAGAAAAAAGGCAATGAGAGACAAAGAGGGGCACTATACAGTGATAAAAGGAACCGTCCTCAGAGAAGACTTAACACTTGTTAATATGTATGCACCTAACACCTGAGCACCAAACTATACAGGGAAACCATCACCAGACCTAAAAGGAGAAATTAACAGCAACACAATAAAAGTAGAGAACCTCAACACCCCACTTACATCAATGGATAGATCATGCAGACAGAAAGTCAACAGGGAAATAGTAGACTTAAATGAAACAATAAATCAGATAGATTTCATAGATATCTATCGATAGGGCATTCCATCCAGAAACAGAGGAATATAGATTCATCTCAAGTGCATGGGGAACATTTTCAAAAATAGAGCATATGTTGAGAAACAAAACAAGCCTCAATAAATAATTTTAATTGATTGAGTAGAGGCTAAAAAACAATAGAAAAGATCACTGAAACTAAGAGCTGATTTCCTGTGAGTACATAAACAAATTGACAAACCCTTTACAGCCAGACTCACAAAGAAAAAAAAAGACAAGAGTGACATCAACAACCATGTCCAGAAGTGAGCTGTTCCCCTTCATCTTTCTCCCTTCAGAACTACACTAAATGGAAATTCTTTGACCAACAGAAGGATACCCACACAACACAACAAGAACACCTGAAAGGTTTGTGCAGTTATACATCTGAAGGTGGATGGACTACCCCGGGGAGGTGAGTCACAGGGTGAGATTTTCAGCACTCTCTGGCCACACAAACAGTCTTGTGCATGTCCACCACTGACCTCCCTCGTCGGGGCATGAGTGTCCATAGTATCCATAACACTGGACAAGAGTGGGGAGACCACATCGGCATGACTGTGGCAACAACTGAGAACAGCCGTTTTTACTGTGTTCCAGTGTGATCATTTTCCTGTCCAGTGGGAGAGGCCACAGTGCCACCCATGGTCTGAGGGAGTGGCCCAGGATTGTACTCCCATGGAGAGTCCCTGCCACCAAGCAGAGTGGCCAATGCAGACCTTGCAGAAGAGGTGGTCTTAAGTCCACATGGCCAGGTTGAATGCTTTCCCACCAGAGGCACGCAGTGCCCATAGGCACCACTGAAGCCATGAAAGTGGGAGCACACATCTCAGCATGACTGTGGGAACAGATAGCAGCAGCCCCTGAGCCCCAACAGGATTGCTTTCCTGTATCATGGGAAAGCCTAAAAGTGCCACTGTAGTGAAAAGGGGTGGTTCCTGCTTGAGCAGACCCCATGGACAGGCACCACTTTGCAAGAACAGCAGCCAGTACCACTGTAAGAGAAGAGGCAGTAGGGGATATACAAGCACCAGTAGATGATTTCTTGGAAGATGTGAATGCCCATATTGGCACTGCAGCCCTAGAAGGTAGAGAGCTCATTAGGCGCAACTGAGGAAACAGAGCATAGCAACCCGTGAGCCTCCATGTGATCACTTTCCCATTTCATAAGAGAGCCCACAGAGCCACCTGCAGGGTCCCAAAGGAATAGCCCAGGCTCAGACCCCCATAAGAGAAACCACCCACCTGGCTTTGGCCACAAGCATGATCATGGGAGAGGCGGCAGCAGATCAATGTGCCCAAGTGAATGTGCCTCTCCTGGATAGCACTGGCTCCTATAATACCCAACAACTTCCAACAAGAGTTGAGGTAGGGTGAGAAACACAGCTCCTGTTTCCTCCCCAGTGGTAGCAAAGTGGAATCTCAAGAACAGATACTACCACAATGCCCCCAGCAAAAAGATAGGTTAATCAAACATCATGAGAAACTACAGCAACAATTCAGAGCAGAAGGAGAATGACAATTCTCAGAACCCAAGCCTGAAGTCATGGAAACTTGTAATCCAAATGACAGAGGATTCAAAAATAGCTGTCAGTAAAAGGAAACTAAGTTTGATTTACAAAGAAGAGTTCAGAAAGTACCATAAGTTCAGGAATAAAAATTAGTAAGAAAAGAAGGAATAGTTCACCAAAAAAAGAAGTTAACACTACAACAAAAACAAGCAGAAATTCTGTGGAAATGAAGAACACAGTGCAGAAGGCAGAAAAGCTAATCTAGAGTCCTTAAAAAAACAGAGCTGATGTTATGGATGACAGAATTAGTGATTTAGAGAATAGAAATACAGAAAATACTTCCAAATGGGAGAGGAGGAGAGAAATCCCAGATTTTAATAAAATGAAGGAATTCTTTGAGAAATATCTGAATCAATTAGGAAAATGAAGAAGCGATGATAGGTATTCCAGAAGGGGAGAAGAGAGGGAAAAAGGAGCAGAGGGCTTGTTGTTCAAAAGAAAAGAATAGCCACAGAATTTTGCAAACCTGGAGAGGAACAAGACTTACAAAATAGAAGAAGCTAGTAGAATTCCTAATTACATCCAATGCTAAAAGACCTTCTTCAAGGCATTTAATAGAAAAACTGGCAACAGTCAACTTAACAAAAGAAAAATTATTAAAGGCAGCAAGGCAGAAAGAAAATAACTCCACAAAGAAAGCACTATCAGGCTTTCCAGTGGATTTCTCACCAAAAACCTTACAGGTTAGAAGGAAATGGAATGATATATTCTAAAAATACTGAGAAGATTAAAGCTTTCAGCCAAGAATAATCTATCCAGTGAAACTATCCTTCAGATTTCACGGGAAAAACAAAAACAAGCTTTTCTCAGATATAAACAAAATTGATGGAATTCATCACCACTAGATATCCCCTAAAAGGAAATTATCTAGGATGTCCTCAACCCCACAAACAAAAAGGCAAAGGTCTAAAGGCTTTGAGTAAGGAGATAATAGAGCAGACAAAATCAAAAACTGTAAAGCTTTCTTTCAGTGATAGCTAAGCAAACACTTAATGATAACTTGAAAGATAAAAGGAAGGAAAGTTTAAAAGTAATCTCATATAAACACTTGCACCTAGGGCCGGCAATGAACAACACAAAACAATATAATTTGTAACAACGATAACTCAGGTGGGGAAGAGTGAAGGGATGGGACCTCGTTAGGTTAATGTAGATGAGCGGCTGTCAGAGAATGGACTATCTCATCTACAAGATCTTTATACAAAGCTCAAGGTAACTATTAAATGTAATCAGAGCAAGGCCACGATTCATAAAAAAGAGAGAACATGATCTCAGAAAACTTCCAAACTGAAATGGCAGTCAGAAATACAAAGAAAGAGAAACAATGGAAATATAGAACAACAGGAAAACACAAGATAAAATGGCAGTATTAAGACCTCATATATCAACAATCACTCAAAAAGTAAATGGGTTGAAATATCCAATCAAAAAGATTACAGAGTAGCTGGATGACAAAAAATGGGACCTAACAATATGTTAAGTTTCTTAGGAAACATGATACATCTGAGATGTAAAGACAAACATAGCCTCAGACTGAAAGGATGGATGATGACACTCCAAACTAATGGCAAACAAATGAAAGCAGGTGTTAAGAGCTATTGAGGCTGTGACAAAGTAGACTTCAAGTTAAAAAGACAATGGAGACAAAGAGGGAAATATAATAATAAAAGGGGCTTTTCTACCGAGAGGACATAACATTTATGAATATGCCTTCACTCTAATACAAGAGCCTTGTTACGCGCAAAACAACCATTAACAGACCTAAAAGGAGATATGAATAGCAACACAATAGCAGAAGGGGATCACAACAGCCCACTTACATGAATACTGGATGAGGACTGATCCAGATAGAAAGTCAACAGAAATAGTGCAATTTAAATGAAACACTAGATCAGATGGACTCACTAGAGATATAGATAGCATTCCATCCCCAAAACAGCAGAATATACATTCTTCTCAAGTATACGTGGAACATTTTCAAAGATAGACCATATGTCGGAAAACAAAGCAAGCCTCAATACGCTTTTAAGAAGATTGAAGCCATATCAAGTGCATAGCTTTCTGAACACAGTGCTATGAATCTAGAAGCCAACTACAAGAAAAAGGTGGGAAATTCAGAAACATGTGGAGACTAAACTATATGCTGCTGAACAACCATTGAATCAATGAAGAAATCAGAGGAGAAATTAAAAAATACCTGCATACAAATGAAAATACAATGTATCAACTCTTATGGGATGCAGCAAAAGTGGTTAAGAGGGAAATTCATACAAAAAGGGCCCACCTCAACAAACTAATAAAATCTCAACTAGGTAATCTTAAGCAATACCTAACAGAACTAGAAAAAGAAGAACAAAACAAAGCCTTAATGTCAACAGGAGGAGGGAAATAATAAAAATTATGAGCAGAAATAAATGAAATAGAGACTAAGCAGTGGTGAGAAAGGATCAATGAAACTAAGAGATGATTCTTTGACAAGATAAAACACTGACAAACCCTTAGCGAGACTCACTAAGAAAAAAAGAGAAAGCTGAAGTAAATAAATTTAGAAGTGAAAAAGGAGAAATTACAATGGATACAGCACAGAAGTACAAATGATTATAAGAGAATATGATGAAAACCACAGTATGTCACAAATTGGACAACCTAGAAGAAATGGATAAATTCCCTTAGACTCACACAACCTCCACAAATGGAACTAAGAAGAATTAGAGAATCTGAATAGACCAATCATGAGCAAAGAGATTAAAACAAAACAAAACTCCTCCCCAAAACAAAAGTCCAGGACCAAATGGCTTCTCTGGAGAATTTTATCAAACATTTAAAGAAGATCTAATACCTATGCTTTCTCAAACTATTCCAAGATATTGAAGAAGATGAAATGCTTCCTAACCTATTCTATGAGGTTAAGATCACCCCATACCAAAATCAAGCAAAGACAGGACAAAGAAGGGAATGACAGGCCAGTATCATGGATGAGCATACATGCAAAAATCCTCAACTAAACGTTGGCAAACCAAAGACAGCACATACATTAGACGGATGATACACCACTTATCAAGTGGGATTT